>NC_139513.1:113646197-114084707 GCF_947247035.1 Vipera ursinii | reverse complement strand
ACAAAGTCTGTGATTACAGTCCCAGTGAAACAAAGATAAAAGAATAGAGAGCTAATTGTCTCCTAATGGAGTGTACGCTCCTGTCTCATCCTTTTGATTTGGTAAATGCAATGGGACCAGATGTGGGAGTCCTTAATTCCTTTTTTTGTAATGATGAATCCACATGTCTCCAGGCGGTCAAGCGATCTCATCAACATCTCAGCAGGACAACTTTGAAAGGGGAGGAATGGAAGGATTGTTTCACAAGACTAAATTCAAATTGCCTGTAAAATGAAAACAAAGATTGCCTTTGACATGAGGGAAGGCAGGCAAATGGGAACGATTCTGCCTTGATGGAATAGGTATAGCCTTTCCCTCTTACTGCAAATTGGGCACAATGAAGTATGAGAGAAATTCAGGCAGTCATTAAAAGACTGATTCTCCTATTTGTTGAATACCTCAAGATAAACTCTGTAAAAAGAGCCTTCTTAATTTCCCATGCTTGTTCAGAATGAACCATTTTGGCTGCTTGACCAGTGTTTATTTCTCATGTAACAAGTGGCCACACCCAAAGGTAGAACCTAACAAGGTAAAAGGGAGATTTCTGCAACAATGGAAAAAGAAAATAATTCCTCTGTGGTTGCAGTATTAGCTTAGGAATTTGCAGTAGATGTGATGCCTGTTGGACAGATGCAAGGAAGATAGTCGAAAGATAAACGGAATTCCCATTTACAAATGTGGAATGCACACATCTTTAGTCTGATTGGTCATAGGCTGCCCTTATGCTAGTGTAACATAAGAATGGATGGGGAAAAGATGAACACATAGAGTGATTTATGTGTTCATTTATGTGTTATCAATAAATGGTGACAATAGGCTACTTTGCAAAACTTAATAGGAATCAGGGCAGAATGACTTCAAAGGTAGTTTCTGCTGGGTTAGAAGCCAGTAAGAGATTCCTGCATTCCTGGTCTTCTGTAATATGATTTCTCTCTCCCCTCCTTCTTCACTGTTCCCTCTACCTCAATTACCCTTGGAATTATTGTCCCCTGAAAGCACACATTAAAATCCTTAACTTTGTTAGTTGGATCATCAGTACAGGCTATCAGACACAAGGAACAAAATATTGATATGAATTTATAGCAAAGAATTTGAATTTATTTAAAATCAAATAATGACACTCTTATACTATATAGTATACTATATATACTATACTCAGTGCTTTTTTTGTAAAAGAAAAAGGTACCGGAAGTCACACATGTCATACAACCCACCTTGCCTACCCTACAAGGTTCTATCCAAAAAAGATGCCGGAACTCCATTGTGAGTGTTCTATGACAAAAAAAGCCCTGACTATACTAACAGCCCTAAGAATTTTCCAGAACAAGTCTTTTTTTAAAGAAAAAAGAATAGGCTAAAATGTATTCCCACTGATTGGACTGTCCTTATCATTTGCAGGAAATGCTCCATGTGACATGGATATGACTAGGGCTGGTAATCTACTTCATCTTCTATTTTACTAAAAAGCTTTAAGGGACAGTCATGATTGACCAGAGCCATGATGTACAATGTAAGATAATATTTATGGACTCATAAATATTGACTACAGAGGATGGAAGACTACAATTTAGTTCTAAATAGTAAAGACAGTAAATTAATGATTTAAATGAAGAAAAAGAAAAATGGTTATGTGATGTGTCTGTGAAATTAAAAGAAAGAAAGATGAAGGAAGTAATAAATTGAATGAAGGTGTTATGTTCTTGTGGGATGGAGTTGAATGCATGCTGGCAAATGAATGTATAATTTGAATTATGAATGAAAGGGCTAAAATGTATATTAGAAATATGATGACTGAGGACATACATGAAAGTAGAAATTCATAAGCTAGTGACTGTTGCATGCTATGCTCCAGTGAATAGTGCTAATGAAAGAACCAGGGGGGGAATCTGGGGAAATATTGTACAACATTTTGAATAATATGATGAAGAGGAAACAATTATTATGTTATATGACATGAATGGATGGATGAAAACGAAATGAGAATGTGCAGAAAAAGCATTGATTCATTTAGAGACCAGAGAATGGATAAAAATGGCATTATTTCAAAAGAACCTGCTTGGGAAAAATCTCTTTCTTCTGAATATCTGATTTAAACAACATTCTAATCACATGCAAATCTGACAAAAAGGGATGCAAATCTTAGCTGATTTCATTGTTTATGATGAGAATTCATAAAGTATAAAAGATTCTAAGTGGTTGTAGACAGACAATTACATGTCAGTGTCAAAAGTAGATCTTGGAGTAAAATGTACATGGAACATTAAAAAAGAAATTAAAAAAAAAACACATGAAATTTAAAGTCCTGTGTGAAATATTAAACAGAAACAGGTTTGAAAGGTGGACATAAGGAAAATGATGTGGAAGCTGCTTGAACCCAAAAAAAATGAAGTGGAGTATATGAATGAAAGGTTAATTGGTGGAATAAAGAAGTTAAATAAACTGTGGATGAGGAAAAATGCATATAATGGAATTGTGAAAAAGTTAGGATAACATGAATATAGAATAGAATTAATATACAGTAAAAAAGATACTTCCAATGAATATTAAGGAATATTAAGATAGAAAGGAATGGTTAAGATTGAAAGAGGAAGAGCAATCTAGATGGAATTTTTTTAAAAATTTGGTATAAGGTGAAGATGGCTAAATGTGGAGCCTTCAACAGAGTGAACAGAATTAAAAAGAGAGATGATAAATATTATTTAGGTTGAATGTTGCTGTTAGCTGCGAAGTCGTGTCTGACCCATCGTGACCCCATGGACAACGTTCCTCCAGGCCTTCCTGTCCTCTACCATCTTCTGGAGTCCATTTAAGCTCACGCCTACTGCTTCAGTGACTCCATCCAGCCACCTCATTCTCTGTCGTCCCCTTCTTCTATTGCCCTCGATCTTTCCCAGCATTAGGATCTTCTCCAGTGAGTCCTTCCTTCTCATTAGGTGGCCAAAGTATTTGAGTTTCAACTTCAGGATCTGGCCTTCTAAAGAGCAGTTGGAGTTGATTTCCTCTAGGACTGACTGGTTTGATCACCTTGCAGTCCAAGGGACTCGCAGGAGTCTTCTCCAGAACCATAGTTCAAAGGCCTCAATTCTTTGGCACTCAGCCTTTCTTATGGTCTAACTTTCACAGCCATACATTGCAACTGGGAAGACCATAGCCTTGACTATACGCACTTTTGTTGACAGGGTATTGTCTCTGCTTTTTAGTGTGCTGTCTAGATTTGCCATGGCTTTTCTCCCCAGGAGCAAGGGTCTTTTAATTTCTTGGCTACAGTTCCCATCTGCGGTGATCTTGAAGCCCAGGAAAATAAAATCTGTCACTACCTCCATTTCTTCCCCATCTATTTGCCAGGAATGATCTTGGTTTTCTTAATGTTAAGTTTCAACCCAACTTTTGCACTCTCCTTCTTCACCCGCAACAAGAGGCTCTTTAGTTGTTCTTCACTTTCTGCCATTAGAGTGGTAACATCTGCATATCTTAGGTTGTTGGTATTTCTCCCGGCAATCTTAATTCCAACTTTTGATCCATCTAGCCTTGCCTTTCTCATGATGTGCTCTGCATATAATTTAAACAGCCAGGGTGACAGTGTACAGCCTTGCCGGACTCCTTTCCCAATTTTGAACCAATCAGTTTTTCCGTGTCCAGTTCTCACTGTTGCTTCTTGACCCGCATATAGGTTTCTCAAGAGACAAATAAGATGGTCTGGTACTCCCATCTCTTTAAGAACTTGCTACAGTTTGTTGTGATCCACACAATCAGAGGCTTTAGCATAATCAATGAAGCAGAAGTAGATGTTTTTCTGGAACTCCCTAGCTTTCTCCTTGATACAGCGTATGTTGGCAATTTGATCTCTAGTTCCTCTGCCTCTTTGAAATTCTGCGTGTCCCTTCATTCTTTCTGGCACTACTAATACTAGCCCTCTGCTCTTCCCCAGTAGCATATTGGACACCTTCCGACCTGAGGGGGTCATCTTCCAACATCATATCGTTTTGCCTTTTGGTACTGTCCATAGGGTTTTCATGGCAAAGATACTGGAGTGGGTTGTCATTTCCTTCTCCAGTGGATCACGTTTTGTCAGAACTCTCTGCTATGACCTTTCCATCTTGGGTGGCCCTGCACAGCATAGCTCACAGCTTCATTGAATTATGCAAGCCCCTTTGCCATGACAAGGCAGTAATCCATGAAGGGGGAAACTGAATGAGGGGAGTCTGAAAGAAATATTCTAGAATAGGGCTCCCAGTACCGGACTGTGGCATGCCAGGAACTGGTCCACACAAACAAGCAAAGCCCCATCCGCGGGATGCAGGCAGTACACAAAACCACGCACCCTCCAGTCCACAGAAAAATCTCTTTCCACAAAACTGGTCCCTGGTACCCAAAAGGTTGGGGACCTCTGTTCTAGAATTTTATATGGGAATAGTAACAAAGTAACAGTACAACTGAAAAGAGTGCTTTGAACGTTAGTGTTCAAGAAAAGAGTGATAAAAGGCAGTAATAAATGTTTTGAGAACACTGGAAAATGATAAAATTGAAAATATACATGAAATATCTGGAGAAATGTTGACCTGTGGATGTGGCTTGTTTATAAAGTAGCTGGACTTTGGTGGAATGTCTATATGATGGAAGTCAAGTATTTGTGAGAATGAATTGAGTGTTTGGCAAATGATTTAACACTGAGTTGAGAGTAGATAAGATACATGATTGGTTTCTTAAGGTGTTTATAAATGTGTATAAGGAATGTTTGTGGTAAAGCTAGAGGTATGTTGGTTGGGAACATAAAAGCATGTGCAGTTTTGTATGCAGATACTACTGGGTTGTTGGTGAGAAGGCTTGCATTACATGCAAGATAGATTATATATTCAGAAAAGAATATAGATCTGAAATTTAATGCACTGGAGATCCAGAGTAATTGTATTTGACAGACAAGCTGAATAAATGATTACTACTTATATGTAAAAGTGATAAATTTAGAGTGAATAAATGTATTTGCAAATTTTGATCAAATGTTTACTAAGGATGGTAAATGGATGAAGACATTTTAAAATGCTTGTATATCTATCTATTTATTTATCTATCTATCTGTCTGTCTATCTATCTGTCTATCTATCTATCTACAGTATGTATCTCTCTATCTACAGTATCTATCTATCATGTAATGATGATGATGATGATGATGATGATGATGATGATGATAATAATAATAATAATAATAATAATAATAATAATAATAATAATAATAATAATAATAATAATGGACCTTGGAGGTCTTCTAGTCCAACCACCTTCTCAGGCAGGAAACCCTATATCATTTCAGACAAATGGTTGTTCAATCTCTTAAAAACTTCCGGAGGCAGGTTGTTCTGCTGATTAATTGTCGTAACTGTCAGGAAAGTTCTACTTAGTTCTAGGTTGCTTCTCTCCTTGATTAGTTTCCATCCATTGCTTCTTGTCCTGACTTCAGGTGCTTTGGAATTTGGACTAATGCTTAAGAACCCAGACTGGGGATAAAGAGATCTGAGTTCTAATCCTTTGGACCAATCTTTTTTTTTTCAGCCTATGAAGAAAACAATGGCAAACTATTGACAAGAAAATTGCATGGACACCAAGAATAGAATAGAATAGAATAGAATAGAATAGAATAGAATAGAATAGAATAGAATAGAATAGAATAGAATAGAATAGAATAGAATAGAATATGTCTCTGATACATAAACTCTCAGTGTACATAAGCTCTCAGTGTACATACAAACAATCAAGACTGACTCCAAAGAACATGTATTACAAACAAATATATTAAACACATCTAAAAGTATTTATGATCAGCAAGACCTGCTGATGGTCAGTTTCTTTCCTAAAACAGAAAGGTGGGACATCATAGCAGCAGGGGATTGGTCCAATAGGAGGCCATGGTTGTCTCCAATTTGGACTAAATTAAATGTTCTTAGCTTGGACAGGGTTTTCTTAAGATGGTTTAGAATTAAGCTTCCATGAACATAGGACAAACGTAGCCTAAATAGAAACAGAATATATACTCTCAGTTTGTAGAAAAGGACATGGTATTTGCAATCACCACCTCCATATATCTACACATATGAAAGCACATATTTCATTTCATTTGGAAGACATTTGGGAAGGAGCTAACCTATTAATTCAGGTGCAGTAGGAAAAAAATGAAATAAGATCAGACAACATGGGCCATAACACCACCTTGCTGAAACAGGAAGAGAAGTTCAAGCTCAAGCTCAAGACATGAAATAAATAGAATTGGATCATATGCAGGTTCATCTCTGATGTAAAGACAGTTTGGTCTCAACTCTGGTTGCCTTCCAGAAACCTCTTAAAATCAAGCTGTTCTGGGCAGTGTCTCCGGGTTGGCACCAGATACCCTTTGGAGTTTAGGTATGTTGATTTTATAATCTTTTTATTGTTTCTGTAGTTTTTATTTATGTTCCTAGCTGCTGATCATATACCTGCATGACAGCATCCAAGATTTTCATAAAAAGCATGTGCTAATTAGGCATTTTTAGCTTTCATTGCTAAGTGGAATGTTGGTGCCTCTCAGCTATTCCAAAGGTATAAGTATATGACAAAATAAATAACTGTTTAAGTCAGTGCTTTTTAAAATGTAAATAAAAGTAAATATACAATAAAAGATATGTTGCTCTTAGCTGTAAGGCAGAAGCTTGCCCTAGATAGAGACACCCTTAGTGTTATCTGTACTAACATGAAAACAGCTTTCTCCCCCATTTGCACATCAAATTTCTAGTAAAGTAGCTACTGGGGAGGGGCAGTAGTGATTTTAAGGAAGGTAGTACAATCACACCTGCTTTGACAGAATCTATAAACAGCTGCTGAAAATTAATGTTATTTGATGCATTCAGTAACTCTAATTGGTTCATTAGAAATGTAATCACTTTCATGTCACCAGCTGTTGAGACAGAGAAAAGAGCAGTGGCTAATGATTAGCTATTTTAGAAAGCTAATATTGAATTCTTAATATGCCCCTTGCACTCTTGACTCTGAGCTGTTCATTCAGTCCATAAGCATGTGTGTTCTGGCCCTGTGATCTTTTAGATAAAGTTGGGACACTTCGGCCAAAACTGTACCTGTACTTTGGAAGTGATACATCTGTAGACACATTGTGTGAATCTGCCTGCTGCTTCATCTGATTATTCAATTAATCACTTGCAGCTAGAGAGAATTTCTCACTGCATTTGATGAGCCTCTGTCCCAGTTTAGAACTGACAAGAGACGATTGGTGTCTTTGCTCAGGAAGGAACAAAAGAGAAGGAAAGTACACAACATTAGCAACGTAAATTGCTATCTCAGGTTATTTTTCTCAACTGCAACAAGCTCTACATCTCAAGAGTTTTCATTTTCTGTTTATAATGAAGCTGCTTTTTCTCATTTGAGATGCATAGGGAACAGAACTAGTCCATTTATCTTACAGCCTTTGCTTCTTGACTAGAGATGTCACATGCAAGGGCTGTAGCTTCTACTGAATGACTCACAGGACATGGACAAGTTCAGTGATGACTCAAGACATTTCTTGTCTGGAGCAAAATCCCAGAATTAGTTTATTTATAAGGGAGAATGGAGCAACTGTCTCACTCTGGGGGTTTAAATGTGATCCAGTGGTATCAGGAGAACACAGCTGATTGAGTGTGCTGTCTTCTGAGATCTTGGAAGATGCTGCCCTGTCCCCATGGATGAAGTAAGATTCAGTTATCCATCTAGTCAGCTTCTATGAGTGTGTGTGTGTCGGGGGGGGGGAGGCTTCTTTGGTACAATAGGAGAGGTCCTATTTTTGTCCTTTGCACAAGCAGAAAAATATCGGAGTCCCTGTTGTATTTACTGCTCAAATCATTTTAGAAAGTATCATTTGGTCATAAGAATTCCAATCACTGCAGACATTTATTTTTCCTCATTCAGGCATTGAACTGATACAGGCATTCAGCTGACATAGTCCATTTCATCCTCTTGCACAGTCAGGGCTGACCTTGAGACAGCGAGATATTTCAAGGGTTTTACAAAAAGATTAAGGATAGAAACCCAGAGCAAATGAATTGATTGTACTGTGCTCTGCCCTTCTACAAGTGTTTTAGGAATTGTTGATAAACAGAGAGCTGGCAAAAAGCTAGCTTGTCCAATGAAAATGTAAAAACCACCCAAGCTCAAGGCAGTGTACAGAGATTCCCTCTTCAGTTGTTTTCTGCTGTGATGTAATTGGCCTAAGAGCTCAAATTCAAACTTCAAAATTATCCAAGAACCTTCTGCCTCTGTTATGATAGAATAACAGAGTTAGAAGGGACCTTGGAAGACTTCTAGTCTGACTCCCTGCTCAAGTAAGAAACCCTACATCATGTTCTGTACCAGCCTGCTACCGGCCCTGCAGAAAAGGCAGGGACAACCCCTTTTACAAGAAGGCAAGAGGCTGGAATTACACCTGCCAAATTTATTGCTACAAAAACAAATGGAACAAGACAAACCAAGGAACAGGAGCTTTAAGAAACAGGAACTATCCAAGCGGTTGCCTTCAGCAAACCAGCCCTCCCACACATTCCCCTTATATAGAGTTCAGGGCGTGGCTTCTCTCTGCCTCCTTCCGAGAAGCCCCATTGCCTTCCTCTGTTTACTCCTAATTGACTGCCTCCTGTGTCGAGCGTCCTTGAACAGGGCCAGCTGTGGGTCATCTTCATCCACGCTGTCAGGCTCACACAGCTGGGTCTCCGTGGTGACCAAGTGGGAGGGGCCTGGCTGAGGGCTCTCATCAGCAAGATCTTCAACCCCCTCAGCAAGGTCTTCAACACCCCCCTCCTCCTCCTCTGAGTCGTCCGACCCAACTGCCGAACCCACAGGCTGACCCTGAATCACGACACTTCATTTCAGACCAATGGTTGTCCAACCTCTTTTTAAAAAAAAATTCCAGTGTTGGAGTACCCATAATTTATGGAGTGTCCTGAACCAACTGATATTGTCAGAGCCAACTATCAAAAAAAGAAATACTAGTCATGTTGGATATATTTGGTTTTAAAAGATCTTACAAATGAAATGAAATTAACCTTTATTGTCAAAGTACCACTATGTGTACATTGAGATTAGCTGAGCCTCCCTTTGTGCTCCCACCCCCCAACACACAGTGACAACAAACCCTCCATCTTACTACAGCATGTGAACCAACTACACCACACACCAGCCTCCCAAGTCAATTCTGCATAAAAATCACAAAAGTTATTTCTCATTCAAAAGCCTAACAGCCCACGGATAAAAGCTGTTTTTCAGCCTGTTGGTACGGCTGGCTATACTCCTATATCTCCTACCGGATGGTAGGAGAGTAAAGAGATACCGTCCAGGGTGTGAGTCATCCCTGAGAATTTTCCTCACTCTTCCAAGGCAACGAGCCCTGGCGATGTCATCCAGTGGTGTCAGGGGACAGCCCACAATGTCTTGTGCTGTGCTCACCACCCTCTGTAATACTTTCCTATCCGCGGCTGTCAGACCAGCATACCAAACCACAATACCATACGAGAGGACGCTCTCTATAGTAGACCGGTAAAAGAGGGTCATTAGCTGTTGTTCTACCCTGTTCTTCCGCAAGACCCTGAGAAAGTGAAGCCTCTTTGGGGCCTTTCTAGCCACCTGGGTTGTATTAACTTTCCAGGTCAGATCTTCACAGAGGTAGACTCCCAAAAATTTAAAGGAGGAAACTCTCTCTACACAGTCCCCACCCCACCCCGATGTAAAGTGGGGCAGGTTCCTCCCTTTTTCTCTGGAAGTCTAGCACCATCTCTTTCATCAGTCCCATGTGTTCTTGATCTCCTACTGGACAGGAACCAAGGTGACCCAACTGTTTGGAAAGGCTTCCTAGCCTGACTGAAAGGAGAAAATGATAGAAGGGCAAAGAAGCCTCTTTATTTCCATGAGGTTCAATAACGGTTGAAGAAGCAGAGTGATTCACAACAAACCTAAGTGCTGCCACAATGAAGAAACATGACACAAGCGCGGTACTTTTAACCTCATTTTTAACACTGCACACAAGCATATAAAAGAGAAGCATTTGTGACATGGCATGGCAATGCACATTTTGTCACTGGTATGGATGCCTCTCTTGAGCATAATGTTCCTATCTGGATTATTTTTTTTTTGCATTTAATACATTTTAAGTAACTTATGTGGGAGGCCTTTGCAGAGTTCTGCTGCTCCTGATCAGCTGTGAGCTGTTACTAGAATCCTTGCATTGTGGAAAACTAAAAGGATGTTAATAACACAGAGTAGTGAAGGGAAATGATGGAAAAAAATAATATTGGAGTTGATGAACCTCCAGCACAACTATCAGGGAGAGGGGGGAGATTTCAGCATAGACTGTAACTTATCAGCTTGAGGTGTTGAAGCTACTCAAGGGAGCAAGATTACCTGTGAAATATGTTAGTGCATAGCACCAGTGTATTACTTACACGCCTTCAAGCATCAAGGTAAGAATTTAAAATGACATTGCAAAAGAAGAGAAAAGAATGAGCTGCTAAATGTGATACAGTTATTATCCTACCAACAACACTATAAAAACTGGGAATGCTTTATCAATATGTTTCCCAAGTGTGATGTTATGGTTACATTCTTTGCCTTATGACACATGTTAGCAAGGTTGTTCACTTTCATAAAGTGGTATTGAGGGGGATCATCATATGCTCGGTGTCAGAAGGAGCCAGTGTTATTATTGATGTTTCTACCTTTTCTTAAAACCTCTTTGAATGAAAATGGCAGAAGTGATGAGAAGCAAAGCCCCAAGACCATCACCTTGGCTGGAGGTTCATTAATTTTATAAGCATAGATGGGATAAGGTTGGCCTATTAATCCAAGGAAATTCAACATCAATAGTTACATTCTAATGCAGGGGTGTCAAACTGCCGGCCCACAGGTCGGATGCGTCACGTGGAAGCTGTGCCCAGCCCATTGCCGGCAATGGCAAAACTGTCCCAATGCATCGCGCAACGTCATGTGACATCGTGAGTTTGACATGTCTGTTCTAATGGCAACATTTTGCTACAGCTGTATATGATAATGTAAATGGCAGTCTTGAAAGTGTATCTCCTCAAATTGTCCTCTGAATTCCTAGAGCTGTGAAGATAGTCAGATTACAGGCTTTCTGGAAAAGGGCAGCTGTGTATTCATGGTGCACTTAGCAGCATGGAGTCTGGCAGGATGAGCTATTTCCTCTCTGAGATGCACAATTAACATGACAGTCCCCAGCAGACCTGTTTGCAAGCAAATCAATAGGCCCTGGCTCTCAGAAAACAATTCTGTTTGGCCACACAAGGACTCTAGCAGGAAGGTCAGGTATCAAAGATTAAAGGCTCCATTGAATGTAGTTCCAGCCCTTTGCCTTGTTCACCTGAGTGACAAGCCTTTCTTATCTTGAGAGTATTTTTATTTTATTTTTAAAAAAACTCATGTGATTTTTAAGTACTTTAGATAAGATTAAACCTGTGTCAAGCTAAACTGAAGATCAATTGTTATAAATCATTGCAAGCCTGTAACATTTCTAGAGAAGAACTCAAAAGACTCTAATGTCCCCCATCAGCTGTGGGCTTCAACACCAAGAATTTGCAACAAAAATGGCCAAAATTTTAGGAGTTGCAGTTTAGCTAATTTAGAGAGTATCAAGTTAGAGAAATTTGGACTAGAGCAAAAGGACCAAGGCAGAGGTTTTATGACTTGTAGAAAATTTAGTTGCCTTCACTTAGATATCTAAGACCAGTGAATGCTTATTAGCCAGGATCCAATCAAAGATACACAGTTCCATGGGAGAGTTAAGATACAAGCAGCATATTGATTTTAATTGTCTTAAAAGCATCTGAATGGATAATTGTGCTTTTATTTCCCCTGTATAGAAGTAATTAATTAGTCCTCCATACCCTCTGCTTCTTGTATAAAAGCATTAGGGATATGCTTTCAATTGGATTCCTACATTAATTGAGGGTTAGATTCAGCACCCTAAATGGTGGCCCCTTCCAAGTCTATGGAGAACAATGGCTCTGTTCAAACACAATCTTCTTGTGTTCAATTCACCCAGGGAAGAATGATAAGATCTCTAAGGTGCCTTGGTGACATTTAGGAAGAGCTGGCCTTTAGGGAAACCCTGGCATGTTTTTGTGTAAGTGATCATTTCACATGAACTGAAATCCTCATAAATGAACTGAACATTCAAAAGCATCACTGAACTAGGAATCTGGTCATCATTTTGAGTACAGGTACTAGGGTGGATCCAGAATAATTCCATCACAGGTACTACTTCTTGCCAACTATATAGGTTTAAAATATAAAAGGAAATATAATATTAGGAAAGACCCATCAGTTGCAATAGTTATGCATTTGCATCCTTGCTAGCTTGTGCCCATTTCAAGGCAAAGTTCTAGGGGTTTAATGTTTTTGCTCATTTTTCACTTGTCTGTCAATGTAACAGGAAGGGAAGCAGAGTATTAAATTGCTCAGAATAAGAATCAGTAAAACTGCAGCATTAAAGCACTGATCCAAATCAACAAATTGTTAAAAGTCCCATTAGCAGGCTTGATGTTATGATCTGCCTGGTTAGGAGAATGTAGCAAAGGAAACAATTTACTACAACAACAAAAACAACAACAACAACAACAACAATAATAAAGTTGGAAGGGACCTTGGAGGTCATCTAGCACAAGCCCCTGCTCAGGCAGGAAACCCTATACCATTTCAGACAAATGGCTGTCCAGTTTCTTCTTAAAAACTTCCAGTGTTGGAGCATTCACCATTTCTGGAGGCAGGTTGTTCCACTGGTTAATTGTTCTAACTGTCAGGAAATTTCTCCTTAGTTCTAGGTTGCTTCTCTTTTTGGTTAGGTTCCATCCGTTGCTTCTTGTCCTGCCCTCGGGTGCTTTGGAAAATAGCTTGACTCCCTCTTCTTTGTGGCAGCCCCTGAGATATTGGAACACTGCTATCATGTCACCCCTCGTCCTTCTCTTCATTAAACTACACATACCCAATTCCCATAGCCGTTCCTTATATGTTTCAGCCTCCAGTCCCCTAATCATCTTTGTTGCTCTTCTCTGTACCCTTTCTAGAGTCTCAATATCTTTTTTACATTGTGGTGACCAACACTGGATGTAGTATTCCAAGTGTGGCCTTACTAAGGCATTGTAAAGTGGTGTTAGTACTTCACTTGATCTTGATTCTATCCCTCTGTTAATGCAGCCTAGCACTGTGTTGGCTTTTTGGCAGCTGCACCACACTGTTAGCTGATATTTAAGTGATTGTCCACTCGGACTCCAAGATCCCTCTCACGGTTATTACTGTTGAGCAAGGTACCCCCTATACTATACCTGTACATTTGGTTTTTCTTGCCTAATAGTTTTTTCACCATTGTAGACCACATGCCAGTCTACAAATGGCTGAATACAGCTGAATAGAATGCAAATGATTATTAAGTTGGACATATTTTTGGCCATTGAACAGATATATGAAGGGTTTGGTCCACTTTTTAGATCAGTAAGGAGTTGTGTTTCATTTGGATTCATTTTCTAAACTGTCAGAATACCCCTATCTACTTATATGACGTCTTCCATTTTTCAGTATTAATTTTCTTTAGTCTTATTTTATCTAACTGTTCATTACCTTCATAGCATATAGGTCCCATATACCAACCTACTACATCTAATGCCAATGCACATTTTATAATTGCTTACACATTATTGTTGTATATGAAAAAAAAGATGAGCAAAATGATAAACAAAAAAGCCAAAATGATAGGCAAAAAAGATGCTAGTTTGATGACTAATTTAAGAAAAAAATAATTCTTTGCACATGAACGTATGTAAGCTAAACTCATACTATGTATTATATACTTATCACACTGTTCCTTTGTGTGGTAATCAAGTTTATGCTTTGGTTATAGATACAATTAAAGCTGCTAGCCAATCTAGCTAGCTAATCTCATTCACTCTTCCTTCATGTATTTGTTATACAATTCAGTCTTCATTCTCTCTCTATGATGAAACTACCTTATCATTTTTCTTTTAAACTCACTTTTATAGCCAGTCCACATTCACTCTGTTTATTATTGTTCTTTACGCTCACCTCTTAACTATATAATTTCCACTGAACTCAACTTACTCTTAGTTCTTCAACTCCTACTTCCAGAAAATAAAGCACGCTCACCCGCTTATGTAAAAACATTTTTGATTCATTCCTTACCATAGCCATATTATGCACATATCTTTCTACCAGTATTTGCAATATTAAGATATATCTACTCATTTAGGAAGTATTCTTTACTAAGCTATAAAAACTCAATGATTTGCTATTGAGTGTTTTTGCCTTTTATGTATGACATTACTTAGATCTTTGACACATTTATTTTAGATCCAAATACCTCATGGCATCATTTTTTCTAATTGTTGTTGTTAGTTGCGAAGTCATGTCTGACTCATCGCGACCCCATTGGACAATGTTCCTCCAGGCCTTTCTGTCCTCTACCATCTTCTGGAGTACATTTAGGCTCATGCCTACTGCTTCAGTGACTCCATCCAGCCACCTCATTCTCTGTCGTCCCCTTCTTCTATTGCCCTCAATCTTTCCCAGCATTAGGATCTTCTCCAGTGAGTCCTTCCTTCTCATTAGGTGGCCAAAATATTTGAGTTTCAACTTCAGGATCTGGCCATCTAAAGAGCAGTCAGGGTTGATCTCCTCTAGGACTGACCGGTTTGATTGCCTTCCAGTCCAAGGGACTCGCAGGAGTCTTCTCCAGCACCACAGTTCAAAGGCTTCAATTCTTTGGCGCTCAGTCTTTCTTATGGTCCAGCTTTCACTGCCATACATTGCAACTGGGAAGACCATAGCCTTGACTATACGCACATTTGAATAATACATACTGAAAATTATTCAGGTTCTCAGCCAAGAAGAGATCAAGTTTCATAATCTATCCCAAGCAGCTTGTACATCCTCTTTCCTTGTCCTCTTTCCATTCATTCTATTGTGAGAGCGATCTATCTTTTAAGTTTTGTATCAGATGTGTCTTCCTGTCATCATTCCAGGAATCATTTTGATTTCATCCTCACTTTCTTCACTTCTTTCCTTTTTCTACTCAGGCCATTTTTATCCCAATGTCCAGTCTTAACACTTTCAAAAAATGTCATCTCCCATAATCAGAACCTCTGATCAATCTTGTATGCTGCACTAATTTTCTCAGTCTTTCTTAATCATATAGAGTAAAATCAATCATGCTTTTAAATTGACGCTCATCCTTTTGCATGTACATATATTAATAAACATATATGATTAAGCTACGCATTTCTAAAAAAGCAGATATTTATACCAATCAATATTGTGTTTCAATCCGGCACAATAGTAAATCTAGACTCAACAGAGTCTCAGTCCTTTATTTTGGAATTAGCTTATGTGTCAGGAGAGTCTTGGGTATGACTTGGCTAGCACAGATATTATTGACATCACTTAAATGTGAGCCAGCAGTGTGTGGCAATAGCCAAAAAAGCTAAAACAATCCTTGGTTGTATAAACACAGGCACAGAATCAAAATCACATGAAGTATTAGTACTGCTTTATGAAGCTTTAGTAAGACCACACCTGAAATACTGCATTCAGTTTTGGGTACCACATTACAAAAAAGATGTTGAAACTTTGGAAAAAGTGCAAAAAACAGCAACTAAGATGATTAAAATAAAACATATGACGAACGGTTGCAGGAATTGGGTATGGCCAGTTTCGGGGTAAAAAAGGGACTAGGATGGACATGATAGCGTTATTCCAGTATTTGAGAGGCTGCCACAAAAAAGAGGAGGCCAACTTATATTCCAAAGCACCAGAAGGCAAGACAAGAAACAATGGATGGAAACAGCTTGCCTTCAGAAGTTGTGGGTGCTTCATCACTGGAGGTTTTTAAGAAAAGACTGGAAAGCCACCTATCTGAAATGGTATAGGTCTCTTGCTTGAGCAGCGGGTTGGATTAGAAGACCTCCAAGGTCCCTTCCAGCTCTATTCTTATTGATTGATTGACATGAATGAAGTCAATATTTGCCTAGTGCACTATTCAGCCTCATACATTAAGGAGCTCTCATCACCTAACCTAAAACCTCCCCCCCCCTCCCCACACACATACACTTCACAAGTAAGGCATGGAAAGTGAAGTCTCTCAGTAGCTATAACTAGCAGCCAGCCCCAAAATGAAAACTGGTTGTTTGGGAAAGCATTCTACAATGCAGCAAAGATGAGAGGTACATAAGTAGAATCCCAAACTTGCCCCTACAGCCCAGTTCACATACAGGCACTGACAGCTCACTATTTCTTTAGAAGGGTCCTTGATCAGCATCAAGCTGAGCAAACCATGGAGAAACATGGTTTTATTATTGAGACAGCCAGCATTTGAATTGCATTTAGAAGCTAACTACCACAGCTGATAAAATAAAACTGCTCAGTGGGTGAGTTTAGGTATTTCTACAAGTACACATTGTTGCATTCTGTAACTCCTGACTGGTCTTCAAGGGTAGTCCCATGTCAAGCATTTTACAGTAATGCAAACAAAAGATGACTAAGGCAGGAGTGACTATGAAAAGGTCCTTTTGACCCAGGAAAGGGCATAGTTAACACAACAGAAGTATCTGTGGAATTACCCTTCTGGCCATATCTACCCTTTGCTCTTTGAGCCACAGCTGTGAATCCAGGAGGACTCCCAGGTTACGTATGAGTTCTGTTTGGTCTGATACAATCCCATCAGGAACTAAGGTTGGGGAAAAAACATTATCTATGGGAGGTCCTTATATCCAATTCATTCAGTCTTAGTAAGGTTGAGCCTAAGCCTGCTCTTCCCCATCAGATGCCATCAGCTATCAACCACTGGAAGAAGGCATTGACAGCATCTCAGCTTGGGCTTGAAGTGCCGGTAGTGATTGTTGCTCTTGTTATTTATTAAATGTAAGTATTACCAATCTTTGAGGCTCACAGTTGCTTTCAACATCTAGAACACAATAAAACATCAGAGCAGCTTATAACAACTGAGAGAAGACAATAAAGCATCAGCAGTTGATAGCACTGTACAAAGCAATTTCATAAAGCAAAACAAACAAACAAACAAAAATACCAAAGACACCACAGGCTATAAAAATAAGATCCAGATAATACATAACAATTCCTTCAAACCTCCCCATTTACATTGCCATAGACAAATACTGTCCTTTCTTTTGCTCTATTTTTCAGGGAATACCCAATGTGCAGACTACCCTGGTCTACTTTCCTTTACACAGTGTGTGTACTTGCCCATGCACACAGGAGCCAAAATTCTTCCATTGTCCTGTAGTTTTTGTCATTTGGGCTATTCTTCCACCTTCTTTTCACTCCTTCTTGCTTCCTCCCATGCCTCTCCTCCATACCTGTAACATTGTTTGGACACTAATTTAGGACTCTTAAGAGAGAGCTATCCATGCCTTCAGAAATAGCCCGATTGATACTTGAGAGGTCCAGGACCTCTCTTTGCCTGAGACCTGTGATCTGGGCATCTTGAGAGGCGTATAAACTTGCTGCTCAAAGCAGCCATTTATACTTGTCGAGACTACTCCACCACCTTCTGACACATGTTAAAGAATGCAGTTGATGGTTTGCTTTCCTTGCTGGGAGATGACATTGGTTGGGAGGGAAAATGAGGCCAAGAAATTTTACCCGTCACCTGTCCCACATTTAACTTTAAGTCTGGTACCGCCAAGTTTTGTTGGCCTGGTTATTGTGGCAGAATGATCCTAAGTGAACAAGGCAGTATCTTTTATGCTGGTTTACTTTTTGTTGTCTCAAGGATTTGTGGATTGCATTTTAATGCAGATAATTGGCTAGGCCCTTTATCAGGAAATTGCATTCCAATCATGCTATTTGTTACCTCTGTATTTTTAATTAATTCCGCACACTTTTTAGATGAAATTGTTTTATGTATGAACGCACATAAATACGTGGGTTTATTTTATTCAAGGCATGCATTTTCTTTGTCTTGTACCCCTGGAGATCAACACAATCATTTACAACACCATACAACAAGGAATTTTAAAAATAAAACACTAAGAAAATGATTAACTACCCAGCAGCAAAGCCTAACATAGAGGAAAACAATCAAAAGTAAAGGAAAAAAACCAGAAACAACAAAAATCAGTGACATCATACAAAGTATTAGTTTTATGGCTTGCAATGTATTGCTGTTTACTTGCTGTCTGAAATTTTATAATGAAAAAATCAAATGAAAATAGCCCAATTTTAAATGACTATAAAATGTCCTGGCCAAGGCCAAACTGACATTCAGAGGTGAGTTTTAAGTAATTTACTTTGGTTTGCAAACAATTACATGTGATGGCAGGTACAGCATGGGTGTGTGCATGCTGTGTGCATACAAAGGAGCAAGAGATAGCTTGAAAAAAGCATCACATGGAAATCTATAAGTAGTGCTTAACTTACAGTCACAACTGAATCCTGAATTATGGCTGTAAGTCATTGAATTGTAGGTTGAAGCATCACGTGATCCGATCTGATTTTTTGACATTTGTTGCAGTGATCATTAAGTCAATTCCATGTTCATTAAGCAAATTGATTTTCTCTAATGGGATTTCCCCCCCCCCCCTAGAAATTGGAAGTAAATGCAAGAAACCAGCAAAACATGTCAGAACTTGTGGTCAAATGGCTCCTAGATACTGCAGATGGTAAGAAAGCTGAGGAGGTTGGCAAGTGCCCAAAACTACAGGGTTTTTGCGTGTGTGTGTGTGTGTGTGTGTGTGCATGGGTTTGTGCAGCCACTATAATTTTGTATGTGCAGCCACATAAACAGCTTTGAGGGGAGGGGGGATTTGTAGTGACTTCAAACAGTCATTAAATGACCAGTCATAAATCAAGGATTACCTGTAGTCCAGAAACAATCCAGAGTTTTGGATGCCATGAAAAAAGGTTGTGAAAAAGTCTATGACCAGAGAACCAAGGTCAGCACAGAGCTGAAGATGGAGGTGGTGGCTTGTGGTAGATGTGATAGAGAGCTCCCACTAGTTATGACTAAGATCATTGTTGCTTTTGTATGTTGAGGAGCACCTCAGCTTAGTCCTCTGGAGTTCATTGTAATTAACCCAGACTGGACAACCACTTTTTGCTTCTGACCTCTGACTCATCCTGCACTTGTTCTGATGATGCCTGGCAGAGACAAACTCAGATGCTTGATTGTTCCCCGATTCCTGAAGCTGACATTCATCTGGAGCATGCTCCTCTACACCTGATTCCTCCAATTTAGTGGAGTTTATGAGATCTTGTTTTGTAAGCAGCAGGCCTGAAGGTCTGTAAAATTGTGCTTGCAGAAATTTAGGAAAAAGCAAGCAAATAGCACCTCTTTTTACCCAGGTGTCAATGGTATTTTAACTCACTTGGTAAAGACACTCTCAGGCTATTTAAATATAACATCTCGGCTGAAACCCTGGATCTTCAGTAGAAGGTTGAGGTTGAAAAGAACAATCAGAGCAGCTTCTGTTTGTCCTAAGCAGATAGAACTCTGTTCATTCTGAGACTGTCACTCCTTAACCACATCTAGTACAAGGATTGTAACCCCCCCCAAAAAAATGGAGTCACCATCTCACAACACTCCAATATCATGAACTGCTTCCTTTACACAGCTGATGCAACATAATCCTTTCTGTATTTGCTGAAGAAGTCACACCATGTTTGGTATGGTTAAGGATTCAGAAGACTACAGCCTAAAGTGAAAATTCTGAATAAGCTTACTTGTGATCTTGATCTTGAGCTACTGGGAAGATTCCTACATGAAAGAGAAGTGAGGTCTTGACAATGAACACTGGGGAGCTGACCCAAGAATTTACATCTGAGCATGGTAACTAGAATAAAAGCCTGTAGTGGTGTGGTAGTTTAGATGCTGGTCTAGAAGTGGAGAGACCCAAGTTCTAGTCAACCATAGGAGTTCACTGAGTGAATTCATAGAAGTCACTGTCTCCCAGGCCAGCTTGCCTGGATGTTTGGACTCCGACTGGGCAGAGTCTGACGGTGAGAACATGGGTGGTCTTGTCGACGTCATCTGGGAGGAGTTCGAGCTTATGACTCTGGAAGAGGTGGACAGGATTATGGGGAGGCTGAGCTCCACCACGTGTTTATTGGACCTGTGCCCCTCCTGGCTGGTATATTCGGCTCAGGAGAGGACACGAGGCTGGCTCCAGGCAGTGATAACTGCTTCTTTGAGCGAGGGTAGTTTTCCCTCCTCCTTGAAGGAGGTGGTGGTGAGACCCCCTCCTCAAGAAGCCTGCCCTGGACCCAGATGTGTTAAACAACTATCATCTGGTCTCCAACCTTTGCTTTCTTGCGAAGGTTGTTGAGAGTGTGGTGGCACAGCAGCTTCCTTTGTTCCTGGAGGAAGCTGATTATCTAGACCCGTACCAATCGGGCTTCAGGCCCGGGTACATCATGGAGACAGCATTGGTCATGCTGGTGAATGATCTCTGGCGGGCTTGGGACAGGGGCTGCTCCTCTGTCCTAGTCCTATTAGACCTCTCAGCGGCTTTTGATACCATCGACCATGGTATCTTACTGCGGCGTCTTCGGGGGTTGGGAGTGGGAGGCACCATCTTACAGTGGTTCTCCTTCTACCTCCTGGGACGTTTGCAGTTGGTGTTGGCAGGAGGGCAAAGGTTGGCCTCGAGGCCTCTCATTTGTGGAGTCCCTCAGGGGTCAGTCCTCTCACCTCTCCTGTTCAACATCTACATGAAGCCGCTGGGTGAGATCATTCGTGGTTTTGGGGTTGGGTACCATCAATATGCGGATGATACCCAGCTTTTTATTTCTACTCCAAACCACCCCAGTGATGCCCTCGATGTGATGTCCCGTTGCCTGGAGGCGGTTCGGGTCTGGATGGGGAGGAACAGGCTTCGGCTCAACCCTGACAAGACTGAGTGGCTGTGTGTGCCGGCGTCTCGGGAAATTCAGATTGTCCCATAGTTAACTATGGGGGGTGAGATATTACCCCCCGTAGATAGGGCTCACAACTTGGGTGTCCTCCTAGACTCACAGCTCTCTTTGGAAGATCATATAGGAGCTGTGACTAGGGGGGCCTTCGCCCAGAGTCGCCTAGTGCGCCAGTTGGACTACTGCAACACTCTCTACATGGGGCTGCCCTTGAGGACTACTCAGAGGCTCCAGCTGGTGCAGAATGCGGCCGTGCGAGTGGTGGTGGGGGTTTCCCGATACTCCCATGTAACACCTCTACTCTGCGAGCTGCATTGGCTTCCGGTTGTCCTCCGGGTAAGATTCAAGGTGCTGGTTATGACCTATAAAGCCCTAAATGGCATGGGTCCGGGTTACTTATGGGTGCACCTGCGGCCGGCATCAACTTCCCTTCGTCCAGTGCGCTCCCACAGAGAGGGCCTCCTTAGGGTGCCATCGGTCAAAGAGTGTCGACTGGTGGCCCCCAGGGGGAGGGCATTCTCTGTGGGCACGCCAGACCTTTGGAACCGTTTACCGGTGGAGCTCCAGATGGCTCCCGACCTTCGCTCCTTCCGATGTGACCTAAAAACATATTTATTTGAACAAGCCGGCCTGGTCTGATGGGTCTAGGGGTATTTTAATGCTATTGTATTAACTTATTGAATTGGGCTGTAGTATTTAATATTTTTTAACTTTTATATATTGTATTTTCTTGTATTGCCCTGTACACCGCCCTGAGTCCTTCGGGAGAAGGGCAGTATAGAAATTAAATTATTATTATTATTAAGTTGTTACTGTAGGAAGGAATAGAATAGAGCTGGAAGGGACCTTGGAGGTCTTCTAGTCCAGCCCCCTACTCAAGCAGGGTAACCTATACCATCTCATACAAGTGACTTTCTAGCCACTTCTTAAAAATTTCCAGTGATGGAGTGCCCACGATTTCTGAAGGCAAGCTTTTCCACTGGTTAATTGTTAAGTTTCTCCTTAATTCCAGGTTGCTTCTCTCTTTGATCAGTTTCCAACCATTGTTTCTTGTCCTGCCCTCTGGTGCTTTGGAGAATAATGTGACCCTCCTCTTCTTTGTGGCAGCCCCTTAAATACTGGAATACTGCTATCATGTCTCCCCTATTTCTTCTTTTCTTTAGACTAGCCAAACCCAAGTCCTGCAGCCGTTCTTCGTAAGTTTTAGTTTCCAGGCTATTCATCATCTTAGTTGCTCTTCTGATTTTTTTTCCAAACTCTCAACATCTTTTTTGTAATATGGTGACCAAAATTGGTTGTAGTATTCCAGGTGTGGTCTTACTAGGGTTTTATAAAGCGGTACTAATACTTCATATGATCTTGATTCTATGCCTCTGTTTATACAACCCAAGATTGTATTAGCTTTTTTGGCTGCTGCTGCATACTGCTGGCTCATAGTCAAGTGATCATCCACTAGGACTCCAAAGTCCTTCTCACTGTTTTTGAGCCTGGTCTCACCTAATCTGTACTTGTACCTATGATTTTTCCTGCCTAAATGTAAAACTTTGCTTTTCTCCATATTGAAACTCATTTTGTTGGATAGGGCCCATTGTTCAAGTTTGTGAATACCTTTTTGGACCCTGAGTTTTTCTTCTGGGATGTTGGCTATTCCTTCCAGTTTAGTGTCATCTGCAAATTTGATGAGTTCCCCTTCTATTCCCTCATCTAAGTCATTTATGAAGATACTGAAGAGCAGGGCCTAATACAGAAACTTGTGGTACCCCACTGCTTACTTCTCTCCATGTGGATATAGTGCAATTGAGGACTACTTGTTGACTATGGTTTGCCAGCCAGCTACAGATCCATCTGGTGGGGATGTTGTCTATTCCACCTTTTTCTAGCTTACCAAGGAGTAGGTTGCGGTCTACTTTATCAAATGCCTTACTGAAATCTAAGTTTACTACATCCACAGCATTTCACTGGTCTACTAGTTTAATCACTTTATCAAAGAATGAAATAAGATTGGTTTGGCATGATCTGTTTTTAACAAACCCATGCCAGCTACCAATTATAACTTTTTTTGCTTCTAGTTGTTTGCAAATCTGTTTTTTGATTATCTTTTCTAGGATATTCCCAGGTATTGATGTTAAACTGATTGGTCTGTAGTTTCCTGGGTCCATTTTTCCCCTTTCTTGAAGATGGGAACCACATCAGCCCTTTTCCAATCCTCAGGTACTTCCCCAGTGCTCCAGGATTTTTGAAAAATGTGGTGCAATGGTTCTGAGATAACATCTACCAGGTTCTTCAGAACTCTGGGATGTAATCTGTCAGGTCCTGGTGATTTATATTCATCAAGGTTGGATAGGTGTTCTCTTACATTTTCTTGCTTATTTAATTTTTGTTCTAGTTTTTCTTTTGTAGTGGATTTTTGCTATGTTGGGCTGTAATTTCTTTTTGTGTGAAGCCTGGTGCAAAGAATGAGTTAAGCAGCTCTGGTTTCTTCCTGTTGGCTGTTATTTCCTTGCCATCTTTTCTCTTTAGTGGACCTATAGTTTCCTTGACTTTTTTTCTTATTAATATGTTGGAAGAAAGTTTTATTATTATTATTATTATTATTATTATTATTATTATTATTATTATTATTATTGATTTCTGTTGCAAGTCGTTGTTCATTCTGAGCCTTTGCTTCCCTGACTTCATCTTTGTATGTTCTGGCTGTCTGCTGATAATCGGCCTTAGTTATGTACCCCTCTTTCCATATTTTGTATTTGTCCTTTTTGTCTTTCAGTTTGTCAGAGAGATCTTTATGCAGCCATGCTAGTTTCTTCTTGAATTTCTTGTTTTTCTTTTTCAGTGGTATTGTGCTAGACTAGGCTTTTATGACAGCATTTTTCAGAGTTTCTCATGCTTCTTGGGGTCTTTTCCCCTTTAGGATTTTCATCCATGGAATCTTTCCTAGGTTTTCTATAAGTTTGTTAAATCAGCTTTTTTGAAGTTGTTGTTTACTATTGCTTGTGTTTGCATTATATTAAATTCCAGTATGACATGGTCAGTTTCCGTCAACTTCAACTCCCTGAACAGGAAGGACTGTTATTTATACCATTCTAAGCTCTTGAAAGGCAGGATATATATCAAATGCATAAGTAAAAGTATGATGTCACTGCTATTGATTAAAAATTTTCTACGGCCATATTATCTAAGAGAGAGGGATCAACTCTATAGGATTACAAAGATTCTTTCTGCTATGAAAATGATTTCTTCCCCAAATATTTTCAGGCACTACTTAATTTTTAAAAACGTCCATTTATGTGGAATCTTTGTTAGCTTTTTGCTCTAATCCTTCAAAGAAAGAAAAGTTAAGAGTGGTCCAGTGAGACACAATGAATGCCAGAATGTGGCTTATTAAACTAGGATTAAGTTCCATTTTTGGAAGTTAAGTGTAACTGCTTTTGTAAGACTCATCTTTTGCACTTCCCAATGCTTCTCCTCTTTCCATTCATCATTTACCTCTCTAATTTATAAAGCTACCCATCTCACAAAAAAGTGACTCTAGGCAGGATCCTGTTGTCTTCCCCCTCACCCTTCTTTGCTTTCTTCTCCCACTCAAGCCCCTTACAGTTGAAGCTGAGATTGTAAGATGCTTGATGAACAATGCAGGCAAATTAACTATCGTTTTGGGGATGCCACAAGATATAAAAAGCCGCTTTCAAAGGCTTTAACTTTTCAAAGGCTGAATGCTTAGCAGCAGACAGCCATTTTGGAAATCTTTGTTCAAGATGGAGAGTTCAGCTGTATATTTTCCAAGTTCACTTTAACCCCGAGCTTTGAGTGTCGGCAGTTAGTTTGGATGAATTACTCTCTAATTTCTGCCTTTTCTGCTTCTTGGACAAGCCTTTAAATTACAGTTTAAGAGCCTGTGCTGGAGGTTTCATCCTGCGTAATTTATGAAGACCCTCTGCTTTTTCTGAAGGCACAAATGAACGGCATAGCCAGAGTTCAACCTACGTCACACACACACACACACCAACACACACACCCCAGCTAAATCCATTGGGTACAGATAGAGTTTGCTCATCTTCCCAGAACAACAATGAGGTGAATAAAAGCAATTCAGAGGTCTGGGAAGATAAAATATGGAAGCTTTCATCTATAGCTTTGTGAGATAAGATCTCAGCAAGGGGAGTTAAAGGTATATATAGTGGGTTTCTTATCTGTAGCTGTGCCCCAGTTTAATGTTCACAATCTTTTTAAAACTCATGTAAGGATACCTTTGTTTATTACTGTGTTTGTTAATTACCGGAGTATATCAGAAATTGTGTCTTGATGGCTGTAGTATCAAGCACCCTTCAGGTTTTATTATGTTGTCACTGTGCTCATTATAAACATTATGAACATACTAGTTATAGTGTGTAGAATTTGGAAATTAATTTGTTTGATAAACTCACAGCAAATCTAAATGTGTTAGATTTTCCCAACATTTTGCACATTCTGTAATTCCCAAATCTCCCGGATAATGTTTAAATATCAAAATTTATTTTTACTTCCTTCTTTCCTTGCATCCTTCTAAACATATTTTTGCTATGTCCTGAAGTTCTGAATGTCTCTGAGGCTTCATTAGTTACATTTATTCTAGAGTATATTAATATACAACATTCAGCAGTTGAAAAAATCCTCGCATAAATACACATTTGGAACTAAATTGGTTAGAGTGGCACAACACTGTTCACTTGATTATGCCTTAATCTATTTTGAGAGTTTACACAATGCATTGAAAGTAAACTATTTTTTTAAAAAAATATTTAAAAACTACTTTTTAGATTTTTTATGTAACTTTATTTTTGCATTTTTATGTTTTTAAATTTTATGTACCTCACTCTCCTTATGCTGTTCTTTGACCATAATAAATGTTGATTGTTTGAACTAAATGTGTTGTGTTCACAAATCTGACCATGCCACAAGACACCATCCAAAATGAAAACTAAAATGTTGTGCAGCTGCAACTGCCTAGTGTTTAACTGATTGTGCTTGTTTAACTGATTGTAACAGTGCCAGTTATATTTTTCATGTAAACTTAGTCAAAGAATCAATTACAGATTTTTGAAAGTATTGACTTATAAATGGATATTTATTTAAAGCCTTAAAAGTCTTATATATCCACAGTTAGGTATTACTGTAAATGCTTTATTGCCATATGGATATACTCTTTCATACCATGCTGTGATTGAAAGGAAGATAGACATTCACAAATAAGAAAAATCAACCTTTATGTCAGTAAAATCCATAAATCACATCAGGAAGAAGGATACATAAAACTAATTAGGAAATCATTACAGCATATGCAGTGGGCATATTTTTCCCTGTTGTTTTGTGCTGGAAATTCATTAAAAACTCCATGTCTCTTGAAATGCCCTGACATAAAAGGTGATGATGAATATGGCTATAAAGACCGAAAATCATTCAGAGCCTGCTATCTGAAAAATTGGACAGTGACACATTATCAACTTGTTAGAATGTACTTATCTCTATTTATTGTATTCAATTAGCACATAATGGATGCTGATTGAAAACAGTCACTTTCAGCTGAGTAGACATTCATTTGGCAGAAGAGTTTAATTAGAACAGGGTTTTGAAAAATAGGCACCTAGATAGGTGAACACTGACGAGGCAATATTTCATGTTCTTCTAACTCTATGGAAAAATCATTAGCTAGACTGCCCTTTGCTGACAAAACCTTAGATCAAAGGCCCCCAACCCTTTGGGCAGCAGGGACCAGTTCCATGGAGAGAGTTTTTTCCACAGATCAGAGGAGGCATGGTTTTGTGTGTTGCCTGCATCCTGCAGATGGGGTTTCACTTGTTTGTATGGCCTGGTTTCTGGCATGCCATGGACTGGTGCTAGTCCACAGACCAGGGGTTGGGGACCCCTGCCTTAGATTACTCAAGCACTTCAGAGATGGTTTAGGACAGGGGTCTTCAACCTTGTCCCTTGTATGACTTGTGGACTTTAACTCCCAGAATTCCTCAGCCAGGCATACTGGCTGAGGAATTCTGGGAGTTGAAGTCCACAAGTCACAAAAGGTCCAAGTTTGAAGACCCCTGGTTTAGGACAAAGGTGAAAAACTGTGTTGATGATATATAAGATTTAATGCATGCACAACAGGGTTAGCAAGTAAAATAGCAGTATGACTATTGAAAATTGCTAACTATTTAGGTTGTAGAATAACTAAAAAGGTAAGGCTTGATGGATGATCACATGCGTTCTATAACATTGGAATGCAAATTGCAAATCTTAGCACAGTCTCTCTTCACTCAGATACTGGTAATCATCAGCTCTGAAACAAATGTCCTCAGGATTTGAACAATGCCCTGTGCATTTTGATGGGAAAGAGTCAATATGGATAGGATTGTGCTTTAAAACAATGAAATTATATCATGTTATGTCCACTTTCCTTTCTGAAATTGGCACCCTGGTTTTTCCCTCTTTCTTTTTCATACATATAAAAATGGTAGATCTGCACACACAAGATGTTTGTATATTGTTCGTGTGTGTGTGTGTGTGTTTGACCATATACCAGTTCATATGATCATAAACCAGTTTGATCTAATGGTTAAGGTACCAGGCTAAGAACCAGAATCTGTGGATTTTATTCTCACTTCAGGCATGAAAGCTGATTGGTGATTTGGGGCCAGTCACTGTCTCTTAGCCCGACTCACCACACAGATTTGTTGTGGGGAAAATAGGAGGAAGAGGAAGTATTAAGTATGTTTGTCACCTTGAGTTATTTATAAAAGCAATAAAGGTGGGATAAAAAAAATCTAAAACAAATGGCTATGTTTGCATATGCAACTTTAGGGGAGGGCAAAGCCATTAAGCTTGATTCAATTCAATTTGCATAATTTTCATTAAACATGTACAGAAGCTTACAGATTCATTCATACAAACATTTCTTCCTACAATAATCTTTAAAAGCATTGTTATGCTATTCTTAGATGAAGATTTTTATGCCATTGCTAAAGAAAGTGAGAATCCACAATGTTTTTATTAACTGAATATCAGTTAGTGGTTTAGGACACCAGTCTGGAGCCCTGCATCCTGGGTACACTGTTATAAAATGCTTGCATATTAAAATTGTATTGACTTAGTTATATTTATAACCACCCATTATAAAGGTGTAGTGGAACTGTAGTTTTGGGGAAATGGAGTTCTGAATAAGAAATTGCAGAGATCCTGAACTGAAGAATTGTCTCATGTGTTATCAAGGAATGAGAATTAAAATCTGTAGTCTTCCCACATTTTACTTTTCTTCTCATGAATTCTAAAGGGGTCAGAGGACAGAAAATAACCTTCACATCTTTAAATCTCTTTTTCTGTGTTAGGCCTAGATGTTGTGGTAATCCAGTCACATCAGCCCTGCCCAATAGAGCTAATGGCAATGGAATTTACAGTTCAGTGATATCCAAAGGATTATATGTTGCCTTGTCTCTTTGCAAAAAAAAGCCAAAGGTTATGAAGCTAGATCATGAATGGATAGCTTGCTGTCATCAGATGTTCCTGAATTTAAGATGATATAACTTGGCTGGCAAATTAGACAGTGATCATGTGGAGTTTTGAAGCCTAGATATGGCCATTTTACTAGACTACAGCTTCCTGCATCTTTCCCAATTGGCCAGATGGAAGTAGAAGTTCAGCAACATCTGGACAGCTTCAGATTAGGAACCTCTGTCCTAAATATACAGTATATTGAAGGGCTGAAATGGGGTGAAGGAGTGTACTGATACATACATGCAAACAGTTACAGTATAATATAAAAACTGATCTTCCCATCACTTTCAAAAACAAATATATCAGAAAAATGGATTAAGAAACTTAAACTTTTGTTTCAATTTTTTGTTGGGCCTGTATTTGTCTAATGTTATTTTCTTGGGTGTGCATCTTACAGAAAGGAGGTTATAGCTACTTCTTGCAACACTTTATGAAAGTTTCCCTATTTTCTTCTAACTCCATACTCTCCTACTGTAAATCACATTTTAACACACATCATTGTAATATATCTGGAAATGATGTTAAGTCAGGTTTGGGGACTATATCTCCTACTAACATTTGTCTGAATTCTCTGGCTTCTCAAGAAATTTATGGTGTATTTCACTGTCATTGACAAGAACATCTGAAACTTGGTTTTAAAGAAACAAAACAATAAAAACAAGCTTTTTTCATCTTGATGTTTGATTGACAATTTCAAGAAAGAAAGCTATAATATTTGTTTTAGTTAGCTCCCTTTCTAAGGGAAAATACAGAAAGCAAAGGTACTTCATAAACATGTACATATTGTCTATTCCTCTTACAGTAGCCTAACTTTCCATTATTGTTTGATTTTTAAATGTTTTCTTGCAAGACATAGAAGTCTATTAGTACATATTAAAGATGTACACTAGTATGTAGAACATACTAGTGCTTAGGAGCCATTAATCATTGTGTAATAGTAACCACTGTGGTACAATGAATTCTGTGTACAAACTCAAAGGCCTCTAGTCAAGGTAAGGCATGAATTCACTAGACAATCTTATAATAATAAAGCAGTTATTTAGAAGGCAAAAGAAGAAGATGACAGACGAGGAGATGATTAGATAGTGTCATTGATGCAATGAACGTGATTTTGGGCAAACTCCAGGAGTCAGTGGAAGACAGGAGGGCCTGGAATTGGACACAACTTAGTGACTGAAGAACAATCATAGAATCCTAGACACAGAAGGTATCATGTGCCACTCAATTTCCTGCTCAATTTAAAATATCCCCAATAGATAGCTATCTATCTTTTGTTTAACACATTGCAATAGTGTTGTTTTTTCTTGTTCTCATACTTTGCAGAATTACAGATAAATTTTCTTAGAAGACATCAGAGTAATTTATATGTTAATATATGGAAGCTATTAAATTATTACAAAATAATCTTTGTGAACTATGCCCTCCCTAAAATTTAACCAAACTAATAAAAGCAGAAGGGAGAAAAACAAAAAACCAGACAAAATGAAAAAAGTAAAAAAAAAACAGAGATAAAACTCAAACAAGAAAGTAAAAAAAAGAAAAAAGTCAGGGGAAAAAAGAATAATTGATTCAAATTTCCACTCCTTTTCTATAATTTTGAGCTCTCAATTTTATATTAGCACAACTCATAGCCATTCTGTTTTTATACTGGATCTTGAATCTTGATCATACCAAATCTTAGGAAGAAACAGGACAAGTGATTCTGGCAGTTGAAATGGTTACCTCTTTTTTAAATGTAAAGAGGCTAAGTGAGAGCATCAGTGGCCTAGCGTGGGTTGTCAGCACCCGGGGCAAGGCAACCGGAAGCGGAAATAGAGGGGCGGGCGGGCGGTGACGTCACGGCACTGCTGAAAAGACGCACCCCGCAGCGGCGTAGACTTTCCAAGAAGAGTCGCGCGCAAGCGGGATGCTTCCGGGTCCCTCTCGAGGGCGGCTGGGCGGGGCTCCGACCTGCAATAGCCGCTGCATTCAAGCTCGCACGTGAGCCCCGCTAAATAAAGCCACACATGCGCACGAAGCTAGGCTGGCCGGCCGGCGGGTCCGTCTTCGCTCGGCCAAACCTGCCAGGGCGCCTGCGGGGCGCTTGCGGTTGGCCTGAGCCTGGGCAGAGAGTTGGCCACTTCTATTTATTTTATTCAGTTTATGTGGCTGCCCATCTCACCTGCCGGACTCATTTCGCTTTGCAAGAAAGAGCAGCTCGAGAGCGGAGCCAAGCCAACTCTGTGCAGCCCTTGGGGCTCCCTGAGCAGCTCAGTGCGAGCACGCCCCCCCAGATGTTGTGCCCGGTGCGGCCGGCCCCCCCTGCACCCCCCACGCTACGCCACTGGAGAGCATTAAGAATACTCATTAAAGGGCAAAGGCAAGTAAAGTAGGACAATTTCAGTCAGATTCTCAGTAGTCAATATGGACAAGGCTGAACCTGCTCTATTTTTAAATAGTTTCTCCAGAGGATCATTATGGTTTGAATTATATTCCAAAATATTAAAGATACAGGGAGTTAAAAATGTTGGAAGGAATATAGACAAAATACCCACCACATCATTTCTTTTGCAATGTTTTCCTAAGCATTTCATTCTCCCTGCTGAAAAGCAAAAACTTTCTGCAATTTGTCTTTTCCTATGCCAGACTAGGGGGGAATGGATATCCATTTTTTCTCCATTATTTTCACTGGATCCAGGCATCAGGATTGGACCTCCTTTAACGTGTGTGATTGATAATGTCTGCTTCTGGAATTCCAGATTTAACCCATGAATTGGATAGCATCCCTGAAAGCAGTGAACAACTTTTCATAGAATGATAGAATTGGAAGAGGCTATTTGGGCCACTAACTTTCTCACCTCTTCTCAGAGGCAAAATATCAAATATCCTGGACAAATGGCTGCCTGACCTTCACTTGAACAGATGTATTGAACAAGAGCCACTGGTTCTTAGTATTTAGTGTCACTGATAAACTGCTCTTATTTTTCTAATATTCATCCAGAATACTAAGGAAACTGCTCACCCATTCTCATGATATTCATAAAAATAGGGTCCAAATGACCCTGACAGACTTCTGCGATAGCAGCATTCTTGCAAATTACCAATGTACCCCAGTATATTGCTAAATCACAGCCACCAAAAGAAATCTTGCTATGGTGATACAAATATCTGAATACTTCTTTCAGCAAAGTGATTGAAACAACATTCACATCTGCAAGGATTTTTTTGTGCATGTCAAACATCCTTCAATAGTCTTATTAATCTACTTTTGTGTGAGTCAATACCAGATTGCATGGGTCCCATATGGAAACAATATCAGAAAACTGAAATCCCCTCAGATTGTGCCATTTTCAAATGAGGAAAATTTGAATTGAAAACCTTACGAATTAAAATAGGAATAGGTCTGGTGAACTTTTTGGCAAACGCAACAAAGTTCTTGTGGCACCTTAAAGCTGTATGTGGCATTATTTTTTTATGAACTAAGCCCACTTGATCAAACACATGAAGTGTTATGCTGAGTTGTAGGTATTTATATGCATTAAGCATTTCTGCCTTGGCTGTTTATAATGTCATCCAACTATCACTGTGCTGATAAATCACTGATGAAAGTGGGGTCTATAGTGCCACACTATTGGCTAAGTAACATTATAAATAACTAGTGTCCAAATGTTCATGGCTTCAGCTGGGATTGCAATCAGTGAAATGAGAGAAGGAAATGTGGACAGTCATATGGATTATGGTAGCCTAATGCAAATTTCCTGGCCTTAAACTGGCTAACACATTTTTGGGAATTAAAAATAAAATTAACCTGGGGATAAAATTATTAAAGGATTGAATTGCTAATGCAGAAAGGTTTTTTAAGGCCTATGACCAAGTATACAAAGACATTGTTGAAGACATCTTCCATTGTTTTTTGAACAGTACCATTTTGATGTCAAATTTCTGTCTTTTTAATCTTTTAAGGTATGCTAGCTGGTTTGAACTGTATTGAATTTATTCAGGTAAAAAGATGAATGAACCCAATGTATAATCCCATTGTGGTTTTCCTCCATCAACTGTAAGCCAAGGTTAGCAATCCACAAGTTTCATGCATTTTCTGAATCAATATTTTATACCCCCTCTAGAAGTCCTCAGGATCTCTGCAGCGTGATGGCCAATGGTTAGAATGCAGTATTACAGGCTAACTCTGCCCACTACCAAGAGTTTGATCCTCACCAGCTCAAGATTGATTCATTCTTCCATCCTTCCGAGATCGGTAAAATTAGGACCCAGATTGTTGGAGGCAATATGCTGACTCTGTAACTCTGTAAACTGGTTAGAGAGTGCTGTAAAGCACTATGAAGTGGTATATGAGTCTAAATGTTATTGCTATTTATTGTATCACCAAATATTAATGGCCAGTATCTGAACATCAGTAGTATATTGCCCTATCAATGTTTGATGAAAACAATGAAAATGCATTTTACATCTTTGGATAAGCTAAGCATGCTTTCCAGCCTGCAACAAAGAAATCCAGAGCTCTCTGACAAAATAAGAAAACTGTTTCCATCTTCTTCTGTGACATCATTATGTCATCATCTTTTCCCCAGTTTGCCTGATTCCTGCTGGGACAATAATGCCAGAAAAATTTGACATCTGCTTTGGCATTCTTTTGAACATGTGTTGCTCAGCTAAAGTGACTGGCAATCTTGAGTGGGCATTCCTAAAGTCTCCAGTGTATTTAGGAAGTTGAAAGCCACATCCTTTCAAATTTCTCCCTTTGGATTTTAAATGAAACTAAGTAGGCCCAGTAAATGTGGGGTAGCAACTGAGTTCACATCTGGAAGTGGGGAGAAAATTTAAGGCTCCTGGTGTTCTTGGCTCCCTGCTGAAAATGACTGAGCTTGAAGGAGTATTTGCTGAAATCTTTGCAATCTGATCTGTAAGACAAGTTTGGCCCATTAGATAGAATATGACCTTGAGATAGGGATAACTTCTAACCTCTCTTTGACCCAGGCAGTGCCTCTTGAGCAAACAGGAGCTCTTTGTTTTGAGTTAGTAAGACCCTGACAAGGTTTATGGAGCAACAGGGGGCACATGTGTCACCAGGAGGATAATGCTTTTATTTCATCTGTGGATAAGTATTGATTAAATGGAAGTGTGGAGGGGCAGGCAGAATCAGTACAAATATTGACCTATAAATGTGCCACCCAACCATCAAAGTCTTTTAAAAGGTCATTTGAAAAAGGAGATACTGATTCAACTAATCTTTTGATGTGGCACATATAAATACTGATCAGAGAAAGTCCAAATTATTCAAAGAAGCAAAGAAACAACAACAGCAGCTGCTAACATTCCAGCTGAATTATATTCATGATATAATGTAGATATCCATAACATTTCTGGAGGGGTTAAATTATACCAGATTTCCTTTACAGATATACATATAGTTCTGTAAGCATTTGTATGCAATAATTATGTCATCATCGTGTGCTGAATTTAGGACTTTATCTAGTTGATTTGATTCTGTTTTAGTTGTTCATCAGGGATTTCCTGAGGAGGAGGAGAAATCATTTTTAGGGTATGCCAGAAGTAAGTGAGGAATTTTGCCAGCAGTTTTACAGAACTAGAGACCTTGAAGTCTAAGATACCAGAGATGTTTGAATTTGAGGCTTCCAAACCTGGTCTTACTAACAAGAGCCCTGAGCCTCAAACTTCCAAATGCAGACCACTTTACCCAACTGCTGCATGAAGGCAACCTCTCATTTGAAAGTACTCCACAATTTCATGGATCCTGTAATTAATATGAAGTCTGTAGAGATGAAAGAATGCTAAGCTCCAGACCCAGAGACCTTGTTTGTTTATTGTTTGTTTGTTTCCTGGCAAACATATCCAACACACCTTCCTCCTCTTATTTTCCCCACAACAACAACCCTTTGAAGTGGGCTGGGCTGAGAGACAATTACTGGTCTAAAATCATCCAGCTGGCTTTCATGGCTAAGACAGGACTAGAACTCCCAGTCTCCTGGTTTCTAGCCTATGCCTTAACCACTAGACCAAACTATCCCTTTCAGTCTTTCTAGCTTGCAAGAAAGGGTAAAATTCAGTGGTGGGATTCAAATCTGTGAACAACCGGTTCTCTGTGTGGATGCCGCTTCTGGAAGTCCATTCTGGGCCTGGGTAACAAAAAATTAGCTACCGGTTCTGCTGAAGTGGTGCGAACTGGCTGAATCCCACCACTGGTAACATTGTAGAGGAAATTCAGCATGGTGAAGTATGAAACTCTTCAATCCATCAGCAAGTTCCTACCTTTTAGGTCCTTGAGAAATAAAATTCTATGCCTAGCTTGCTGCTGTTCCAGGCATTTCTTAAAGAAAGAAGAGAGCTGGTTCCCAAGATTAAAATGCTTTGACTGTCAGAGGGACATAATGTTATTCCACTAACTTTATTAGACAACCAAACAGAAAAATGCTTAATTAAAACATCAGATGCTTAAAATGTTTCAGCTCTCAGCACACATTCAGCTTGCATCTTGCAGACTTTAATCATGGAAGAAATCTTTTAGAACACATATATTTATTTAAAACATGTATATAGATGCCCATCTTAAAACCAGCTTTGGGCGATTCCCAATGAAAAGTTAAAATAGCATAAAAGCCATATTAAACCTATAAAAACTAAACACATTAAAAATAAAAACTTGGCCCCAAGTCAAACTTCTGATGTGCAGTCCTTTCACCTTATCCTCATATATATCATTATTATATCTTTCACACTTCTCAGGAAGCTATGGTAGTCAGCATCAGGATAATGAATGTTTAACTGGCTTTTCAAAAACAGTTTGTTTCAAGCCATCCAAATGGATTTTTAGAGTTTCTGCAAGCATAAAGGAAGTTGTTGCTAGTGTTTTTAGTTTCCTGATATGTGTAGAGAATAAGGCAGATCATCAGTTAAAAGCTGTAATGTTGGAAATTCTAAGTCTTATCAGCAGTTTGGTAATAATCTGGATTTTTGGAACCCAAGTGTGCTAGCCCCAATAAGAAAAATGGTAGCTTTACAGAGATTGGGTCAGAATCATGTACAATAATATAACATGTATTGTGCATTAATCACTAATTATTTTAGATTACCTATTTGCATTCAATTTTGTAGAAGAAAGGCTTATTGATAGGTAAAATCAAAGGACTTTTTATTAACTAGAATATCAATTGGACGCAATGTCCTAATATTAAAATGTTATAATAATGTTGCAAGTAGTCAAGATGTTTGCATGATAAAGCAACTGATAAATAAGCAGGTGGGTTCTTTCAGAGTTTAGAGCAGGGGTCTTCAAACTTGGCCCTTTTATGACTTATGGACTTCAACTCCCAGAATTCCTCAGCCAGGCATGCTGGCTGAGAATTCTGGGAGTTGAAGTCCACAAGTCATAAAAGGGCCAAGTTTGAAGACCCTGGTTTAGAACAAAACCAGAACTGAATGTGAAATATCTGAGAAAATATCAACATAGATTGAAATGATGCTTTGCAGTATGAATTGATAAGCTTTTTGTCTAACATTTCACTGAGATTGAACTTCAGTGATAAAGTAACATTTGCTGAATCCATTTTGTTTTGGTTTTCCTTTCTGAACACATAGGAAGCATGAACATCTGCTGGCAGGGGGGAATGACAAAAGCATACTGTTGTGGCATACACATCATGATGTGAACATCATCTTAACATAATTACTATTTGCTCTGGTGGCTACTGCTGCTGCTGCTGCAAAAAAAAAAATTGTGATGCTGTACATTCATCAAAAACTAACCATCAATTGGTTCCAAAACTTGGCAAAACTATCTTGAATGTACTTATTGAATTTTTTTTCTAATTTTAGGCTTCTACAAGAGCCAATATGATATGGTGGTTAAATTAGAAACCAGGTGATTGTGAGGTCTAGTCCTATCTTAAGTACAAAATCAAATTGGCAATATTGTTCTCAACACTTATTTTAGCTCCTACATTATTCTTTCTGATCTTCAGCTCAACTTTGTCTCTTTTTTGGACAGATTGATGCTCTTCAAAAGAAAGCATTCCACTGTTATCCTCCACCATTCTTATTTTCCAGTCTTGGCTGCCTATGTATGCATTTAGTTCACTCAGTATCAAAGTTTATGGGTCTTATTAATCCTACAAATCAATACATAAATATGCAAGCAAATACATAAAACTGAAAAATACAGTGCTGAATTTTAATTGGGGAAAGCTGCATTGATTTTAATATCAGATATGAAGATTCACAATTATGCACTCTATACTGTCCTCATAGCTATTTTGAAATATAAATATTTTGAGCTATAATACAATGCAAACATTCTGAATTTTGTTTAAACCTAGTCGGTGCTGTTTTAGGTTTCTGATATTTTATTTATGGCTTATAAAACACTATCAAGAGATACTTTTAGATTTAAACCTATTCCCATCTTTGTGGGCATCTTCTTTCAACAACTGTTCATGTAGTGTCTTTATGTTATAGAATTATTGCAAATGAAGAACAGTGCCCACCTTAAAAATAACAGTGCCCTATGTGATTATAATACTTCCCCTTAAGGCTCTGCTATTTTATTGTGCACTTAAGCCTATTCTTAGTGGAACAATCTCAGATGAAAGGATGAACGTGGTTACAGCTTTAGTATAGAAGCGAGGCGACTGAGTTCTAGTCCTTCATGAGTCATGAACTCAGCTGGGTGATCTTAAGCCAGTCGTGTCCATTGTCCTAAAAAGAAGGCAATGACAAACTACTTCTGAAATTTTGCCAAGAAAATTACATTGATCTCTTTTTCTCTCTCTTTATATGGGTGGCTATTAAAAATAAGAGCTATGCATGCTTTGCAAATTATTCTGACTTTGTACCAAGACTGCAGCTTTCTAATAATTATTCAAGCAGTCAACTTCTTCATGCTTCTATTTGAGTCTGAAAAAATATTCTTCTGGATTATGGAATGATCTCATTAAAGTTAATGCAAACCAAGTACTTTTTCGAAATCATTTTCAAAATATGCACATTCCCATTGAGAATGTTTGTGTTGAGACATTTTCTGGAAAAAAAAATGGCTTTGAAAAAAGAGAAAATTTAAGAATTGTGGTATCAAACAAAATCCATGAGACCAAAATACAACCTACATTTAATATCATGAGTATTTATTATATTTCATTTAATCTGAATCCATTCTCTTCACTTTGTTTATTTAATAATAAGAATTCCTCCCCACCCAGACATTGAAAAATATATTTTTTTATCATTTTTTAATTTATTAATTTGCCATTTTTCATTATCAAAGGATCTCTGGTGGTGCAGTGGTTTGAATGCAGTATTGCAGGCAAACTCTGCCCACATCCTGGAGTTTGATCTTGACTGGCTCAAGGTTGACTCAGATGTCCATCTCTCCAAGGTCAGTAAAATCCAGATTGTTGGGGCGATATGCAAATAATGCTCTACTTTGTAAACTGCCCAAAGAGTGCTGTAAAATGCTGTGGGTGGTATATAAATCTAAATGTCATTGCTATAATAGAATAATATTTTTTGGAAAGGCTTTGGAGTGCCATGAGCAGTATTCTGAAGTTACATTATGATTTAAGGCAAATCTACCTGAAGTAGGTTTCAAACCTTTCTTCCCACACTGTTACTGATAACTTCCTGTTTTGAACTGTATTTCTCAGAACAGAAAACAAAAGAGTCCTGGAACTGAAGAGATACTGAGAATATCTTGAACCAAGAAGTTGATTGTGACCCATGATGATACAAAACATATAATAAAACAGGAATGGCTAAAACTATGCCCAGTGACTTTTTTAAAAAAATCCCATTTATATCCCGCCCTTCTCCGAAGACTCAGGGCGGTTTACAATCTAAGCACAAATCAATGTGCTTAGCAATAGCCTTCATTCTATGTATATGCCTGCTTATTAGGGCTTTCCCCCCCCCCAAGTGGCATTATTACAAAGTCAGCTTAATTGCCCCCAACAATCTGGGTCCTCATTTTACCTACCTCGGAAGGATGGAAGCTGAGTCAACCTTGAGTCTGGTGGGACTCGAACCTGCACTAATTGCAGGCAGCTGGTGTTACTTAAGGAGGCATTAGCCCACTGATCCACCAAGGCTCTTTTCAGACTTGACAATAAAAAGTTTATCCAAAACAGTACTAGTACAACAACTAGCAGTAACAGTGTTTAAAGTAACATTTAATGTAGTAAGAGTAACCTTTTAATGGCAAGGGCCTGTAGTCAACATTTTTTGTGTATGGGTGTGTGTGAAATGAGGAGACAATACATGGGATAACCATATAAAGCAGATTTTGCCACATTGGGAAGATGAGGATTTTCTGAATTTCCTTGGATTTGGGAGTTTTCTTTTGTTTTCCATTTCTTTTATAAATTCTATTTTATTTTAGGCCACAGATTAAATGAGTGGAAGCCATAGTGCCAATTTTGATCTATGAAAGGATGCACTGAGGGTTCCGATTGTTTCTCTCTTATTTAGGCTAATCACAAAAAAAGGAAAGTCATGTGGACAGAAGAGTAGCCCACCCCATCTACCTCTAGGTCTATGTTTTTTTGTTGACATATACATTTGTGAATATTTGAGAGAAAAGATACTTTGTAGATCTTGGGAAAAAAACTACCTGCTTACAGAGTTCCTGCCCTGTGCCTCCTGAGCATCTTCCCTCTGAAGGCAAGTAATTCAGCAATTCTATCTCTGCATTCTGCAGGAGGGGAGAAAGTCTCACCCCACACAGACATAAACAAAGAATTTCAGTGGGAGATAATCAAAGCTGATTAAGATAAAGAAAGGCAATGGCAGTGATTCTTTCAGTGACACAGAATGCCTCCTTTGGGGTAGATCCGTGGATTTTGGGAGATTTCAATTAATTGTTATTCATTTCCCGTGGATCCTTAAAACATTCTTGCAATAAATGTGTTTTTCTTAGTACATGTCCTGCCTTATGTTCTGTTGAAAGAAGTCTCTCTGCACACTTGCCAAAGTTCTTTACATAAACTCATGGCAGGGATGCTTTTTTCCCCCATCTTAGTAGAGCAAATGAATGGAAAAGTTTGCAAAAGGAAGGGGAGGGGGGCTGAAGGGAAAAAAATCATAGTTCCAGACTGTATCAAAGGGAAATAAGCTATCACCTAGTGAATAAATCTTCTTTTAGCATAAATGCCACTTTTTTTATTGAAAAGTTTTATCATACATTTTATCTTTAACAATCCCCCCTACCCCTCCCTACCCCTTCCCCCCCCTCCCCCCCCCGACTTCCCAGAGCTAAGTACAAGGTATAAAAAACCAAAAAAACAATCATAAACATCCATATGCTAACAACCATAAACTCTAAAATCTCTCTCTCTCTAGCTCATATAGGATAACTACAAACACTATTAATATAAAATATATAAAAAAGAGGGGGAAAAAAGGAGAAAAGAAAGGAAGACTTATTCAAATGCTACATGAAACTTCCTAGTCCCATATTTGTTCTGGATATACTCAATCCATTTTCTCCACTCCATAACAGCATAAATGCCACTTTTAAAGATAACTTTGGGGTAAAGAAAGAAGGAAAAAAAATGCTTGTTAGATTTGACAATTAATATTAATAGCATTTTAAGTTATGCCTACTAGAGCAGATAAAATTACAATCACAAAATTCCTGGTTTGCTAAATTGACAAATTTTATAAGAAGTTGTGGCCTTCCCTTGTGTAACAGAGGAACAATCTAAAAAAAAAAAGAGCTGCCCAAAGAAATAAGGATATTGAAGCACAAAATGACATAGCTATCCTTAGTAAGGTGGATAACTTGAAATGTCTGAGCAAATACAAACACACTTTTCAAGCAGACCACTATTTGAAGTTACAACTGTGAAAACATCTTAGGGAAATAGTCATGCAAGCAAGGTTTGAACAGTTTGACACAATGGTCAGGTATGGGAGATTGCACTCTATACCCTATAATAGACGTCTCTGCATCAGCAGAGCAGCAGGGATTGAGGACCTGGCTCACATCCTATTTGACTGCTGCCTGTATAAGAGGATGAGAGATAGGTACCTTGGCCTATACACTAAACAAATGATACATTGGAATCCCCATATCAAAATAACTTACCTTATGTGCGGCCAGAACTCAAAAATTAGATTTAACACAGCACAGTACCTGAGCAAAATGGTTCGGCTGAGATTGGCATATTTTTTATTTTATTTTATTTTATTTATTTTATTTTATTTTATTTTATTTTATTTTATTTTATTTTATTTTATTATTTTATTTTATTTTATTTTATTTTATTTTATTTATTTTATTTTATTTTATTTTATTTTATTTTATTTTATTTTATTTTATTTTATTTTATTTTATTTTTTATTTATTTTATTTTATTTTATTTTATTTTATTATTTTATTTATATGTGAGACTTAATGGGGTAGATTGTAGGGGTGATAATGAAATATAATTTTATCACATTTTATCTATCTACATATTAAATTGCTGTATCTGGTTCTAATTTCATTTTAAAAATGTATTTTATCCCAATTTCATTTTAAATTGTTTTTATTGCATTTTAGTATAATGTGTGTTTGGAACTCTGCACCATGATATGGACCATGGGCTAATTAATTAATTAATTAATTAATCGTTATTTATTTCCCATGGATCCTTAAAACACTCTTGCAATAAATGTCTTTTTCTTAGTACATGTCCTGCCTTATGTTCTGTTGAAAGAGCTCTCTCTGCATACTTGCCAAAGTTCTTTACATAAACTCATGGCAGGGATGCATTTTTCCCCATCTTATTAAAGCAAATGATTATGTTCCACCCATGGAAAAGTTTGCAAAAGAAGGGAGGGGGGGCTGAAGGAAAAACTATGCATTTCCAGACTGTATCAAAGGAAAATAAGCTATCACCTAGTGAATAAATCTTCTTTTAGCATAAATGCCACTTTTAAAGATAACTTTGGGGTAAAGAAAGAAGGGAAAAAAATACTTGTTAGATTTGACAGTTAAAATTAATAGCATTTTAAAAGGTGTTTGATTTTTTTCCCCCTGTGCTGTTAAGACTTACCTTTCCAGCAAAAATATCTGTACTGAAATTAAATTGCACTTGCTTTTACGTAGCACTTAGGAAACAACAAGCGCCTATATTTGTCACTGATAATGTGCTGGATTGCAAGTTATGTCTTTTCCAGTCCAAGAAGGCTATAGGCTCTCTTAAGTAGAACAACAGATTTTTTTTTACGAAAATACATGCATTATTTATTATATTTATATCTGAGCTCTCTCCCAGTCACTCCAGAATACTTGCATATTGATGACTCACATTGATGTGCATGGTGGGAGAGAACACATATGTACACAAAAGCATTTATCCTACCACTACTTTCTGGGACAGAATAGGGCTGAGAAAAACTAAGAATGCCCAGCAGGCTTAAATCTATTACACCAGAGGTCCCCAACCTTTTGGGTGCCAGGGACCAGTTCTGTGGAGAGAGTTTTTTCTGAGGACCGGAGGGGGCGTGGTTTTGTGTGCTGCCTGCATCTTGTGGATGGGGCTTTGCTTGTTTGTGCAGCCCAGTTGCTGGCATGCCACAGACCAGTAATGGTCCAAGGACCAGGGGTTGGGGACCCCTGTATTATACCAAGGCATAACATTGCAATAAGCAGGACTCAGTAAAGCAGTTGTTTATCTGTTGCCCTTGCCAGCTCAAAAATTTTGATATTCTCAACCTTTCTGTGCAGGGGCTGCCACCATCCACTCCTAGCAAAATGATCTTGCCCCATTACCTTGGCAGGACTTACCTTTCTTGGTAGGTCTAGCCAACAATCTTCAAGAGAACCAACATGTTATATCCGCTGGGCCGCTGGGGTTTGTGTGAAAGCCCTAATAAGCAGGCATATACATAGAATGAAGGCTACTGCTAAGCTTGTAAGCCGCCCTGAGTCTTCGGAGAAGGGCGGGATATAAATGGAATTAAAATAAAATAAATAAATAAAATAATAAATATCTCATTTCTAGAGATTTTTCTCTGGAATTTACACACACACACACACACACACACACACACACACACACACACACACAAATCACTCATAGACTTAACAGAACAACAGAATCACAGAGCTGGGAGAGACCTTGTAGGTCTTCTAGTCCAATCACCTGCTCAGGCAGGAAACCTTATACCATTTCAAACAAATATTTGTCCAGTCTCTTCTAAAAAACTGCCAGTGTTGGAGCACCTACAAATTCTGGAGGCAAGTCGTTCCACTGATTAATTGTTCTAACGGTCAGGAAAGTTCTCTTTACTTCCAGGTTGCTTCTCTCCTTGATTAATTTCCATCCAATGGTTCTTGTTCTGATTTCCGGTGGAAAATAGGTTGACTCTTCCTTGTGGCAGCCCCTTAGATATTGGAACACTGCTATCATTTCAACCCTAGTCCTTTTCCGCCCCATTAAACTAGACATAGCCAATTCCTGAATATTTCTTCATATAATTTAGCCTCCAGTCCCCTAATCATCTTTGTTGTTCTTCTCTGTACTCTTTCTAGAGTCCCAACATCTTTTTTATATCATGGCGACCAAGACTGGACACAGTATTAGGTTTAAAATTGAATCTAATAGTTTGCTTCACTCTGAGTTATGAAAAGGCATTTTTAGGACTTAAGGACTGTTTTGTGTGAGCTACCCAAAGTTAAGAGGACTTCGATTTTCAATCTTCCATTTGTTCTTTTTTGTTGATCCTTCTGATGTGGGGTTGACAAGAGACTGAAGATCGAAATGAGACTGGGAAGAAATGCTTCTGACTTCACTCAGTAGCAGTGTTTCTTTTAAGTAAAGGGCCCACATCTTTTTCAGTTTTATGCACAATGCTAGGTAAATTTACTGTTCATAAAGAAGAACATTTTTTTCCAAACTAACACAAAAGTGGTTCTGTTTAAAGAACGACAAAGAGATGCTGCTCTTGCACACAATCCAAAGTATGTCTTCTAAATAATTTTCAAATGGTGCGCAGCCCTTTTCTGGATTCTCAAATTTCTTTGCTAATGTCCTTGGAGTCTTTCCGCATTTATTTTTTTCTGAGTGTCTTGACTTTTTCTGTTTGAATGTTAAGAGCCTGAAATAGGCATTTTGTGTATTCCCTTTGTAAATTGTCCCTCAAATAAAAAATCTTTACATATACCCACCATAAGAATAATTTCAGCTTTTTGTCTTCCCTGGCTCATACTTATAGGATCTGAGCTTTGTGCATAAAAGAAAAATGCATTCAAGTAGTTCAGAAAATCCAGCATTATTTTTCCTCTAAAAATAGAGTAGTGGAAGACTGAGATTGAAAGAGACTTAGAAACAGTCCTGGATAAATTTCCAAACCTTACTGTAATGGAAAGGTATGTTATTTTAGTATATTTTGATAACATGTTAAATGTTCTATTAAGCATTTCAGTATACTTTAGTAATGCATCAGTAAATATTTTCTGTCCTTTTGTCTTAGCTCTCTCAACATCATAAATGTTAAATATAATTGTGGCTCATTTTCCCACGCAAATATACCTATCCTGCATTCAGTGACATTTTCAGTTTATTGACACAAAATGTAATATGTGGGCTTCAAAATTTAGAAATACAGTTGTTCCTCAGTTATTGTACAAACAAATTAGATCCAGGCAGTTCTTGTGTCAGGACAAAATGCTTCTCATTAACAAATTTAATGGAGAAACAAATATCTAGTATAACTCTTCTGTAGAAATGTCAGGGAAAACTTTTTTTAAAAAATGGGGCAAAATGGGAAAGTCACTCTTTATCAGTTAATTCAGACAATACTTTAAAGACTTTCATAATATTACAAGATGAATGTAATATCCAAGTGGTTCTCAAACTGTGGTCCACAGACCACTGGTGGGAGGGGGGCGTGATGTCATCACAGGGGGTCCTCGAAGACTTGAAGAAATGTTATGATTTAAATCTTGAGTATGGGGGATCTGTGGCCATGGTCTGTGGCCACAAAAGGTATTTAAAATGGGGGGAGGGGTGTCTATGGTGAAGAAAAGTTGAGACAACTGTAATATCCTAAAACAGCTGAATGTGGATACCTTCAGTTATAATAATATCTGTTATGTTCTTTGTTTGGTCTGGATGCCTACTAATATCTCCATATATCTAGCTGAAAGCAGTAAAGAGCATGAAATTTTCCTTCACTTGGCCAGTTTTATTGGGACTGTCATGTGTTTAATAATTAGCAATTAGCAGCATATATTATTTAATAATTGAAATAATTTCTATCCCACTATTCTCCCCAAAAAAATTCCAAGTCACCATCGGTGAGAGCTATATTGAACACATAATTCAGCATTCATTTTCTCAGACTCTACTTTTGCTTATTCTCTAGCAAACACCATCTACCTAGCTATACCTCTTTTATAGTGACTTCTAACCATTTAAATAAGGGAGAGCACATATGGCTAAATTCTAAAAGGAAATTTTTATTTTGTTTTATTGATTTTACAAGCCTCCACTTATAAAATTCAAATATTTTTGACTGATGAATGTCATAAATGAAAAAATAAAAAGGGATATTTATTGCAACTTGCGTCAGAAAATGTTTTCTAAGATTTCTACACAAACCTGAGATTAGAGGGCATTTTGGCCTGGCCCGGTTATCATTTCTTTTTTTCTTTTTTCTTTTTTTCTTTTTGATGTTATATATCCAATCTGGACTGAAAAATTGGGATAACCTCTAGATTTAGAGGCACAGAACAGGATTATTATTCTATGCTGCCATATAGTGGCCTTCTGGGGTTCTGCAGTCCAGATTTGATAGCTTTATCCTAGAAAGATCATCTTCATGTTTATGGAACTGATCTTGCAAAGAGTCATGTAAGATGATGAAGGACTCAACCAAATTTATTATTCTATTCAGTGAAACTTCTTGTCCCCCCCCAAATCTTCTATATGAGTATTTCTATAGGCACATAAAATGCATGGACAATTTCAACCAAGATGAAACTTCAACTTTAAATCAAGTCAGTGTAGGCATTTCCTCTTGAGAACAGGTGCCATATTTAGCAGACTTTGCTGGGATACCTTATAATAATAAAGACAGAAGGGCAGAGTGTCTTGAAACATTTGGCAAGGTCAATAGCAAAAAGAGGTTGTTAAGCTTATGTTTGCTGCTGTTATAAAATGGAATCAAGGCATGAAAATGTGATAAAGAGTACAGGGAGCTATAGACATGGCATTATTAATAGGAAAAGTATGGTTACAGCCCAACACCTCACTTTTATCATCCATAAGGGATAACAGATGCTGTTTTGCCTCCCCTTGAAATTTAAACATGATTAATGCTATTGCAAAGATATGGCAGAGTGTACATAAAGAAGAAGGAAGAAAAACTTGGAGCTCCAAATATGAAAGAAACAACTTGATATGGCCTCTATCCCGACAGATTGCAACTTTTTCTGCAAAAAGTAATAATAGGAAAGTAATGTCAGTCCCCAGAGAATTCTGGCCCTTTGTAACACCCACAGCATTTTGCTCTGCTATTTCTCTGTAATCATGGCCAGCCACAAAACAGGGCATCTGGCAAGAGGCGACAAATACATTCCAGACAAAACCAAAGACCTCATTTGATCCTGTTCCAAAACTGGTATGTGAAGATATTTGGATTAAATAAAATGAAATCCAGCTGGATTATGAATGACAACACATTCTATTTTAGGCACCCAAAAGCCAGTCTAAATATTATAACTCTCTTACTACTTTAGCTGCAACAGGCGTACTCTCTAGTTTTAAATTTTTCACCATGTACTTTTGCCAAGTTACATGCAGTGTTTCCATGGAAACATTGCATATTGTGTATATTAGCCAATAACTGCATGTGATTGAATAGGTATAGATGATAGGATGTCTTCAAAAATTTTGTGAAAATAAGAAAGTTCTATCACATAGGGATGATTTTCAGCATCTTCCTCACTAGAGTTATGACATATAAATTGACCCTGATTTAACCAACTGTATTTTGGATCTATTTCAAAATCTTTTAATCACTGTTAGTGTTAAATCAACTCAAGTAACTTAAAAAACGATATGTAAAACCTAAAATGGAGAATCATTTTTATTTTCTGCTTGGCAAGGCCTTCTCATGACAGAAACAAAGTATATTTAAATCAATATGATCAATGCAATAATGGCAATAATATTAAAAATGAGATGACAATTCCAAATGTAAAGTGGAGAGCCTCACTAATGCAGGTAATAAGGAAACATAAATACTTGTAAGTCAATCACCTTTTTTTTTAACCCTGCAACTTTGTGGATGATCACTTATTTAATGATATGATATGGCTATTTAAGTACTAATGGAAGAATGGCTACAATTCTGTTTGATGTAAGAGGCAGTATATAAATTTGTTTTTTCCATATAGATGGGAAAATGGGAATAGCTGATATAATAACCTTTTCTTCTACTGAGAAAAGAGAAAGGAAATGCATGCACAAAATTGATTGGTCTTTATATATTGTATATTCAAACCTTTTTTGTTGTTAGTTGCGAAGTCGTGTCCGACCCATCGCGACCCTATGGACAACGTTCCTCCAGGCCTTCCTGTCCTCTACCATCTTCTGGAGTCCATTTAAGCTCACGCCTACTGCTTCAGTGACTCCATCCAGCCTCCTCATTCTCTGTCGTCCCCTTCTTCTATTGCCCTCAATCTTTCCCAGCATTAGGCACTTCTCCAGTGAGTCGTTCCTTCTCATTAGGTGGCCAAAGTATTTGAGTTTTAGCTTCAGGATCTGGCCTTCTAAAGAGCAGTCAGGCTTGATCTCCTCTAGGACTGACCGGTTTGATCACCTTGCAGTCCAAGGGACTCGCAGGAGTCTTCTCCAGCACCATAGTTCAAAGGCCTCAATTCTTTGGCGCTCAGCCTTTCTTATGGTCCAGCTTTCACTGCCATACATTGCAACTGGGAAGACCATAGCCTTGACTATACACACTTTTGTTGACAGAGTGATGTCTCTGCCTTTTAGTGTGCTGTCTAGATTTGCCATGGCTCTCCTCCCAAGGAGCAAGCGTCTTTTAATTTCTTGGCTACAGTCCCCATCTGCAGTGATCTTGGAGCCCAGGAAAATAAAATCTGTCACTACCTCCATTTCTTCCCCATCTATTTGCCAGGAATTGAGAGGGCTGGATGCCATGATCTTGGTTTTCTTAATGTTTAGTTTCAACCCAAGTTTTGCACTCTCCTTCTTCACCCGCAACAAGAGGCTCTTTAGTTCCTGTTCACTTTCTGCCATTAGAGTGGTATCATCTGCATATCTTAGGTTGTTGATGTTTCTTCCAGCAATCTTAATTCCAACTTTTGATTCATCTATCCATGCCTTTCTCATGATGTGCTCTGCATATAAGTTAAATAGGCAAGGCGACAGTATACACCCTTGTGGGACTCTTTTCCCAATTTTGAACCAATCAGTGGTTCCATGTCCAGTTCTCACTGTTGCTTCTTGGCCCGCATATAGGTTTCTCAAGAGACAAATAAGATGGTCTGGTATGCCCATCTCTTTAAGGACTTGCCACAGTTTGTTATGATCCACACAATCAAAGGCTTTAGCATAGTCAATGAAGCAGAAGTAGATGTTTTTCTGGAACTCTCTAGCTTTCATCATGATCCAGCGTATGTTGGCAATTTGATCTCTAGTTCCTCTGCCTCTTCGAAATCCTGCCTGTACATCTGGTAGTTCTCGATCCACATACTGCTGGAGTCTAGCTTGCAGGATTTTAAGCATAACTTTACTAGCATGAGAAATGAGTGCAATGGTGCGATAATTTGAACATTCTTTGGCACTGCCTTTCTTTGGAATTGGAATGTAAATTGATCTTTTCCAATCCTGTGGCCACTGTTGAGTTTTCCAAATTTGCTGGCAAATTGAGTGTAGCACTTTTACTGCATTGTCTTTTAAGATTTTGAATAGCTCAGCTGGAATACTGCCACCTCCAGTAGCTTTGTTGTTGCTCAGCTTTTCTAAGGCCCACTTCACTTCACATTCTAGGATGTCTGGCTCGAGGTCAGTGACCACCTCATTGTGATTGTCAGGGATGTTAAGCTCATTCTTGTATAGTTCTTCTGTGTAATTTTGCCACCTCTTCTTAATCTCTTCTGCCCCTGTTAGGTCCCTGCCATTTTGGTCCTTTATCATGCCCATTTTTGCATGAAACGTTCCCTTCATCTCTCCAATTTTCTTGAAAAGATCTCTGGTCCTCCCTATTCTATTGTTTTCTTCTATTTCTTTGCACTGTTCATTTAAGAAGGCATTCTTATCTCTTCTAGCTATTCTTTGGAATTCTGCATTTAATTGGGCGTATCTTTCTTTTTCTCCCTTGCCTTTCGCTTCCCTCCTTTCCTCAGCTATTTGCAAAGCTTCCTCAGACAGCCATTTTGCTTTCTTGCATTTCTTTTTCTTTGGGATGGTTTTGGTTGCTACCTCTTGTACAATGTTGCGAACCTCTGTCCATAGTTCTTCAGGCACTCTGTCTATCAGATCTAATTCCTTAAATCTATTTGTCACCTCTACTGTATATTCAACAGGGATATGATTTAATTCATACCTGACTGGCCTAGCGCTTTTCCCTACTTTCTTTAATTTAAGCCTAAACTTTGCAACAAGAAGCTCATGGTCTGAGCCACAGTCAGCTCCTGGTCTTGTTTTTACTGACTGTATAGAGCTTCTCCATCTTTGGCTGCAGAGCATATAGTCAATCTGATTTCTGTGTTGACTGTCTGGTGATGTCCATGTGTAAAGCCGTCTCTTGGGTTGTTGGAAAAGAGTGTTTGCTATGACCATCATATTCTCTTGACAAAATTCTATCAGCCTGTGCCCTGCTTCATTTTGTACTCCAAGGCCAAACTTGCCTGTTATTCCGGTTATCTTTTGGCTTCCTACTTTAGCATTCCAATCCCCCATGATGATAAGCACATCATTTTTGAGTGTTAGTTCTATAAGGTGCTGTAGGGCTTCATAGAACTGGTCAATTTCATCCTCTTCAGCACCAGTGGTTGGGGCATAGACTTGGACTACTGTGATATTGAATGGTTTGCCTTGGATTCGAACTGAGATCATTCTGTCATTTTGAGGATTGTATCCCAGTATTGCTTTTCCTACTTTTTTATTGACTATGAAGGCTACTCCATTTCTTCTGAGGGATTCTTGCCCGCAGTAGTATACCTGATGGTCATCTGAATTAAATTCACCCATTCCTGTCCATTTTAGTTCGCTGATACCTAAGATGTCGATGTTTAGTCTTGTCATCTCTTGTTTGACCACGTCCAGCTTTCCTTGATTCATGGATCTTACATTCCAGGTTCCTATGGAGAAAAAATCTTTACAGCATCGGACTTTCCTTTCACCACCAGACACATCCACAGCTGAGCGTCCTTTCGGCTTTGGCCCAGTCGCTTCATTCTTTCTGGCGCTACTAGTACTAGCCCTCTGCTCTTCCCCAGTAGCATATTGGACGCCTTCCGACCTGAGGGGCTCATCTTCCACCATCATATCGTTTTGCCTTTTGGAACTGTCCATAGGGTTTTCATGGCAAAGATACTGGAGTGGGTTGCCATTTCCTTCTCCAGTGGATCACGTTTTGTCAGAACTCTCTGCTATGACCTGTCCGTCTTGGGTGGCCCTGCACGGCATAGCTCATAGCTTCATTGAATTACGCAAGCCCCTTCGCCACGACAAGGCAGTAATCCATGAAGGGGTCAAACCTTTTAGTATGAGCCATATCAAATTAACACCTATAGCTTTCTAGTCTGAGAGTGCAAATGAACAAGAGAGGTATTTATTTAAAGTATGGATAGATGTCCCTTCCTACAAGCTGCTGACACCCAGGCCAAAGATAGCTCTAATACCATCCATACTGAATTATAGTTATCAGGTGCAAGGCCTGTGAGTGCAATAAAAAGTTGAATTTATATAAAAACCAAAGGTATGCGAGTTATCTATGCTGATTGGGTACCATAAAAATGAGATCCTCTCATATAGTACTTCCAAGTGGTCAGTAGTGTGCACTATAATGCAAAACTGTAACCAGTCTGAGGAGGAGGCATGAGGGTTCAAGTTTGCAGTCCTGACAGCTTTGGCATCTTAGTTTGAGAGTACAAATGAACAAGGAAGGAAAAGGTTCCTTTATGGCATGTTGTCTTTTTTCGGTCAACTTATATTTTACTGCGAATATTGTTTTGAGTACACTTAGAAGTAAAATAGAGGAATTTAAATGTGAAACACATAGTATAATTGTTAAGTGGAGCCAAACAATATATGCAACAGATATATGTTACTTAATTCAATGTGACAAATATGTTTTCAGAATCCATCTGGTATAAAAGACCTAACATATGAAGAGAAGACACATGCAATTGTTGGAAGAAAAGTCTTCATTATGGTTCATCCAAGCTGGGAATAAACATGGCAACTGATTTGGGAAGAAGGTTGTAGTTTATTCAAGAGGAGAACGAGACAGGAAGATGGCTTGCAGAAAAGAAGGGCTGACCACATGTAGGGAGTAGGTTTTTATACCCTCTGGATCCTTTTGTTCGAAGTTACTTCCTGTTCCTGTTTGAGGTTATTTCCTGTGTCATGAACTTTTGACCTGAGTCTGCCTTTCTGTTATTCTAATGAGTTAGTCCTATTGTGTCCTGTCTAGGACTTTGGGTGGGGTATGTAGATTTTAGGTCTTTGTCTTCTTAATGTTCTAGCTCCAACCTTCTTGATGGCTTACATTTGCATGTCTATAGAACTGGTTTTCTGCTTGGGGGGAGGAAGCCTGAGACTATTAAGAAAACTGGGCATGCTTTCCTGGTTCTACAATATCTTTTTAGGAAATATATTCTTCTGCCCTTTTTAATATTTCCTTCTCTGGGGAGCTAACTTCCCAATCTCGGAGTCCTAGTGGACAATCACTTAAATATGAGCCAGCAGTGTGCTGCAGCTGCCAAAAAAGCCAACACAGTGCTAGGCTGCATTAACAGAGGGATAGAATCAAGATCACGTGAAGTACTAATACCACTTTACAATGCCTTGATAAGGCCACACCTAGAATACTGCATCCAGTTTTGGTCACCACAATGTAAAAAAGATGTCGAGACTCTAGAAAGAGTACAGAGAAGAGCAACAAAGATGATTGGGGGACTGGAGGCTAAAACATATAGGGAACGGTTGCTGGAATTGGGTATGTGTAGTTTAATGAAGAGAAGGGTGAGGGGTGACATGATAGCAGTGTTCCAATATCTCAGGGGCTGCCACAAAGAAGAGGGAGTCAAGCTATTCTCCAAAGCACCTGAAAGCAGGACAAGAAGCAACGGATAGAAACTTGTCAAGGAGAGAAGCAACCTAGAACTAAGGAGAAACTTCCTGACAGTTAGAACAATTAACCAGTGGAACAACCTGCCTCCAGAAGTGGCGAATGTTCCAACATTGCAAGTTTTTAAGAAGAGACTGGACAGCCATTTGTCTGAAATGGTATTGGGTTTCCTGCCTGAGCAGGGGGTTGGACTAGATGACCTCCAAGGTCCCTTCCAACTTCTTCTTCTTCTTCTTCTTCTTCTTCTTCTTCTTCTTCTTCTTCTTCTTCTTCTTCTTCTTCTTCTTCTTCTTCTTCTTCTTATTATTATTATTCTTATTCTTATTATTATTCTTATTCTTATTATTATTCTTATTCTTATTCTTATTCTTATTATTATTATTATTATTATTATTATTCTTATTCTTATTATTATTATTATTATTATTATTATTATTATTATTATTATTATTATTAATAAGTTAGCCCGGAGTTAGCCCGGGAGTTCATGGCTTCCATGACAGCCATGGGCCTGACCCAGGTTATTGAGGGCCCTACTCACGAGGGGGATCATACTCTCGACCTGGTGTTCCTGTCTGGACAGTGGTTGGATGATCTGGGAGGGGGTTCTCCGTCCATCACCCCTCTGTCATGGTCAGATCATCACCTCCTGAGGCTGGTTTTCCGTCATGCCATCCCCCGCCGCTGGGTGGCGGAACCGACCAGGTGGTTCCGCCCCAGGTGCCTAATGGACCCGGACCGGTTCCAGAGGGCGCTTGGGCCGATACCTATCACCCTTACCCACAGCCCAGTCGATGCTCTGGTGGAGGCCTGGGAAACGGCTGCCACCAGGGCACTCGACTGCGTTGTACCCATGCGACCTCTGACTCGGCGCAGATCCCGCTGGGCTCCATGGTTCTCTGTGGAGCTCCGGGAGATGAAGCGTCGGAGACGAGGTCTAGAGAGCGGTTGGAGATCCAGCCGATCCGAATCCGACCGATTGCAGTTAAGAACCTTTATAAGGTCTTATCTTGCGGTGATAAGGACGGCGAAGTCTAACTACTTTGCCGCCCTTATCGCGTCCGCAGATAATCGCCCGGCCGCCCTCTTTAGGGTGACTCGCTCCCTCCTTAACCAGGAGGTGAGGGAGGATCCCTTGCAGGGACGAGCCGAGGAGTTCAGTCATCATCTGACGGACAAAATCGCTCGGATCCGGACCGGCTTGGACTCTGACTGGGCAGAGTCTGATGTGGAGGAATCAGGCGGTCTTGAGCATGTTATCTGGACTGAGTTCGACCCTGTTTCCCCTGATGATGTGGACAGGATCATGGGGAGACTGAGCTCCACCACCTGTTTGTTGGATCCGTGCCCCTCCTGGCTAGCTTATGCGGCTCAGGAGGGAACACGAGGCTGGTTCCATGCAGTAATAACTGCTTCTTTGAAGGAGGGTGTCTTCCCTGCCGCCTTGAAGGAGGCGGTGGTGAGACCCCTCCTCAAGAAGCCTGCTTTGGACCCGGCTGTTTTAAACAACTATCGTCCAGTCTCCAACCTTCGCTTTTTGGCGAAGGTTGTTGAGAGTGTGGCGGCGCATCAGCTCCCTCTGTTCCTGGAGGAAACTGATTATCTGGACCCGTACCAATCGGGCTTCAGGCCCGGACACAGCACGGAGACGGCATTGGTCGCGCTGGTGAATGATCTCTGGAGGGCTAGGGACAGGGGTTGCTCCTCTGTCCTGGTCCTATTAGATCTCTCAGCGGCTTTCGATACCATCAACCATGGTATCCTGCTGCGGCGTCTCAGGGGGTTGGGAGTGGGAGGCACCGTTCTACGGTGGTTCTCCTCCTACCTCCAGGGCCGCTCGCAGTCGGTGTTGACAGGAGGGCAGAGATCCGCCCCGAGGTCTCTCATTTGTGGAGTCCCTCAGGGGTCGGTTCTCTCGCCTCTCCTGTTCAACATCTATATGAAGCCGCTGGGCGAGATGCCCTCTCCGTGATGTCCCGGTGCCTGGAGGCGGTTCAGGTCTGGATGGGGAGAAACAGGCTTCGTCTCAATCCCGCCAAGACTGAGTGGCTGTGCATATCGGCGTCTCGGGTTAACCAAGTTATTCCACCTCTAACGATGGGGGGGGTGAGGTGTTACCCCCCGTTGATAGGGCTCGCAACTTGGGCGTCCTCCTGGATTCACGACTCAATTTTGAAGATCACATAGGAGCCGTGACCAGGGGGGCTTTTGCACAGGTTCGCCTGGTGCGCCAGTTGCGTCCCTATCTGGACCGAGACGCCCTATGCACAGTCACTCATGCGCTTGTGACCTCCCGTTTGGACTACTGTAACGCTCTCTACATGGGGCTGCCCTTGAAGACCACTCGGAGGCTTCAACTGGTGCAGAATGTGGCCGCGCGAGTTCTAATGGGGGTTTCCCGATACTCCCATGTAACACCTCTACTCCGCGAGCTGCATTGGCTTCCGGTTGCCCTCCGGGTGAAATTCAAGGTGCTGGTTATCACCTATAAAGCCCTACATGGCCTGGGTCCGGGTTATTTGAGGGAACACCTGCTGCCGGCATCAAACGCCCTTCGCCCAGTGCGCTCCCACAGGGAGGGTCTGCTCAGGGTTCCGCCGGTGAGAGATTGCCGGCGGGTGACACCCAGGGGTAGGGCCTTCTCAGTGGGAGCGCCTGCCCTCTGGAACCAGCTGCCGGTGGAGCTGAGGACTGCTCCCGACCTCCGATCATTCCGCCGGGGCCTGAAGACCTGGCTCTTTGAGCTCTCGGGCCCAGGCTGAGGAGAAAATTTTAACTGGGGTTTTTAAGTGTACAGGGTGAATTTAATACTTTTTAACTGGTTTTAACTTTTGTATGTTTTGATTTTTAATTCCCTGAAAACCGCCCTGAGTCCTCAGGGAAAGGGCCGTATACAAATGCAACTAAATAAATAAAATAAATAAATTATTATTATTATTATTATTATTATTATTATTATTATTATTATTATTATTATTATTATTATTATTATTATTATTATTACATGTGACAAGATGCTGCTGTATTCCAAAATGGCTGAATTAGTTTTGTGAATGGCCACCAGGGCTAGATTTATTTTTTCCTCTATGTATCTTCTTCTCAAAAGTTATGAAAAGAGATATTTGATGTTGAATTTGATAACAGCAACACGGTTACTGGTGGGACAATACTGGAAGAAGGATAGTTTGCCTACTATAGAAGAAAGGGTGTTTAAAGTATCGAATCTTGCAGAAATGTCTAAGATTTCTGCTTATTTGAAGGATCATTCACAAGAAAGATATATTTCAGTTTGGAGGAGATGGATAGATTATATTCAGAATAAATATGGGACTAAAAAGTTCCATTTAGCTTATGAGTAGATTTTAGAGGGATATTGTTATTAATTTTAATGTTAGTACTTTGTATGTATCTATGTTAAAGGGGAGTTAAAGCACATTATGAATTTGGTTAATTTTATATTATGGATAATTTTTAGTTAGAATATGATTATTATATCTATAACCCTGTATTTAGCTCTGGGAAGTGGGGGGAGGGGGGTGATTTGGGGTGGGTGGGTTTTGGGGATATGTATTGTAAAATCTTTTTTTGTAAAACTCTTTAATAAAAAAAGTTATGAAAAGAGATTGAAAGTAATAACTCTTTGATGTAACCAGTGACAAAGAAATAGATACGTGATGCAAAACGGGGGATAGGTAATTAGATAGCTTGGATAATTGACCATTCTTAGTGAACAGTTGACTGATATCCATTCCTTGCCAGGCAAAAGCATGGCATTATCATTACAGTTTTGAAAACTCCTTATGGAAATATAAGGGGCTAAAAAGTATCTAGAGCCTATCCAGGTGTACTGTCTCATTCAGACCAATTTCATGCCAGAATGATGAGTGAAAATTACAGATCCAGATCCATAGAATAGAAGCACAACTGGGAGACACAGTGAATCTGCCCACAGAAATGGAAAGACAGAAGCAAGTCTAGAACTTAACCACCATGGATTTCATCCAGGAAGTTTCATTTGAAATCCTTCCCTGCCACATTCTCAGAACTACCAATGGAGATTCTGCTGCTGGAGAAGACCCATTGATCTGTTTCCCTTTTCAGTTTCTCTGGGCTACCTGAGGAGATGTCGTTGCAGGAAGCCCATAAAATCTTATCCCTCCTCATGTTGTTACTGAAAGAACAATAACTGCTGTGGAGAACAAGAGAAAAGAGTACAAGCAATTAGGAGTGTTACAATCAAGTTTTAAATTTCTCTACCGTCAGTTACTTGTCTTTACATTATCTACATCATATTGGCTGGAGAATCAGTGAATTAAACATCCACACAGCTTAACTTTGCTAAGATTGAGAAACACTGATATAGAGGGCCACAATATTAGTTTAGTTTAGTTTATTAATATTTCTATACCGCCCTTCTCCCGAAGGACTCAGGGCGGTTCACAGGGCAAGAATAAAATACAAAGTTACAAATATTAAAAGAAGATTAAATAGTTGCCCATTAAAACAATTAATACACTACATTTATAAAAACCCCAAAAATACAGCAATAAAAATACAAAAATAAAAAACCCCCCCATGATTCGGACTTCCGGTGGCTCCGCGGCGACGGAGGGAGCCTTCCCTGGCTGCCCGCGGCTCAGCTGTTGTTTTTTCGCCCGAAACAGCGCCGATCAGCTGTTCGGGCGAATCTGAAGCCCCCTCCTCGGGAGAAGAGGAGGGGGCGAGCCCCCAGGTAGGGGTAGAGTTCTCCAGGGCCGCCTGAGCTTATGGCTTGGGCGGCTGAAGGATTGAACTCCCCCGTAGCCTGGGCTGCTCCCAGCTGGCCGTCGCCTCTGCTCCTGACTTCTTGGAGCAGAGCCAGCCGTCTGCGACCACCCCTGCCTGAAGGAATGACTATGGTTTAAAGGAGCAGGCAGAGCGATACAAGAGGAAATGGTAAAGAGGATTACTATGTTTTACTCTCCAGCTTGATGGACTTTTTTGGATTATAAATCTGAAGTGAAAGTGCGTCATATTTGGTAAAAGATGGCGGCTAAACCACCCCCTAAAACTCTTCGGAGTGCTGGAACTTCTCCCGTGCAACAATCATTATTGCAGGCGCTGCATCCTCCTGATGTACTGACATCAAAGGACTTACAAGATGCTCTTGAAAAGCATACCCAGGTAATTTTGGAATCAATTAATGTTAGATTTGCACAGATGGAGGAGAAATTGGAGAAATTGGAGGAGAGAATGGAGGAGAGGATGGAACAGAAGCTCAAAGCGATGAGGGTAGACATCTTGACTTCAGTGTTTAAAGTGGCTCGGTGTGTGGAAGAATTGGAGGAAAAGCTAGAAGACTTGACTCAAAAGAATGCTATATTAGAAGCAAAAATACTGGAGAATGAAAATAAAATGGAAGAGGAACTGAGTCTTGCTCAATATTTCCAGATGCAGTTTGCTATTAGAATTAGAGGCTTAAAGGAGAATACTAAGGAAGATCTAAAGCAGCTGGTTTCTGAGGCTTTTGAGATAGTGTTGAAACAGCCAGCATCTGAAATAAAAGGAGGCATGGACAAAGTGTTTCGTGTGAATTCATGGATTGCCAGACAGAGAAAGTTGCCTAGAGATGTGGTGGTATATTTTGCAAAAAGAGAAACTAGAGATGAAGTTATACAAGCTGCTTATGATACTAAAGTTGTGATTGCTAATCAAGAAGTTTTGGTCTTAAAAGAAATTCCTCCAAAGATCTTAAGGAGAAGGAAGGATTTTACATTTCTTGTGCAAGAGCTCAAGCAGCAAGATATAAGGTTCAGATGGGAGATCCCAGTGGGGTTGATGGTGACGCACGAAGGTAAAAAGTACCGTTTGGTTACTGTGATGCAAGCGCATGATTTTTACAATAATGTTTTAAATGCAACGCCATTAACACTTTTGGAAGCTGGAAAGGGATCTGGAGAAGGAGTGCATCAAGAGGCCGAAGATGGTCAGATAGAAGACAACGGTGTTGGAGGAGATCAAGAGACAACCTCATCGGATGAATCTATAAAACAGAGGGTGACGCGTGCTGCTGCAAAACGATCTAAGAAGAGAAAATAGCAGGATTTGCAGAAGACTATGGAACTTTTACGATATAGTCAAGTAGTCAAGTAGGGGGGTGGGAAAAGATTTGGGTGTAGACGCAATATATTTTTATATTTGGTGGTTCTGTGGAAAGGGTGAGCTTTTTTGGATTAAAGTTTGGGGGAATATACAAAAGATTTTTTAAATGGAGGTTTAAGTTTTGTTTGCAATCTTTTTTTTCCTTATTTTTGTGTTTGGAATAACTATAGATGTGGTACTGGAAGAGGAACGGCCGAATACAGAAGAGTTGACTTTAAAGTTTTTTGATTTGGGATTCTTGGTTGATTTCAAAAATTATTTGTAAGAATGTTATATCATGGAATGGATAAAATGGATGGAGTTTATTTAGGATAAGTATAGGGTTGAGAAGGGGTTTTTTTTTTTCTTTCTCTTTTCTTTTTTTTGTCTTTAATATATATTTAATACTATTAAGGTTTGTTCCATTCTATATAAGTTTATATTCTATATAAGCTAGAGAGTGTCCTTTTCTCATTCTAGATTTTTTTTTTTATATATACTTAATATTGTTAAGGTTTGTTTTATCCTATATAAGCTAGAGAGTGATGGATTTTAGAATTTATAGTTGTTAGTATATGGTTGTTTAGGTCTGTTTTTTTTATATATATATATATATACCTTGTATTCAGCTCTGGGAAGTAGGGGGGGGAGGGGGGGAGGTAGGGGGGGGGGAGGAGGGAGGGGGGAGGAGGGAGGGGGAAGGGGGGTTTTTAAAGGAAAATTGTATTTTAAAACTTTTCAATAAAAAAAATAAAAACCCCACCAATCCCCCATCAGGCCAGGCCGGCTTGTGCAAATAAAAACGTCTTCAGATCGCGGCGAAAGGAGCGAAGATCAGGCGCCATCCGGAGCTCTACCGGTAACTGATTCCATAGTTCCGGAGCGCCCACAGAGAAGGATCTCCCCCTGGGGGCCACCAATCGACATTCTCTGATCGGTGGCACCCTGAGGAGACCCTCTCTGTGGGAACGCACAGGGTGCAGGGAGGTTGATGCCGGCAGTAGGTGTTCCCTGAGGTACTCCGGACCCCTGTCATGTAGGGCTTTAAACACCATTACTAGTACCTTAAATCTCACCCAGAAGACAACTGGTAACCAATGCAGCTCACGGAGCAGAGGTGTAACATGGGAGTATCGGGAGACTCCCAACACAACTCTCGCGGCTGCATTCTGTACCAGTTGGAGCCTCTGGGTGGTCCTCAAGGGCAGCCCCATGTAGAGAGCATTGCAGTAGTCTAGACGAGAGGTCACGAGCGCATGAGTGACCGTGCATAAATCATCCCGGCTTAGATAGGGCCGCAACTGGTGCACCAGGTGGACCTGGGCGAAAGCCCCCCTAGTCACAGCCACTATGTGGTCTTCCAAGGTGAGCCGTGAATCTAGGAGGACTCCCAAGTTGCAAGCCCTATCTACAGGGGGTAGTAATTCACCCCCCATAGAAAGAGATGGAATATCCGAATAAACCCGGGATGAAGGTATGCAAAGCCACTCAGTCTTGTCGGGGTTGAGTTGAAGTCTGTTCCTCCCCATCCAGACCCGAACCGCCTCCAGGCAATGGGACATCACGTTGAGGGCATCACTGGGGTGGTTTGGGGTCGAAAGAAAAAGCTGGGTATCATCAGCATACTGATGATACCCAACTCCAAAACCACGAATGATCTCACCCAGCGGTTTCATATACATGTTGAACAGGTGAGGCGAGAGGACCGACCCCATAGGAACTCCACAAACGAGAGACCTCGCGGTCGACCTCTGCCCTCCTGTCAGCACCGACTGCGAACGTCCCTGGAGATAGGAGGAGAACCACTGTAAAACCATGCCTCCCACTCCCAATCCCCTGAGACGCCGCAGCAAGATACCATGGTCGATGGTATCGAAAGCCGCTGAGAGGTCTAATAGGACTAGAACAGAGGAATGTCCCCTGTCCCGAGCCCTCCAGAGATCATTCACCAGCGCGACCAATGCCGTCTCCGTGCTGTACCTGGGCCTGAAACCCGATTGGTACGGGTCTAGATAATCCGCTTCATCCAGGACAAAAGGGAGCTGATGCGCCACCACACTCTCAACAACCTTCGCAAGGAAGCGAAGGTTGGAGACCGGACGAAAGTTGTTCAATACAGCTGGGTCCAAGGCAGGCTTCTTGAGGAGAGGCCTCACCACCGCCTCTTTCAAGACGGCAGGGAAGCTACCCTCACTCAAAGAAGCCGATATAACTGCCTGGAACCAGCTGCGCGTCCTCTCCCGGGCTGCATAAACCAGCCAGGAAAGGCACGGGTCCAATAAACATGTGGTGGAGCTCAGCCTCCCCATAATCCTGTCCACTTCCTCCGGAGTCACAGAATCAAACTCCTCCCAGGTAATATCGACAAGACCGCCCGTGCCCTGATCGTCAGACTCTGCCCAGTCAGAGTCCAGACCAGTCCGAATCCGAGCGATTTTGTCCGACAGATGTTGGTTAAACTCCTCGGCATGATTCAGAAGGGAGCGAGTCACCCTAAACAGGGCGGCCGGGAGATTATCTGCGGACGCGATAAGGGTAGTGAAGTGGTTAGACCTCGCCTCCCTTATCGCAGCGAGATAAGACCTAATGTAGGCTCTTAGTCGCAATCGGTCGGATTCGGATCAGCTGGATCTCCAACCGCTCTCTAGGCCCTGTCTCTGATGCTTCATCTCCCGGAGCTCCGCGGAGAAGCATGGAGCTCGATGGGATCTGCACCGGGTCAGGGGCCGCAAGGGTACAACTCGGTCAAGAGCCTCAGTGGCTGCCCTTTCCCAGGCTTCCACTAAGGCATCTGCCGAGCTGTGAGCAAAGGAGGCAGGTGGGGACCCAAGCGCTGCCTGGAACCTCTCGGGATCCATTAAGCGTCTGGGGCGGTACCATTTAATTGGTTCCACGCACCCACGGCGGGGGGTGGCAAAACGGAAGACCAGCCGCAGGAGATGATGATCGGTCCATGACAGGGGCATAACAATTGGAGAGCCCCCACCAAGATCATCTAACCACAGACCAGATAAGAAAACTAGGTCAAGGGTGTGGCCTCCCTCATGAGTCAGTCCCGAAATTACTTGCGTCAGGTCCATGGCCGTCATGGAAGCCATGAACTCCCGAGCCAACTCAGATGATCCTCCCAGCAATGGTAGATTGAAGTCCCCCAAAACTATAAGTTTCGGGAACTCAATCACCAGCCCAGAGAGGACATCAAGAAGCTCAGGCAGGGCTGCTGCTGCGTGACTAGGCGAAAGGTACACCAGCAGCAAGCCCAACTGCGCACCAGGGCCGCATCTCAAAAAGAGAGACTCACACCCGACTATCTGGGGGTAGGTGGCCTCCCGCGGACACAAGCTCTCCCTCATAACAACAGCCACACCCCCACCCCTACCCTGAGCCCGAGGCCGGTGTAGCACCCGGAAACCTGGTGGGCAAAGATCAACCAGAGGAATCCCGCCCTCTGGGCCCAACCAAGTCTCCGTGATGCAAGCCAGGTCCGCCTGCTCACCCTCGACCAAGTCGCGGACGAGAGGAGCTTTGGTTGTGGTTGTGTCAGACAGACCCATGCATGCTGTTTGTCTTCTAAGATGTAGAATTTTGAAGCAAGGCAGCCTACATGTTGTCAGATTCAGGGGAAAAAAAGGGGGGGAAAGGGAAGATATTTTCTGTATATCTAATTTTATTTTATTTTAGGTGTGTGATAAAATGTTCACATCAAGTCCTTCTGAGCTGTGCTGGGGCCCAAAGAAGTAAGAGCACCTTAATGTTTTTACAAAGGTCTCTTTAGAGTAGAATTATCAGATAATCAATACTTGAAAGAACAGCATGTGCTTTGGGAGACCTCAGCTTCAAGGAGTGGAACAATTCAACTATTAAGTGCCTAGTACTAAAAGTTTTGTTTGTGACAATTATCAACTGAAATGGGAAAGGAGAAAAAAATATTTTTGAATGCTGGTAAGGAAAAAAGGGGGACTAAAGTAATTTACCACATAAATACTTTATTTGTCACCTACTTGATGAATCACTTGTCCTTCATTATCTGGCTTCTCTGCAGATAATTGGCATCTCACTTCAGGCATGTTTTAGATATATAAAATCTCTTTTTATCATGTTTTAAATTCTTAATTCAAAAGTGTTTGATACTCTCTCTTCACTTCTTTCTGTAAGAGAGTGTCTATGTGGTGTGTGCAGGCATATATTAATAAATTTCCTGAATGGCGTACAATAACAAGGTTTTTTAAAAAGCCAAAATATTACAAATAATGATGCAATAAAACCCATAATCCATAATCTGATACCAACACTGAGAATAAAACAAATATAACTTCATTTGGTATGTAGAGGAATTAAAAGCATGAAGGAAATTATGCCACTTTTCTGAAATAAATAATAATAATAAATATATAATTATAAATATTTTTATAAATACAAATATATAATAAATAAATAATTGAAATAAGAACTAGTTTGGTCTAGAGGTTAAGGCATCAGACTAGAAACTGGGAGACTGTGAGCTCTAGTCCTGCCTTAGGTGTGAAAATTGGCTGGGTGACTTTGAGCCAGTATGTCAGGTCCCCAAATCGTTATTGTTTTACCTGCATATGTGCTATTGTTTTGGGCCTGCCATTCTGCTAGGAGGGGGGAGGGAGTTTGCTTTCATTTAGGATAACTTTCGCTTTCTGCTTTTCCTCTCCCACCCCTGTCCACTTGAGAAAAGACTAGTACTACTTATCAGGGTGACAGCTACAGAGAAACAAAACTGGAGAAGACCTTGAGATGTGTGCCAATTGTGCCGGTTACCGAAACATCATATCACCTGTGGATTGGCTGGATTTCAAATGGACACTATGACTTTGGTGGGAGGAAGAATATGCTTGTTTAACTATATCGTTTAAATGGGATTTTCCCCAGATCTTGCCTTGACTTCCCTACTGTCACTAACCCCTAAGTTCCTTTTGAGACAATACCTGTTTCAAGAGTTCTGCTTTCTTGGGTGGTTAGCTGAGCTGGGTCCTTACACAGTCATTTTTATCCCATTACATCTTTCAGTGTTGTTGTTATAGGGAAAATAGAAGTAAGTAGGAGTATTATGTATGAGAGGTTCTTGATACTATCTGAGCTTATTTGTTTTCCTGCAAACATTTCATTACCCTAACTAGGTAACATCATCAGTGCTAGTAAGGAGGTGTTGTTTGCTGTCAGTTTATATTCTGGTATTTTGCCTGTCTGTCTGGGTCGGTGCCATCTTAGGGATTCTTTGGTTGGGCTGTTTACTAATGGCTCTGTGGCAGTTTCTTGATTGGGGTATTGTTTACTTGATTGTTGGTCTGAAGTTGACCTTGGAGTTAATCTATGCTTATCTGCATGCTGATTACTGGTGGAGAGGTGCTGGAGTCTTTTTCTCTTTGGGGCTAGTTGATTGTCTCTTTTGCGTACTCTATAGATGTTGTTAATGTCTATGTGTCTATTGATGGCTGATTTGTCAGAGTGCCAGGCTTCTAGAAATTCCCTGGCATTTTTGGATTTGGCCTAGTCTAGGATTGTCATATTTCAACCCTGAGCTACAAATATTCTCCTTCATTAGTATTATGTATGTTTGACATCTTAAGTTACTTATAAAATATTAAAGCCAGGGGAAAAATCTACATAAAATAATTTTAAAGAAATTGAGACCTCAAACTATTTAGAACTTTGCATATCAAAACCAACTCTTTTAAATGGACCAAAAGAAAAATAAATAAATAAAAATGGAACGTTATGACAAGGAACAGGAGCAAAAAAGCCATTTTATGTTCACAATGTCTGCTTCTAGTTGATTCTTGCTACCATTTTCAAGTACCAGTGACACCTCTGGACCACCTTCAAATGCAGCCTTTGATACAAAACATGTAAAACTTTCCAGATTCCCCCTGCCAACAGAAAGCCAAAAAATGGGTGGGGTGGGGAATGGGGGACCCTGTCAACAGACATGCCTTAGGGCACTCAGAAGCCAAAATTGTGGATAGCTTGATGACAGACCAAAATTATGGGGTGAGGAGCAGAACATTTTGAACAGATGTCTAAATGTTCACAGAGATCTCTGTAGAAAGCAAACCATACACATTATGGGTTATGTCATTGCACATCACATATGTCACATATTTTCAAAGACAATCACAGTGTTTCATCCTTGTATTCCAGAAACAGCACATAAAGCAATCCCTCTATATTGCATAAGTGTTTCTTAGTTTGGAAAATGTTAGGCAACCTGCCCCCTCAAAATGTTCTTACTGTACTAATTTATCATATTTGAATCATACCGTTAGCTTTCTGGGAAAGATTGAGGGCAACAGAAGAAGGGGACGACAGAGGTGGCTGGATGGAGTCAGCGGTGGGGCATGAGGTTAAATGGACTCCAGAAGATGGTAGAGGACAGGAAGGCCTGGAGGAACATTGTCCATGGGGTCGCGATGGGTGAGACATGACTTCACAGCTGACAACAACAAAGTTAGTTTTCAGAAAACACATTTAAAAATCTTACATTCAAAATCACAAACCAAAATTTGCCATTTATTTTAGTAAAGCAAATGAAGACACAGATTTAAGCTTTGAGGAAAAGTAAGAGAAATAGTTTTTGTCTTTTCCATAGAAAGGTAATTCCCTACTCCTGTGGAAAAATCAGTATCTTTTAAATAAAAATATTCTTGAACTTTTGCTACTTCAGAGTTGCTCCCTTTTTGAAGCATTTGCCTACAGCTCCCATGAAGCCCATTTGGGAAATTGAAGGGACAAATCAGATCTTATTGGAAGACTAATTCTTATGGTTTGTTTTTCCATCCGGAACGTGTGAAGCCCAGCGAGGCCACGTTTCACCCGCTGCTTTTAATGATCTGTTCATTTGTGACAGATCTGGCTGCTTTCAGCCTGATGTCTGGTAGCAGTTGACTGAACAGCAGAGAAGTTCAGAAGCCTTTCTGAGCACTGACAAATTTCAGCAAGCTGTCACACAAAATGCAAACATCAAAGAATTGGTGTGTGCACTTTTCTAGGGCAGCTTTCTAGGTTTTTACTGAACTACAAAATCCACTGTGGAGGATGTAAAAACAAAGCTGTGATGAACTATGCAGAAAGCCAAAGCAAGCAAAGAAAATGATGATGCCCCCCCAAAAAAGGTGGTGGTGGAGGGAAAGAACTGGTTGCTTGGCAGAAGGAAAAACATTTTTTGAATAATAGTGAAAATCATAAAACTGGCTTACTTATTGTAAGGAGATGGTAGACAACCTAATAATGCTGAAAAAAGAAAGGAGCTTCAAAGCATACATGTCCTAATCACTGTAATACTGATTTTCAAACAGAGTCCTTTGTGAAATAGTACCATGTATAATTTTAGGCAGGGCTTTTTTTCTAAAAAAAAAAAAGGTGCTGGAACTCTCATCTTCGTGGGCACAGGAGGTTGGGGGGGCAGCGCTGCTGCAGTCACGGGTGCGAGGGGAGTTGGTGGTGGCCTGCCCCCTGGGGCCGGAGCCTGTGCGGCTGGTGCTGTGGAAGCAGTGGGACCCGCTCTATATGGCAGAGCTGTGTGGGGTGGGCGGCGGAGGCGGGGCGGGCCAGGCGATGCAGGGCGGCCACCTAGGCACGCAGGGCGAGGTGACGGTGGCGCAGGTCCAGCACTGGGTAGGCCACCAGCCTGGCTAACACGGGTGAGCACAAGGAAGGAGTGCACACGGACTCCGCAGAATCCACCTCCCACTCCTTGTCCTCTTTTACTTACCTAGTTGAGATGGTGTAGTTGGGCAGCAGGGAGGGATGCAAAGTTCCTGCCAACTCACCTTCGCTGCAGACAACTTGCCAGTACATTGTTTGCCGGCCAGGTCTTTTGGCATGCTCAGCAGCAATTCCTATTGGCTTTCAAAAGCCAATAGAGAGAGTAGCATAGCTTGTGCAAAAGTTTTGGGATTTTTTTGTGCAAAAAAAGGTGCTGGAACGCCATTCTGAGCATTCTATGAGAAACCCCCCCCCCTGCTTTTATGTTTTAATGTTATGATTTTTTTAAAAATATTTTTTTTTCTATTGTAAGTTGCCCCAAACCTCGCCATGTGGATTGCATACAAATATTATATAATCGGTAAATAAAGGTAGAACATATGTTAAAAATACATCAAATGATAATATGCTTCCCTACAAAGTCAATTCTTGCTCAATGACAGACCAAGGAGTTAACTCAGAAAGGCAAGAGGAAAATCTAGAAGAGGTCTGTGCAACTTGTAGAAGGAAAAGGCCCACACTGATAAATTAAAAATCTTTGTGGACTGCAAAGGAATGCTGGTGGGCTAATCAATGATTTGGTGACTAGAGGAGCATCTACAGTGTTGGAGCTCGTGATCATGGTAAGCCATGGAGGCACTAGGCAACGTGACTTTCAGGGCAGTGGTGGTGATTTTATTACTTTTTTTTTTAAAAAAGTCTGTGCTCTGTCCAAGGGTGCTTGGTAGGCCGCATGTACAGGCCTGGTTTAGAATTTATTTTGGAGCATTCAACTATCTAGAGTAGGCATGTCAAACTCATTTTGTTTAAGGCAACTTCTTATAAAAGGATTGCCATTAATTTGTTTTAATAAAATAATTTAAATCAATTTTTCACTTGATTTCAAATTAAATGAATTATATTGGTTGACAATGAGATTTTTTTTTAGTACAATTGCCAAATGCAGTAAACTGGTTTTAGGTATATATGTGCACTAATTATTTCAACACCAATATATTTTAACAACATATTCTATTTGTAAATGAATACAAATGCAAATTACACATTTTTTTGTGCAAAAATAAAACAAAATAACAGATTTAAGAGCTGTTATCATTAGTTATACTTAGATAAAAAATAATTCCATCATTCAAAACTTTGTTATTCTGTATTTAATGAACAGATGCTTTGGGATTAAAAAAAAAGACTGACTACATTTGATTGTGTATCACCATGGCATTAAAACAAAATTCGAACAGTGTATGAAAAATAAAGTTTCCCTAAATGTCTGCTGGCTATATCTATACATTTTCCTTGATAGCACTCTATTGCCTTCTTTTTAGCCTTTTTTTCCAACTTCCCAGCTTAAAAAAGGCAAGGCACCAGGAGCTGAAAGTTACAGAGACTGTTTAAGCAGATTGCTAGGCAACCTGTTCACACTTGGCCCTTCTTACCCTCCCACTTTTAAATTAGCCTGTATGGATAACATTTCCTTCAATTTGAGCCATCTGAAGGCCCGTTGCATTCTGCTGCTCTGCAACCTGGCTCTCCAGAACAGTTTCCTCCAGCTTTTTTTTTTTTCTTTTCTTTTCTTTGTGCAAAAAAAGGTGCTGGAACGCCATTCTGAGTGTTCTATGGGGGAAAAAGCCCTGCATAACATCAACTGGAAGATGTTAAACTGTCCTTCTGTTTCTTTACTTCACAAAAATTGTGTCAATGAGTCCTCTCTAAGCTCTGCTGATCAGTTTGTCCTGGATTGTTTTGCTGCAAAAGAGAACGGTTTGCAAGTTGAAGTTGAGACAGCCCATCTCATTTCAGATATATCACATATAACTGAAGATTGTAATTAGTTGCGTGTGCACATTCAGCAAGTGTGATGTATTTGTGCTGGCATTTCTAGGCCTCTTTCCAACCACATCCAGAAAAATTTGTAACAAACATTGGAATTCTCAAGGCCATGTTTGGTATTTCCCAGCAATCTGTTACTGGAAGGAAAAAAGGAATCCCTGCTACGTTACTGATCCCAGAGAAGCATTTGCATGTATGCAGGTATCCTTAGGGTGCCATAGTTATGGATGAGAAATATGGGTTGCAAAGTTGGCATTTCTGGATGTAATACAGATATTTTTGACTTATTTTTGTTTCTTTGCATGTTTGATATTTTTAAAAAGGCATATGCTACTGACTACACTTATGCACATATGTAACATCTTTTGCTAGGATACATGACCACTGCTTGCCCAGAATGTGAAAAGTGAAAGATTGTGAATAAACAAAATTTTAATGTACAGATAATACCACCAGAAATTATTTTAGCTTTTTTAATAAATGTTATTGATGTTAAGCTCACCATAGAAAACATCATATATTGTTATGTATATACTAGGTTAATTATTTAAAGATTAAAGTACAACATAACTAGATTCTAAATAATCTATTTTTCAAAACACACAACAGTCCAAACAGTAAAGTCCAAATTAAGATTTCATTCTTAAGAATTGTTTAATTTAAAGTGGTTTAGTTGTAATAGATGGTTATAGATTCAAAATAGTTTTCAAGAGTATTTACAAAAGGTACTATTTTTTTCTAGCATCAGCTAAATTAGACATATTACATTGAGAAAGATGTTTCTCATTTCTTTCCTGTTACCTTTATTGATTTCATTGCAGAGATGTTAACATAGGAAATAGATTATTTTGTTATCTAATTTTACCTTCCAAAAGACAGAAGCAGATGAAAAATGTGAGGTTCTTTCCTGTTGGCTTTTTTGAATTAGCTCTTTTAGATTCTAAAAGTTTAGTTCCTAAAGAAGTAACCCTGTAAATAATTTTAATGTCCTCCTCTAGTGCAGGGGTAGGCAACCTTGGCTCTTTTATGACTCATGGACTTCAACTCCCAGAATTCCTGAGCCAGCATGGCTCTGCTTGGAAACCTCTCTTTCCCCTCAGTTGTGGCTGGCTCAGGATTTCTGGGAGTTGAAGTCCATGAGTCATAAAAAAGAGCGAAGATTGTAATAGGCTTTCCAAAGGGAGCTTTTTTTGCAAAAAAAAAGGTGCTGGAATGCCGTTCTGAGCTTTCTATGAGAAAAAAAGCCCTGATTTTAGGGCAGTTTTAAAGAATGGCATTAATAAGGACAAAGAATAAGAAGTATATCATTAAGGCAAGATTGCAATGACTTCCAGGGAAGGATGGCTGAATGAAGATAGCTCTGCAAAAAGCAGAAATGAAATTTGAGGCTAAGAACAGGGAGCCTACGAGTGAATTGGCTCCTCTGACTTTCTCTGGAGAAAGAGATGATGTGAAGTCACTCAAATTGGACTCAGCATGGTTGCTTCTCACTAGGAAACTGCAAAAAAGTGATCTCCAGAGAACTAGGACCTGAGAGAATTTGTCATACTTGCCCCATAGGCTAATGGAGCCTTACAAGTTACATTAAGTTCACACTTCCCTTGCTAATCACTATTGGAAATTGTCTATTAATTGTTTTAAAGAATCTAGACCCCTTCAAAAATGACAAGGCTGGAAAAACTGGATGAACACTGTTATGTATTAGACTTTAAGGAACACCTAAAGCACTTGCACAGAGTCACCACCAGGAGGCGTTGAACTGTAACTGTTTTGGTGGGAATGAGTTTCGGCGGGAAACAGAGGTTCAATCCGATTGGTTGGTTGTGTACCTGGCCAGGTACTGGCCAGGTATATAAAGAGTGCAGGTAACCCCTATTCCCCAGTACAGTCATGTCCACCTAATAAAGAGCTGTTATGCTGTACTCATCGGCCTGGCATCCTTCCTGCTCTCCAGAACCCACTACACAACAAACACCTTCAATCCTTAGTATTAGAAAATGAAGATGTATTTTTTTTATCACTGTTAAGAATTTAAAATATACAGCAAAAGGTAAACCAAGGTTTTGGCTATGGAAAGTTTTAAATGGGTTAAAGGCTCAGAAAACATTGGATCCAATTCAAATATTAGGTTTTTCACTATTAAGTCATTTAAATTAATTTTAGAGAATAAATGCATTTTCATGGGAAAGAAAAAATATTTTCAGTATTGGAGACATCACAAGACAAGCATGATAATGGCATTCAGAAACATTTTTGAGGATCTGCATCAAAACTGATTCAATCATGTTGTGTTGTATCTTCTTGGGAACAATCTGTTGGATGTTATGCAACAAATTCTTTCTGAGAGCAGCATGAAGAAGAATTTGAGCAAGAATAAAACATTGTTGGTTGATGCTTTACAGATTAAGAAAACAACCATGTCAGACTCAGCAAATAATTGGAATAATTTCAAAAGAGGATGCTTAAAATTTTGAAGAAATTTGAAACCAAGATCAACTATCATTTAAATGGATTATAAAGCAAGATTGTTTACATAAAAAGATGACAAAGTTGGTTTTTTTGACCAGGGTTACAGTGGGATATATTGTTAATTTGGGTGGTTCTTTTTGGATTTGTTGACATCGGGATTTAAAAAATGTTATGCATTGGATTTGTTTACAATTAACATGGTGTTGAAGCTTTTCCTATAAAGTTAGTTTATATAACCTAATTTGAAAGCTTTTAAATTGGTTTTGTATTTAACTGTCCTTTCACTTAAAGTAAGGAATTTTTGTGAGCTTGCTCTCTTTAAAGCAGAAAGTATCCCTCTTTGTCATGTTAAAATTTCAGTCTTTTGTTCACACCAAGATCCTGGGACCTCTTTATGCCTCCTAAATGTGGATTTGCTTACATCTCAGCTTTGAGATGTGGAATAGTGAGTTTTATATCTGTTAATTAATGTTACTATTTTAGGGCTCTGTTTGGACTTTATGCTGACACCTGGATTGGAAAAGATGTTACTTATTGGATTTGCCTCTAGTTAAGAGATGAGTTATGGGAGAAGATTTTTGTATTTCTTAATTAAGAGGAGGTGCAGAGATGTAGTGAAATCATTTATACTCGTGATGAGGGTGGGAAGTTGCTTTGCTGGGGTTTTTTCCCCCCTTTCTCTATTTTTTCTTTCTTTTTTATTTTCTAAGAGTAACTTTTCAGTGAATGCAAATATTTACAAAGGGCAGGTGTAGGTACCGCTTAGGCCTGTCTTGTTCTTTTTTAAAAAAAATTAAAGATATAAATAGAATGATATTCGGATCTGATTTTTCTAATAAACTTATTGAGGAAATGGCGGCAGAACACCATAAAGTATGGTTAGTCAAGAGCCTTGCTGAATACTAATGATGCTATTTACAAGAACATGGTTGCTGATAGCAGCTTACTTGGAGCCAAGATGGTGGAGAGGCAGCAAAGGCTGTAAAGAGCTCCTCCAAAAGTAAAGGTTTTATTTTATTTTACTTTATTTTTATTTTAACTTTTTAACCTCTTTTAATATTGTATTTTAACCTACCTCTTTTAAACTTTTTAAACCCATTTTTAACCCATTTCAACTTTTTAAACCATAGTTTTAAACTTATTTTTAAACCTGTTTTAACAAACCTGAATGGGGAAAAGAAGGAAGAGACAGCACTCTGCAGCAGAAAGTATATCCAAGCCTTTGAAGCAGCAGAAAATGGAGGATTATATTGCAAACAGACAGTCTGCTCCAGTAAGTAACTCATTCGCAGGCACCTTGTCAGATAAAGTTAATTTATGTGACTCATTGGAATGGAACTTACAGGCCGAAGTGGAGAGCAGACGGCGTGTGGAGTTGTCCTCCTCCCTCTTGGAGAATGGCTCCCCTCCTTGGAATCTGGCAACAGCCTCTTTTACACAGGAGGGAGATGTAGCAAATTTGAAGGGGGAAAATGTGACAGACTTCCTCTCTAGACAATGTTTGCTTACAGCCCAAACTGTAAACTCAATATATAATCTCTTGTCAATTGTCATGGATAAGGTTGATTGTCTGAAAGAGTCTTTTGCAGAGTTTGTTAGGAGCCACCCAAATACTGTGGAAGGACTTGGGAGGATAACCATGGACAGACATGGGATGGCTAACTCAGAAGGTGAAAGTAGAGAAGGACCTTGTTCTCCTCCCAAAAATTTGAACACCTACAGAGAAAACACTCAATCAGGCAAAGGTCTAAGAGATGACCAATATAACTACAGTCTGCAAACTAACCAGGTTACTTTGCAAATTTATGACAAGAGAGTAAATAGAGGGCGTTGGAGCAATAGAAAAGCTATTAGGCTGTCCCTGAGCCAGCTGCTCCACTGTGAATCCACTCTGATAGATCTACTACATGTAGAGTGGCTGCCAGCAAGAACACAATGTATGAGAATTCTCCTATCATTCAAGCAGCCCACAATTCCCTCCATGCTCTTCAGAATGAAGCCCTTTCTGAGCTTTTTCTCTATATTTCCAATAAGGGTCTTTTGCTCAGAAAAAGTGTGCCCACTCCTGAAACAGCGTCACCAAGAGGGAACTGTCGTTTTAAATCTAGGCTGCAACAGCCCTCACACTACTAAGCCTGAGGCTGCTGCAACTGAACTGACCCTGAGAAAGCAAAGAAGCAATATACGAACTGTGTTACCCACAGCTGCAGGAACTGCTGAGGATGTGCCAGAGGAAATGTTGATTGACCTATTCAGTGCATTGCCAGAACCTGAGCAAGTTAACATCATTCAAAGATTGGACGACCTAAAAGAGGCACTGACAACAACCCAATCTACAGCAAAGCCTCTATTTAATTTGGCTCCACTAAACACGCAACCTTGTGACAAGATATTTAATCAACAATCTGCCTTTACCTCAACAGTAAAAAAAGGTGTTGTCACACAGGCTGAGAGTGGAGTAACTGCACTGACTGACCCACCCTCTGAGAAACAACTGAAAGACAAAGGGCTTCATCACACAGTGCCCCCTAAGCTGACAAACACTAAGGACATAATCCAGCTTCCATCCTCATTTGATTTAGAAGTTCCCACAACATCTCTCCACAAGATGAACCCTCAGCCATGCCCCTCCAAAAATGGACATAAATCTACATTTATTGACTTAAGCCAGAGTACCTGCTCTTTGGAAAAAAAATCATTCTTGGAGCAAGAGCAGAGGCACACTGGCAACCGAGATATAGAGGAGCAACAACATGTTCTGCAACCCATGAGGAGAAATATCGAACCTCACAACAACTGTGTTTATATGGGAAGCTTAGATGATATTGACCCAGCTCCATTGTCAAGTTGACATCTGGCATTTCCACCATCTAGCCAATCAACCAAGTCAGACCACGTTGCTTCTGAGAACCCCATACAGTTGATGACCTGGAACATAGCTGGCTGGAAAAGGATGGTTGATAGTGGACTAATGAGCTTTCTTTCTAGATTTGACGTAATAGCCTTTCAAGAAACCTGGCTAACCGAAGTGGATGAACCAGTACAATTGCCAGGCTTTCAGGGATGGGACTCCCCAGCCCTAAAAACAAAGAACAAAGGGAGACCCTCTGGTGGGCTATGCATTCTTATAAAGGAAGAGTTGCAATGGCAGGGAGAGAAATTATATAATGAAGATAAGTATCCGTACTTTCTAGCTGTCAAATTTGAATATGACCAGTTTGAGTTAATATTGGTAAATGTGTACATTCCTCCAAGCACATCCCAGCACTATAATTTTGAATATTGGATGGGCTTGGAAGTTATCTTAGAAGATTTATCTATATTGTACCCTCAGTCCATAGTGGTATTATTAGGAGATCTGAATGCTAGACTGGGTCCCTCTCTGTATGAGCTTGCCCAGAAGAAGGGAATCCCAGGGGAGTTCTTTGATAACCATCCTCAGTGGCTCTCAAGAGACTGTAAAAGTAATCCCGCTGGCCTGCTCCTAGTCTCCTTAATTTTTAAGGGTAATCTCCAAATTTTGGGAGGTAAGGACAAGAATTATACATACCCTTATACATACCACTCAGCCAATTCAAGTAGTGTACTGGATCTCTTTTGTGTGTCTAGAGATAAGGCTGACCTCTTCTCAGAGGTCACAGTACACCTTAGCGACAATAGCGACCATCAGCCTGTAAGTGTGACATTGCGAGGCCACTCAGATTTAAGACCATATAACATGGCTGACAGATGGCTCACCAAAAAGGTAGAGGTGACCCAAAATAAAAGGTTAATTTGGGCCAAAGTTGATACTAAGGCAATATTAGAATGCCTTAAAACAGAGAATGCTACTAAGTGGGCTAGAACAATACAGTCATCATCTGCATTCTCCAATCTGTGTAACATACTGAAGAAACACCTAACAGCTAAACCTACTACAAAAAGAGCCCAAGTGGGTAGACCTCGCTGGTTTGATCCTGATTGCCAGCGACAGAAAAAGAAATTGAAGGCAGCCATGAGGCTTGCCCAGAGGAATCCTACTGCCCATATACAAGCTAAGATGCTGCACACAAGAAGGGAATATAAAAAAACCTATAACATTAAAGAAAAAACGTTTTGCCATTTCAATCTGGTCAGAACTTGAGTTGGCTGCCAGAAGTCATAATTCAGTATTATTTTGGCACTCAGTAGCAGGTATTCTGAAGGAACGGAGATTTGCATTTGACATACCAATCTCTGCTGCGGACTGGGAGAATTATTATCAGTGCTTGTTTGCCCCCACCGAACCGGTAAAGAAATTATTTTTAAACAGTGATTTGGTAAATCCGAGAACCCTCCCCCCTTGGCCACCAGTTTCAGAAAAGGAGATACAGTCCATCATTAAAAGCTTAAAGAGCAATAAAGCCCCAGGCGAGGATTTTTTACCAGCAGAATTATTTAAGAAATTTCCCAACTGGTGGGCCCCTGTATTAGCAGGTCTTTTTACACACATAAATAACACCTGCCATATACCAGACGGGTGGAAGATGGCAATAGTTGTCCCTATATATAAAAAAGGGAATAAAAAGGATCCTAGTAATTATAGGCCCATCAGCCTGATTGACATTGTAGCAAAAATATATGCTAGGTACCTTTTGAACAGAATTGAAATCTGGGTAGAGGAAAACAACATCCTCACAGAAGAACAAGCAGGTTTTAGACAGAACAGATCTACTATTGATAACTGCTTTGTTTTGAACCATCTAATTGCCAAATATGCCTATAAGAGGAGACCCCTGTTTGCTGCTTTTATAGACCTTACAGCAGCATTTGATATGGTAAATAGAGACGTACTATGGAGTAAATTGACATCTCTTAAAATAGAACCCAGACTTCTGGCTTTGATTAAAGCCCTTTATACAAGTACCTGTTTGAGGGTGCAGTATGGGGTTAATGGGGCCCTGACTAATAGGATTCACACAAATAAAGGGATACGGCAAGGGTATATCCTGGCCCCATTATTATTTAATTTATACATCAATGATTTGCCAGGGTTAATGAAGGATACCACGGTACACATGCCGATGATCCTAAATACTTACTGTAACAGCTTGCTTTATGCTGATGATATGATTTTATTATCATACTCACAAGTAGGATTACGTAGGCTATTAAGAAGATTCAGCTCTTATTGCCAGGATAACTCCCTAATTATTAGCAAATCCAAATCGAAAATAATGGTGTTTGGAAGAAACCATCAGAGACATAAGTGGCAATTAGACGGTGAACCAATTGAACAGGTTAATACCTTTGTATATTTGGGAGTAACTTTTTCCAAGACTGGATCTTGGGCCTGCCATCATCAACGAAGTACATTTAGAGCAAAAGCCCGTTTGAATTTATTGCTCAAACTAAAGAATCATAGTTACCCAGGGTCCTTAGCTCCACTACTCAAAGTTTATAAGGCTAAGGTTACGACAATGCTCTTGTATGGAGCAGAAATTTGGGGTCTTTATTCAACCACAGCTTTAGAACGAACACAGTCCCAGCATCTGAGATGCATTTTGGGTGTAGATCCAAGAACATCTGCTGCAGCAGTTAGAGCTGAATTGGGAATTCATACAATTCAGGCATTATCTAAAATTAGAGCTTATAACTACTGGTGCAAAGTTAATGAAATGGAGACTGATAGACTCCCCAAATTATGCCTACTAGAGCAAATAAAACTACAATCACAAATCTCCTGGATCACCAAACTAACAAATTTTGTAAGAAGCTGTGGCCTTCCTGTTTCTTGCGTAACAGGAGAACAATCTAAAAAAAGAGTTGCCCAAAGAATTAAGGATATAGAAGCACAAACTGATATAGCTATCCTTAGTAAGGTGGGTAACTTGAAATGGCTGAGCAAATACAAATGTACTTTTCAAGTGGACAGTTATTTGAAGTCACAACTCCCAAAACATCTTAGGGAGATATTTACAAGAGCAAGATTTGAACAGCTTGACACAATGGTCAGATATGGGAGATTTCATGCTATACCGTACAATGAGCATCTCTGCATTTGCGGAACGGCAGAGGTAGAGGACCTGGCTCACATCCTATTTGACTGTTGTTTGTATAAGAGGGTGAGAGACAGGTATCTTGGTCTATATACCAAACGAATGACCCATTGGGATCCCCATATCAAAATAACTTACCTTATGTCCGGCCAGAACTTGAAAATAACATCCAATGTAGCACAGTATTTGAACAAAATGATCCAGTTAAGATCTGCATATGTGGGACTGATTGGGGTAGATTGTAAGGGCGACTCCGAAATATAATGTTTCCATATTTTATCTATATCTTAAATTTGCATTTTATTACTATTTTAACTTAAATTGTATTTTAATTCCATTTTAAATTGTATTTTATCAAATTCCATTTCGGATTGCTTTTATCTAGTTTTGGTGACGGTTTGTTGCTGGAACTTTGTACTTTGATATGGCCCAAGGGCTAATCAATAAAAGTTGTTGTGTTGAAAAAAAAAAAACTTATTTGATGCTTCATCTCTGGGAAACTACATGAAAAGTACTCGATCTAAAGCAAGGAATTAAAAATTATGGAGAGTGTTTTGTTCTGGTGCTCAAAATCTTCTTTGAATTGGAAAGGAGAGAAATGTAGAGGACTCCATTAGGGGGGGGAAAAACATTACTACTTTGAAAGGAAAACCAAGCATCTACAGTTTTATCTGATTAGTAAAATTCTTTTGCACTTCTTACTTTCCTATTCCCTGGGTGTTAAACTTCAGACCTTCAAGATAATGACCAATCTAGGGGACCTACCCCATAAGAATTTTAATTTCATTTCTTTTTTGTTTCCACTTAGTTTAATATAAGTGACTAAGCAGGGAAAGAAGGACCAACTCTTAGCATAATCTGATATACCTCTTTCATTTATAGGCCATCTTTCTATTGTAGCTGACATTTAAAAATATAAACAGTTCATAAAAAATAGATAAGAAAAATAAATTAAAATAATCTAATATTAAAATGCTGGGAAAAATTATTTTCAGATTTTCTAAACAATGAGAGTAGAAGAGGGCCTTCTCTGTGGGTGCGCCTGCCCTCTGGAACCAACTTCCGATGGAACTTAGGACTGCCTCCGACCTCCGCTCATTCCGCCGGGACCTGAAAACTTGGCTCTTTGAGCTGTCGGGCCTAGACTGAGGGGTTTTAATTGGGTTTTAATGTTTTAACTTTTAAATTTTGGGCTCTAATTTAATTAACTGTTTTAATTAACTGTTTTAATTTTTTTTAACTTTTGTATGGTAGGATTTTAATTGCCCTGTAAACCGCCCTGAGTCCTACGGGAATAGGGCGGTATATAATAGGGCGGTATATATTATATATTTATATAATAAATAAATAAATAAATAATTATCCAGCAATCTGGGAGCATCCCAAGAGAAGGCAAGAGTGTCCATATAATGAAAGCAAGGGAGAGAATCACCTCAGGACTTGTGGATTGCCACATGTCATCCATCCCTTCTTTGCTTGGGTTCTTCAACAAACCCAGTTAGGCAATATGTGGCTAATGTATATAGGCTGGAAAAATCTGAATGGGAGATGGTATACCTAACAAGAGAGAGTATGGGCCAGAGAGATGTTTTGAACAGGAAAGACTCCTATCCATGTCTTGCTCCAAAAAGATAAAATATATATTTTAGTGGACTGTAAAAGGAATACAAAAATAAAAAAAAATGAGCCCTGATACCAAAGGGGTAAAAAAGCTAACAAAAATGTATAAACATAAAGTTACCTGTATAGATTGGAAAACTATAGTTAAGGTGCTTTTCCACTTTGTACAAGAAAGTCCAGTTGCTTTGTGAAAAAGCAACTTTGGGATAACCATGACCTGGATGATCGAGAATCTCCATAAAACCACTCTTTCCATTCTAGTAGTGTGATCAGGTACTTCAAAGGGGAAGATGGTTAAGACATCTATAATTATGTCAGAGTCCAGATTTTTTAAAATTTACCCTCTGTCCATCTCAGTCTTCTTATCTTTTGTCTGCCTGTTTTGTTTGATATACTTCTCCTCTCTTAGCTTATGGAACTATCCTCTTGGCTTGCAAAAATCTCAATGTTCATTGTCTGTAGATGGCAGTACAGAATTTTCCACTTCTCTTGGCTGCCATCTATTAGCCATTCACATATTTGCATCCCAGCTATGATAGCTGCATTTCCTGACAGATTGTCAGGAGGCAATAACAGTATGTACATGGAGGCATAAGTTAGCCAGCCTCCTAGGATTCTGTCTGATGGGGAAGCAGAACAGTCTGGCCAGGAAGAAAGTGGGCAAGGCAAAATAAACAGCTGAGCTGGGAGGTAAGCTTCCAAGCCTTGAAATGTTCATTTGGCAGCTGCCTGTGCAAATTTGTTTATTACCAGGGCAGCTGCTGCCACCTGGACCTGCTGTTAAAAAATTGTTTGTATGAGTGAGAGAAAAAGAAGGGGGAGAAAAAGAAAAAAAAGATGTGCAAGATATAACTGTGAGAGAGACAAAAAGAGAAATGTAGCCTTGGTGCAGATACCTCCTACCATCATGTTTATTATTTCTGGATTTTTTTGCAAGTTACAGGCGCATTTAGATGCAAAATCCAACCCTCTTGATCACAGGGGTTTTGTTTTTTTTCTATCATCCTGCCTTAGAATATTTTTACTCTCATCCTAACCATGTGCCTCCATGCCCAATATTTTGTCCTCATATTTAATGAATACGTTCCACCTGTTATTTTGAATTTGATTTGAGTTCCAATTACCTGGACTGATTAGACTTACGTGGCCAGTCTTTCACAGAAGTATCCCCCTTCTAGAGTTTTATTTTCTAGGCTGATGAGGAGAAACAATATCATTGTTCCACTTTATGGTGGAACAAAGGAGCAAGAACATTACGAGCCAGACTGTTTTTAGTTCAGGTTTCAACTAAGCAGTAAACAAAGTGCCAACTGCACTGCGGGGGGGGGGGGGGGTGGGTTGTACTTTACAGGTTTCTTTCACAGAGATGCTATATAGGAAGGATGCAATCCAGACAAATTTAAAGGTGTGGAAGTCATTCATTTAGGGATCAGTTTGACTTTCATGTACTGGAATAGGAATTCAAGATCCCAAACTGTGGCTGGAAAGCAGCCCAAGTGTTTTTAGCATTGGCACCAAAGAAGCATTTATTTCACCTTTCATTTCTGGGCACGTTTCTCAGACATCCTGGGGAACTTGTGTCTATGAGCCTTGATTAGCTATTTTGCCTGTCCGAGATTTTTGCCCTTTATATGACTTAGCTTCACTCACTTCACCTAGTCTCCTTTAACTCTTTTGCTTCGCCTTTATTTTCTATTACCTTCTCAGTAGTCAAATAATTTTTCAAAAAAATAATACTTTGGCTCTTTTTGGGTCATAAAAAGTAACACATAATATTTTGTTCATTGAAGAACTGGGTTCTAATCCATGTTTTGTTGGATATATATGATTCCCTCGATAGGAGAAAATATTTGTAGCTCAAAGTTAAACTGCAGGTTATTGGTGCTCTCTGAGCTTGGTGGTTTTCTTATTACAAAACTAGAAATATCCTCAGTGCTAGTGGGAAGTGGGGTTTGATCTTATTTTATATATAGTGCCTTGCCCTGTCAGTATTGATGGGAATGGTTTTCATGGTTCCTAAATTGGGTTGTTGTTTACTGATGCCTTGTTTGTCTGAGTTAGTACTTCCTTGACTGTGGTATTATAAGGGCATTGTAAACCCCACTCTCTACTAGCACTGATGATATTACCTAGTTCAGGGATAGGCAACCTTGCCTCTTTTATGGCTGGCTCAGGAATTCTGGGAGTTGAAGTCCATGAGTCATAAAAGAGCCAAGGTTGCCTACCCCTGACCTAGTTTGTTAATGAAATGTCTGCAAGAAAACAACCAAGTTCAGAGAGTGCCAAGGATCCCTCATATATGAACCCCATCCACCAAATTGTTTCTTTCATGGTATAGAGCATAGAAGGAACTACCAAGTATCCCATTTACCACCTCTCAGGACCTCTCAGATATATTTGCCTACAGTTTATAGCTTATGCCTATGTATTCTGTTTTGGGGCCTGCCATTCTGTTGGGTTTGGTTGATTGGGGGGAATGTATTTGCCTTGCTCTGTGTGAAAGGAATGTAGCTTGAAAACATCTGTCTTATCTCCAGATGACGGAGCATGGGACCGTTGGGAAATGAAACGAAGAGAGACCTTGGAAAGGGCTCTAAATCACTAGGTTCTCAAATCAACCTATTACCTATGGATTGGCTGGATTTCAAACAGAGGTTGGACACTGGGGAGAGGAGACCTGAATTGGCTTTTTGATGTAACCATTCATGTGTGAAATCTTCAGACCTTGCTTTGTCTTCCTGCTACCACTAACTCTCAATAAAAGTTAAATTTTGAAACAATGCCTGTTTCAAGAGTTCTGCTTCCTTGGGAGATCTAGTTGAGGCAGGTCCTTACACCACCTCTACTATGTAGTTATGAACATAAAGGAGTTGGAACTTGTTCCCTTTTGGACAGTCAATGCTAATTACCCAACACACAAACACACACACACTTAAACATACTGTTCTATAGATAATGTAAAGTGATACCTGTAGTTTGCATCTTTCTGCCTCCCTGCTTGCCTGTCTTTTGCCCTCTTATTTGCCAGTTAACTGTTTATGACATTTGCTATCTTTAATAAAGAAACATCAAACTATATTGTTTTGCTAACTGAAATGAATAGCATGTTTTTGCTTTTGTCTGAATTTAGGGACTAATCCAAATCAGTTTGCTCTGATCTGGATTTAGGGACAAAATGGGAATCTGCTGGATGCAAACTAAAGTGAAATTATTCACAGTAATTTTTCAACATTCAAATTTGTGCAACGATAACACGAAAGGTCTTTGATATGCCACTGAATTCCTTCTTTTCTTGCTGTAACAGATTAATGAAATTACTGCTCTGAAACTTGAATACATTATGTAAATTAATCCATTTGAAGCAAATAAATTCTGTTTGGGGGCCCAAAAGAAATGGCTGTTATCATACCATGCATTAAGATCAAGGCCAAATAGCAGCTTTTCCCTGCTCAGTTTGCAAGCTGTAACTTGAAGTCCTGATAGAGCCTTCAGAATAAGCTTTTGTAAACCCGTCAGCTCATTTCCTTTCTCCCAAGGGGTGAATTTGTTGTATAGCCTGTCTTGGAGTTGTAATCTAATCCTGTGAAGCATTGCAGATTATATGCACCCTTGAAAAGTAGCAGGGCAATGATGTAAAACATCTTCATTGGTGGAACAGAAGCAGCCAATCACAGGGAGAATCAGAAACCCAAAATATAAATAAAGCTTGGGTTTCAGGTCAGAACACAATCTGCCCTGGATAAAATCCAAACCATTTCATTCAGCTATTTTAACTGCCTTCCGTCATCACCATTATTCATTCATTTACAGTGCAGATTTGGCTCCCTCTAAACAGAAAGAAACCAAAAATAATAACCAGCCTTCGTATTCATTTCAGTGGGGAAAAGATATTAATCACAAACTTGACACCGTATTTGTTTTAAATTAAAGCTGCTGCTTTAAAGCAGATGCTTCTCCTGAGTGCCTATCGAATGTTTATTCTGCCTTATGAGGATAAGAGGGCAGGCTGGCAATAGCAGCAGCAGCAGCAGCCCCTTCCCTGCTTCTCTTCAGCAGGCCTCATGATAGCACAGTCACCTTTCATTTGTGGCTTTGTTCAGGATTTTGTGCCAAGGAAAAGTAAAATTGGGTTGGAACAAGTGGAGCAAGGACAGGGGGCTAAAAGAAAAACAGTGAACCTTTTTTATGCACCTTTCTTACATTGTCATTGAAGAGATGGTGGCTGGTTTCTACCTGTATCAGTTGGAAGTGCCTTTTTTTTAGCTTTTCCTTTTGGTTTGCACTCCTGCTTTGGGGGATGGGGTTCCCCTACCTCTTCCTCTTTCCTTTTTTTTTTTGCTTTTTTGCTATATATATATATATATATATATATATATATATATATATATATATATATATATATATATATATATATATATATATATATATATATATATATATATATATATATATGTTTTCTGAGGTTTTCGCGGGTGCCTGTATGTGGATCCTTGGTTTTTCGGGTTTTTCCCCGCGTAGAATTAAAGGTGTAGGCGCAACGTTTCGACGGAATCCCATCCGTCATCATCAGGCTTCTGCTTCCTTCTTCTGGGAGAAGCATGTGGCTGTTTGTTCCTCTTTTTTAAACTGCCAGAGGGGGTGTGTTCTGTGGAGGTGTGCTCTGATTGGGTAGGGGACCAAGTGTGTTCTGATTGGGTGGGAGTGTGTTTTGAATGGTGGGTGTGTTCTGATTGGGTGGGGGTGTGTTCTGAGTGGATGGGCTGGTCTCAGCTGCCAGCTCCAGACCTGAGCTGGTGAGTTGTGCTGCTTTTGTTCGGCTTCGTGTTTGTGGTGGTGCCATGTTTTTATAGTGGGTGTCAGTTTGTTTATTGTGTGGTTTGGAGGGGTTTAAAGTGGCTGATGTTGCAGCTGTTGCAGCTGTAGTTAGGTTTCTGTTTTGTGGTTGTGTGTCTTTATCGTTGTGGGTTCGGATTTGCTTTTTGAATGGTTGTGTGGTGGTGATGTCATGTGATGTTATCATGAGTTTGGGTCTGGTATCATTCTTGGTGGTTGAGCTTCGTCTGTCAATCAAGGCGGGTTTCCAAATGGCTGGTAGACGAGAGGTATCATCTCGTTTATTCATGCTGTGGGGGCGTTTTTCTATCTCAATGGCTTCTCTGATTATTCTGTTGTTAAAATGTTCAATTTTGGCGATAGTTTTGGTTTTTTTAAAATCAATTTCATGTCCCGTGGCTTCAAAGTGTTGGACCAGGGATGAAGTTTGTTTTCCTTTTCTGAGTGAGTTTTTGTGCTCTTCAATGCGTGCACTTATTCTTCTGTTGGTTTGTCCGATGTATGTGGTGGGGCAGGTGGTGCATGGGATTTCGTATACTCCTTGGTTTTCTAACCCAATTATGTCCTTGGGGTTTCTTAGGATGGTGGATATTTTTCTGTCTGTGTAGAATGCTGTTTTGATGTTGTGTTTTTGGAGGACCTTGCTGATTCTGTCTGTGGTCCCTTTTAAGTATGGGAGGAGGGCTTTGCCATTTTCTTGTTCTCTGTCTTGGGTTTTTGTGGGTGTCTCTCTTCGGATTAAGTTGGTAATCGTGTTTCTTTGGAATCCATTGGCTGTTAGTACATTAGTGAGAGTGTGTAGTTCGGTTTTTAGGTGTTGTTCGTCAGCTAGGTGTTTTGTTCTGGAGATGAGTGTCTTGGCTACGGAGTTGATCTGTGCTGGGTGGTGGTGTGAGAGTGCGTTCAGATAGCGGTTTGTGTGTGTTTTTTTATGGTAGATAGTGTGTCCTAGGGAGCCGTTGGATTTCTTGTAGACTAAGACATCAAGGAAGGGAAGTTGATTGTTAGCTTCTGTTTCCATGGTGAATTGTATTTTGGGGTGTAGGCTATTGAGGTGTATGAGGAAGTCATCCAGTTTTTCTTTGCCGTGTGGCCAGATTACGAAGGTGTCATCTACGTATCTGAGCCAGAGTTTGGGTTTGTGGTTGGATTTTTCTAGAGCGAGGGTTTCAAAGTGTTCCATGTAGAGGTTTGCGATGACAGGTGAGAGGGGTGATCCCATGGGTGCTCCTTCCATTTGTTTGTATCTTTGTCCATTGTAGATGAAGTATGTGTTAGATAGGCAGTGGTTGGTCAGATCTAGGATGTGTTTTGGGGGGTTGTATTTATTTAGGATAGCTGTCAAGGCTTCTTTGATAGGCACTTGGGTGAAGAGGGATACAACATCGAAGCTCACAAGTAGGTCCCAGGGCTGTAAGTTTAGTTTACTTATGATCTCTATGAATTGGAATGAGTTTTGTACGTGTGAGGTGATGGAATTTGCATAAGGCTGTAGTTGTTTGGCAAGAAATTTGGCTAGATTTTGTAGAGGTGAGCCTATGGAGCTGACTATGGGTCTGAGTGGGGTTCCTTCTTTGTGTATCTTGGGCAGACCATAGAGCTTAGGACATCTGGATGATTTTTCTCTGGGAATGATTGTTTTCTGGATCTCTTCACTGATGGGGGTGGCTTTTATTTTTGATTTTGTGGTTTTTTCCAGGTAGGTGGTGGGATCTGTCTTGAGGAGTTTGTATGTGGAGTCTCGGAGTAGGTTGGATAATTTGGTATGGTAGTCAGATGAGTTCATTACCACCGTGGCGTTGCCTTTGTCTGCTGGCAGAATGATTATGCTGGTGTCATTTTTTAGGTTAAGTAGTGCTGTCTGTTCCTCTTTGGGTAAGTTGCTTTTGGGTGGTTTGCTGGTGCAGAGGATGTTGGTAACTTCGAGTCTGATTTTGTTGGCGTCATCAGGGTTAATTTTGGTCAGGCTGGATTCGACTCCGCATATAATGGTTTCCGTGGGAATGTGTTTGGGAGTGACTGCAAAATTAAATCCTTTAGACAGGACGTTGGTTTCGGCTTTGGTGAGAATCCTATCTGAGATGTTGTGCACAGTTTGTTTCATGTGTTGCTGTGGGAGAGGAGGGGTTTGTTTCTGGCGTTCCTTTAGTCTTCGGAGTTTATTGGTGTGTGTGTCTGTTTTGTAGGCAGTCTCTGTTTCAGCTCTCCAGACGGCGATTTGTTTGAATTTGTCCCAAAGTGTGGGGTGGATCTTGTTGCTGAGTTTGAGGTGAAGTGTGAGGAGGTCTCTGTTGATTCGGTCCAAGAGGAATCTTTTTGTGTGGAGTTCATTTCTGATTAGGGCCAGTTCTGTTCTTGTCAGGATGCGTTTGATGGCTGCAGAGTTGGAGTGGAATTTCAATTGGAAGGATGTGGGGATTAAATTTTGATCTCGGCAGTTGCGTAGGAATGTGAGGTCACACAGAATGGAAGCTCTTCGTACTTCGAGTTTTTCGTAGGTCTTGGTTAGCTGGTAGATTTCCTCCCCGTAGAGGTAAGATATTTGTTTTCTGAGGTTTTCGCGGGTGCCTGTATGTGGATCCTTGGTTTTTCGGGTTTTTCCCCGCGTAGAATTAAAGGTGTAGGCGCAACGTTTCTTTAATTCTACGCGGGGAAAAACCCGAAAAACCAAGGATCCACATACAGGCACCCGCGAAAACCTCAGAAAACAAATATCTTACCTCTACGGGGAGGAAATCTACCAGCTAACCAAGACCTACGAAAAACTCGAAGTACGAAGAGCTTCCATTCTGTGTGACCTCACATTCCTACGCAACTGCCGAGATCAAAATTTAATCCCCACATCCTTCCAATTGAAATTCCACTCCAACTCTGCAGCCATCAAACGCATCCTGACAAGAACAGAACTGGCCCTAATCAGAAACGAACTCCACACAAAAAGATTCCTCTTGGACCGAATCAACAGAGACCTCCTCACACTTCACCTCAAACTCAGCAACAAGATCCACCCCACACTTTGGGACAAATTCAAACAAATCGCCGTCTGGAGAGCTGAAACAGAGACTGCCTACAAAACAGACACACACACCAATAAACTCCGAAGACTAAAGGAACGCCAGAAACAAACCCCTCCTCTCCCACAGCAACACATGAAACAAACTGTGCACAACATCTCAGATAGGATTCTCACCAAAGCCGAAACCAACGTCCTGTCTAAAGGATTTAATTTTGCAGTCACTCCCAAACACATTCCCACGGAAACCATTATATGCGGAGTCGAATCCAGCCTGACCAAAATTAACCCTGATGACGCCAACAAAATCAGACTCGAAGTTACCAACATCCTCTGCACCAGCAAACCACCCAAAAGCAACTTACCCAAAGAGGAACAGACAGCACTACTTAACCTAAAAAATGACACCAGCATAATCATTCTGCCAGCAGACAAAGGCAACGCCACGGTGGTAATGAACTCATCTGACTACCATACCAAATTATCCAACCTACTCCGAGACTCCACATACAAACTCCTCAAGACAGATCCCACCACCTACCTGGAAAAAACCACAAAATCAAAAATAAAAGCCACCCCCATCAGTGAAGAGATCCAGAAAACAATCATTCCCAGAGAAAAATCATCCAGATGTCCTAAGCTCTATGGTCTGCCCAAGATACACAAAGAAGGAACCCCACTCAGACCCATAGTCAGCTCCATAGGCTCACCTCTACAAAATCTAGCCAAATTTCTTGCCAAACAACTACAGCCTTATGCAAATTCCATCACCTCACACGTACAAAACTCATTCCAATTCATAGAGATCATAAGTAAACTAAACTTACAGCCCTGGGACCTACTTGTGAGCTTCGATGTTGTATCCCTCTTCACCCAAGTGCCTATCAAAGAAGCCTTGACAGCTATCCTAAATAAATACAACCCCCCAAAACACATCCTAGACCTGACCAACCACTGCCTATCTAACACATACTTCATCTACAATGGACAAAGATACAAACAAATGGAAGGAGCACCCATGGGATCACCCCTCTCACCTGTCATCGCAAACCTCTACATGGAACACTTTGAAACCCTCGCTCTAGAAAAATCCAACCACAAACCCAAACTCTGGCTCAGATACGTAGATGACACCTTCGTAATCTGGCCACACGGCAAAGAAAAACTGGATGACTTCCTCATACACCTCAATAGCCTACACCCCAAAATACAATTCACCATGGAAACAGAAGCTAACAATCAACTTCCCTTCCTTGATGTCTTAGTCTACAAGAAATCCAACGGCTCCCTAGGACACACTATCTACCATAAAAAAACACACACAAACCGCTATCTGAACGCACTCTCACACCACCACCCAGCACAGATCAACTCCGTAGCCAAGACACTCATCTCCAGAACAAAACACCTAGCTGACGAACAACACCTAAAAACCGAACTACACACTCTCACTAATGTACTAACAGCCAATGGATTCCAAAGAAACACGATTACCAACTTAATCCGAAGAGAGACACCCACAAAAACCCAAGACAGAGAACAAGAAAATGGCAAAGCCCTCCTCCCATACTTAAAAGGGACCACAGACAGAATCAGCAAGGTCCTCCAAAAACACAACATCAAAACAGCATTCTACACAGACAGAAAAATATCCACCATCCTAAGAAACCCCAAGGACATAATTGGGTTAGAAAACCAAGGAGTATACGAAATCCCATGCACCACCTGCCCCACCACATACATCGGACAAACCAACAGAAGAATAAGTGCACGCATTGAAGAGCACAAAAACTCACTCAGAAAAGGAAAACAAACTTCATCCCTGGTCCAACACTTTGAAGCCACGGGACATGAAATTGATTTTAAAAAAACCAAAACTATCGCCAAAATTGAACATTTTAACAACAGAATAATCAGAGAAGCCATTGAGATAGAAAAACGCCCCCACAGCATGAATAAACGAGATGATACCTCTCGTCTACCAGCCATTTGGAAACCCGCCTTGATTGACAGACGAAGCTCAACCACCAAGAATGATACCAGACCCAAACTCATGATAACATCACATGACATCACTGTCGGGCCTCGGCAGCCCGACACACGAGGGGGGGCCCCTCCACCCCCCCGGCACACCCGGCTATCCTCCCTCCGAACCCACCTGGAGACGGCATGGCCCGGAGAGCTCGGAGGCCCGCGACGCTCCCCTCGCCGCTCCCGGACGCGCCGCTGCTCCTTTCGCTTCCATCGCCTTGCCGCTCACGGACCTACTGCGGACTAAACAAATGGCAACGTTGCCGCGGCCAGGGCAGAAGCTTGTGTGGACCACTACATGCCAGCGGGCTTTTGAGGCGCTCAAGGCGCAGTTTGCCAGGGAGCCCGTTCTGCAACACCCGAACCCTGGCCTGCCCTACGTGGTTCAGGCTGATGCAAGCGACGTGGCTGTTGGAGCTGTTCTTCTGCAACGGCATGCAAAGGGAAGTTTGCGGCCCTGCGCGTACGCCTCCAAGAAGTTAACGACCGCGGAGAGGGCTTGGGCCATCTGGGAGAAGGAGGCCTTTGCGGTCCGCTGGGCCCTGGGGACTTGGAGACACCTTCTGGAGGGGGCTAGCCAGGAGTTCGAGGTTAAAAGCCAAGCTGCACACCGATGATGACTTGAACTGGTTGGATCACAGCCGAACGTTTCGGGAACAAGGGGTGGAGGAGAGCGAGACGCTGCTTCTGAGGCGCAAATTCTTCTACTCTGACCAGAACGTGGATTCCAGAGACCCCGTCCAGCTCAACCTGCTCTATGTCCAGGCCCGTGATGACATTCTGAATGGTTCCCACCCAGTGTCCTTCGAGAAAGCCTGTGAATTTGGCGGTTTTCAGGCACAGATCCAGTTTGGGCCTCACGTAGAGCACAAACACAAACCTGGATTCTTAGATCTGAATTCTTAGATCTTAGACCTGTCTTGGAAGCCCCCCGCGTCCGCTTTGAAGACGTATCCCGCTCACATCGCGCGGAGGCCGAAGTGCTAGCCATCAGGCAGCGAGGACGACCGGCAGAGCAGTACGTGCTTGAGTTCCGCAGGGTTGCGGGCAGGCTACGTTCGTGGCCTGAGCGCCTGCTGGTGCACCACTTCCGGGCCGGTCTTGATGGAGCTCTCCGGCGGGCGTGTGTGGTGCGGGGGGTTCCAGCACGGCTTCAGGACTGGTTCCGGGTGGCGGTGGAGCTGGACATGGGGTTGCAGGATACCCGGGGCAGACCAGCAGTGGCCCCTGGAGCCTGGAGGACCCCGGAGGGGCCGAAGGCAGAGAATCGGAAGCCCGTGGTGGTGGCGACACAACCCGGGGCCCCACCGGCGCCCCGTCCAACAATCCGCTGTTTCCGCTGCGACCAACCGGGGCATCGGGCGGTGGACTGTCCGCGGCAACGTTGCCATTTGTTTAGTCCGCAGTAGGTCCGTGAGCGGCAAGGCGATGGAAGCGAAATGTGGGATGAATTGCCGACAGTTAACCACGTTACGGATCGCTCACCTCTCTCTCCTTGCATTCCAGGTGAGCCCCTGGTAGAGGGGGCGGCATGTCTTTGATGAGAAGGAGTGTGACGCCTTGCCACCCCACCGCCCCACGGACTGCGCTATTGAACTGGAGCCAGGAGCTAAATTGCCGAAACCCCGCATGTACGCAATGGCACCCCGGGAGATGCAGGAGCTCCGTCAATATATAGACAAGAAATTGCGGAGGGGGTTCATTCAGCCTGCTCGGTCCAGGATGGCGGCTCCTGTCCTGTCCTATAACAATGCAGTGCATAGCAGCACTGGGTTCTCCCCCTTTAAAGTGGTATCCGGTTACGAGTTCGTTCCTATCGCGGGGTGCGATCAGGGGGCCCCGGCATCCTGCACACCTGGGGCGTGGATGCACCGATTGGAGGAGGTGTGGGGGGTGGCTAAGAAGGCGTTAGAACAAGCAGCAGAGTCATACAAAGAGCAGGCGGACAGGAAAAGACGGTCGTTTGCACCCCCCAAAGTGGGTGATCTCGTCTACCTCTCTACAAAATACCTGCGGCTGCAGGTGCCATGTAGAAAGCTAGGACCCAAGTACCTCGGACCCTTCCGAGTTATACAGGTAGTCAACCCCGTCACCGTCAGACTCCGGCTACCTCCTCTACTGGGAAAGATACACCCCGTTTTCCACAGCAGCCTGCTGAAGCCCGCTACGACCGCCTCCGCAGCGGCAGGGGAGGGTGGCCCGGGACCAGTACAGGGCAGTCACTACGAGGTACAGGAGATCCTGGACTCCCGGAAACGAAGAGGGCGGGTGCAATACTTGGTGCTCTGGAAGGGGTACCCCATGGAGGAGGCCACCTGGGTACGGGATGAGGATGTGTGTGCACCACGCCTTCTCCGTGCCTTCCACCGGAAACACCCGGGGAAGCCGGGGAAGACCCCGGGGGGGACAGTTAACCACGTTACGGATCGCTCACCTCTCTCTCCTTGCATTCCAGGTGAGCCCCTGGTAGAGGGGGCGGCATGTCGGGCCTCGGCAGCCCGACACACGAGGGGGGGCCCCTCCACCCCCCCGGCACACCCGGCTATCCTCCCTCCGAACCCACCTGGAGACGGCATGGCCCGGAGAGCTCGGAGGCCCGCGACGCTCCCCTCGCCGCTCCCGGACGCGCCGCTGCTCCTCTCGGCCCCGCCAAACTGCAGCACGGCCCGGGGAGTCCAACGGCCCGCGGCGTTCGTCTCGGCGCTTCCGGACGCGCCGCGGCTGCTTCCTGCGCCCGGCGGCGCGTCATCCAGGGGCTCCCCGGCGTGGGAGGCTCCGAATCCCGGGCCGTCTCTTCTGGCGCTTCTGGACGCGCCGCAGCTGCAGGCCTCGCCCGCCGACGCGACGACGCGCGGTTCCCCGGCTCGGGAGCAACGGGCCCCGGACTGCAGCCAGCCTGGCGGAGGCCTGAGCCGACTTCCTAACTGTGCGGCCTGGGGGGACTTCCTGGCTGCGCGGCGCAGTGTGGCGACGCTGTCAGGGGACGGGTCCTTCCCCCCTGCGGTGTCCGGGTGGCTGGGTGACAGGGGGCTTCGGGGGTGGGTGCAGCAGGGAGTGGGTGAGGGTGAAGGGAAAGGGCGCGTTGGTGGTGACACGTTGGGGAAGCCTCACCTGCCTGAGCGTCGGGCGAAAGGCTTTGTAAGGGAGGGGTGGGGAAGTTATAGGGACTGGGAGGACGGTGGCTTGTTTGGGTGGAGATTGGGTGGGGTTTTTGGATGTGTATATAGCAGCGTTGGATGCAGATAGCAGCCAACGCTGGCTTTGTTTCTCGTTGCGGCTAAAGCTCTGTGGAATAAAGTGCTTCTAGACTGCAGCAGGAGTCTCTCGTTCCTGTTTTCGATATCTACCCTGTTCGCTGCAGGACGAGTTTTGACAATCACCACCACACAACCATTCAAAAAGCAAATCCGAACCCACAACGATAAAGACACACAACCACAAAACAGAAACCTAACTACAGCTGCAACAGCTGCAACATCAGCCACTTTAAACCCCTCCAAACCACACAATAAACAAACTGACACCCACTATAAAAACATGGCACCACCACAAACACGAAGCCGAACAAAAGCAGCACAACTCACCAGCTCAGGTCTGGAGCTGGCAGCTGAGACCAGCCCATCCACTCAGAACACACCCCCACCCAATCAGAACACACCCACCATTCAAAACACACTCCCACCCAATCAGAACACACTTGGTCCCCTACCCAATCAGAGCACACCTCCACAGAACACACCCCCTCTGGCAGTTTAAAAAAGAGGAACAAACAGCCACATGCTTCTCCCAGAAGAAGGAAGCAGAAGCCTGATGATGACGGATGGGATTCCGTCGAAACGTTGCGCCTACACCTTTAATTCTACGCGGGGAAAAACCCGAAAAACCAAGGATCCACATACAGGCACCCGCGAAAACCTCAGAAAACAAATATCTTACCTCTACGGGGAGGAAATCTACCAGCTAACCAAGACCTACGAAAAACTCGAAGTACGAAGAGCTTCCATTCTGTGTGACCTCACATTCCTACGCAACTGCCGAGATCAAAATTTAATCCCCACATCCTTCCAATTGAAATTCCACTCCAACTCTGCAGCCATCAAACGCATCCTGACAAGAACAGAACTGGCCCTAATCAGAAACGAACTCCACACAAAAAGATTCCTCTTGGACCGAATCAACAGAGACCTCCTCACACTTCACCTCAAACTCAGCAACAAGATCCACCCCACACTTTGGGACAAATTCAAACAAATCGCCGTCTGGAGAGCTGAAACAGAGACTGCCTACAAAACAGACACACACACCAATAAACTCCGAAGACTAAAGGAACGCCAGAAACAAACCCCTCCTCTCCCACAGCAACACATGAAACAAACTGTGCACAACATCTCAGATAGGATTCTCACCAAAGCCGAAACCAACGTCCTGTCTAAAGGATTTAATTTTGCAGTCACTCCCAAACACATTCCCACGGAAACCATTATATGCGGAGTCGAATCCAGCCTGACCAAAATTAACCCTGATGACGCCAACAAAATCAGACTCGAAGTTACCAACATCCTCTGCACCAGCAAACCACCCAAAAGCAACTTACCCAAAGAGGAACAGACAGCACTACTTAACCTAAAAAATGACACCAGCATAATCATTCTGCCAGCAGACAAAGGCAACGCCACGGTGGTAATGAACTCATCTGACTACCATACCAAATTATCCAACCTACTCCGAGACTCCACATACAAACTCCTCAAGACAGATCCCACCACCTACCTGGAAAAAACCACAAAATCAAAAATAAAAGCCACCCCCATCAGTGAAGAGATCCAGAAAACAATCATTCCCAGAGAAAAATCATCCAGATGTCCTAAGCTCTATGGTCTGCCCAAGATACACAAAGAAGGAACCCCACTCAGACCCATAGTCAGCTCCATAGGCTCACCTCTACAAAATCTAGCCAAATTTCTTGCCAAACAACTACAGCCTTATGCAAATTCCATCACCTCACACGTACAAAACTCATTCCAATTCATAGAGATCATAAGTAAACTAAACTTACAGCCCTGGGACCTACTTGTGAGCTTCGATGTTGTATCCCTCTTCACCCAAGTGCCTATCAAAGAAGCCTTGACAGCTATCCTAAATAAATACAACCCCCCAAAACACATCCTAGATCTGACCAACCACTGCCTATCTAACACATACTTCATCTACAATGGACAAAGATACAAACAAATGGAAGGAGCACCCATGGGATCACCCCTCTCACCTGTCATCGCAAACCTCTACATGGAACACTTTGAAACCCTCGCTCTAGAAAAATCCAACCACAAACCCAAACTCTGGCTCAGATACGTAGATGACACCTTCGTAATCTGGCCACACGGCAAAGAAAAACTGGATGACTTCCTCATACACCTCAATAGCCTACACCCCAAAATACAATTCACCATGGAAACAGAAGCTAACAATCAACTTCCCTTCCTTGATGTCTTAGTCTACAAGAAATCCAACGGCTCCCTAGGACACACTATCTACCATAAAAAAACACACACAAACCGCTATCTGAACGCACTCTCACACCACCACCCAGCACAGATCAACTCCGTAGCCAAGACACTCATCTCCAGAACAAAACACCTAGCTGACGAACAACACCTAAAAACCGAACTACACACTCTCACTAATGTACTAACAGCCAATGGATTCCAAAGAAACACGATTACCAACTTAATCCGAAGAGAGACACCCACAAAAACCCAAGACAGAGAACAAGAAAATGGCAAAGCCCTCCTCCCATACTTAAAAGGGACCACAGACAGAATCAGCAAGGTCCTCCAAAAACACAACATCAAAACAGCATTCTACACAGACAGAAAAATATCCACCATCCTAAGAAACCCCAAGGACATAATTGGGTTAGAAAACCAAGGAGTATACGAAATCCCATGCACCACCTGCCCCACCACATACATCGGACAAACCAACAGAAGAATAAGTGCACGCATTGAAGAGCACAAAAACTCACTCAGAAAAGGAAAACAAACTTCATCCCTGGTCCAACACTTTGAAGCCACGGGACATGAAATTGATTTTAAAAAAACCAAAACTATCGCCAAAATTGAACATTTTAACAACAGAATAATCAGAGAAGCCATTGAGATAGAAAAACGCCCCCACAGCATGAATAAACGAGATGATACCTCTCGTCTACCAGCCATTTGGAAACCCGCCTTGATTGACAGACGAAGCTCAACCACCAAGAATGATACCAGACCCAAACTCATGATAACATCACATGACATCACCACCACACAACCATTCAAAAAGCAAATCCGAACCCACAACGATAAAGACACACAACCACAAAACAGAAACCTAACTACAGCTGCAACAGCTGCAACATCAGCCACTTTAAACCCCTCCAAACCACACAATAAACAAACTGACACCCACTATAAAAACATGGCACCACCACAAACACGAAGCCGAACAAAAGCAGCACAACTCACCAGCTCAGGTCTGGAGCTGGCAGCTGAGACCAGCCCATCCACTCAGAACACACCCCCACCCAATCAGAACACACCCACCATTCAAAACACACTCCCACCCAATCAGAACACACTTGGTCCCCTACCCAATCAGAGCACACCTCCACAGAACACACCCCCTCTGGCAGTTTAAAAAAGAGGAACAAACAGCCACATGCTTCTCCCAGAAGAAGGAAGCAGAAGCCTGATGATGACGGATGGGATTCCGTCGAAACGTTGCGCCTACACCTTTAATTCTACGCGGGGAAAAACCCGAAAAACCAAGGATCCATATATATATATATATATATATATATATATATATATATATATATATATATATACATACATATATATATATATATACATACACATATATATATACATACACACATATATATACATACACATATACATATACATACATATATATATATATATATATATATATATATATATATATATATATATATATATATATATATATATGTTTGTTAAGTATTTTGAATGCACTTGCTTGGTCCCAGACACGGGACAAATCTTATTTCCTGTTTCAGCCTAGCCCAAGGCCATCTACAGGCAGTAGCCACAGCAGTGGCAGCTCATATTTGTGTAATTTTTTTGGCTTGCTAACAAAGAATAAAGGGAGAGAAATTTACACAAATATGAGCTGCCACTGCTGTGGCTACTGCCTATAGATGGCCTTGGGCTAGGCTGAAACAGGAAATAAGATTTGTCCCGTGTCTGGGACCAAGCAAGTGCATTCAAAATACAAACATTTAACACATATCTCCCTTGCTTCTCAGCTAACAAAGAGAGAGAGAGAGAGAGCCTGTGGCCTAGGAAAACTGGTAACAGAAACATTGGAAAGCCTGAACATGGAAGCTGGCAAATAACTGACACACTTAGAGTTCAAAACTGAGTACAGGTAGTCCTCGACTTATAAACCCAAAATTTCTGTTATTAACTGAGACATTTATTAAGTGAGTTCTATTCTATTCTGTTCTGTCCTGTTCCATTCTGTTCCATTCCGATCCATTCCATTCCATTCCATTGCATTCTGATTGCCAGTTGACAATAATAAAGTTGGAGTCACACCCTAGTGAAGTTAAAAATAGGCTGCTTAAACATTTCATAAAAATATGGTTTGCTGGATATATGAAGTTTGACCTAAATGAATGATCAAAGAGTTCTAGCCACCAGCTTATAGTACATTGCCCATCTGGTATTTCTATTTATTAAGCTCACATGTAAATGTATGAATGTTTCTTCTAAGAAATACGCATGTGAATCTGGAAGCAGACTTTTAAAACCCAACTCTTGAAGGTGGATTAATTTACAGTAATCTTCATCAAGATAGTTCAGCTCTCCAAAATAATTGGTTTTATAAAAAGAATTTCAGAGGATCTGTTTTAAATCAACATGTTCAAGCAGATCTGTCGATCTGCTGATTGCCATTCAATAGCATTGACTAATACATCTGAAGTATACTATCATGACATACTGCAGATTGGATATTCAGTGAATAAGAAAACATAGAAACACTCATCCAGAAATGTGATGTTTTTAAGGTTACAATTTCTGGGTTTTAAAAAAAAACATGGCTGTGGGGATTGATGACATAGATGCTAGAAAATCAGAATGGAAGTTCAGTGACCAATGGCCTCCTTTTTTCACAATAAAACCCTTGGGATTATGAAGAACCAAAAAAATGTTGCATTGAGGCTTCCTAAAAAAAAAACAGTAGAAATGTGACCATCTAAGAAAGTTTATAATATAATAACATAATGTAAATCTGCATTTTGTAGAGTGGAAAGTAGACAGATAAACTAGTTAAAGTCCAAAAATGTTCAAATAGGATTATTCTTAATACAATTAAAATAGCATTATCCTTGATGAAAAATAAGATGAAGCAGAGTTAATCATCTTTACAAAACATCCTTACAGTTATCTTTGTTAATAAGGAACTGTTACATTTTTTTAACAAAGCTCAGGATACCAAGATGTAAATAAGAAGACACCAATTATATGTTGTTTCATTACACTTAGCTACAATGTCCCCTTAAAAAAATGTGTTATTCATTTCTAGCCCTTCCCTATAAATCCTCCAGACAGATTTACATAAGTAAATAAAGTTGATTTTACGAAATCTGATTCATTTCAATTAAAATCCTTAGTGCTTATTACAAGCTTAATACCCTAAATCAGGCATGTGCAACCCATGGCTGATGGGTAACATACATCTCTTGTTAGCTGCAATGCAGCTCCACAATATATAATAAAAAATAAGAAAAAAGAAAGGAAATGTCTTATTTATATTAACTATATTATATATTTTATATGTGGCTCAAGAAATTCCTCTTCACTCAGTGCAGCCCAGGCAAGTCAAAAGGTCTAAGTCATGGATGTCCAAATTTTTGTCTTGCCTGGACCACATTGATTGAAAAAGAATTGTGTTACTTTATAAAATATATAATATAGTTAATATATATAAATGAAAAAAAACAAAAAAACCCAGTAAGACACCACCTATTTCCAATTTACAATGAAGCCCTTTCAGTAGTTCCAACCAATTGCACCCTGATTCAGATGACCCTGAGGGCACAGATAAAACCCCAAGTGACCTCAACAGTTCTCAGGGAGTGCTAATGACCAGATGACTGCAAAGAAATACAACCCTTTTATCCTCCCCAGCATCCAGTCTCAACTTTCAATACCTACCTTCCCTTCCCCCCACTCCCACCATCAGAACTGATGAAGCTTCTTGGATGAGCAGAGAAACATATTCTTCTTCCTCAAGGAAAAAACAGTCCAGTTGTCTTTTGAAGAAAAAAAAACACCTTTGAGACAACTATTATTTATTTATTTATTTGATTTGTATACCGCCCTTCTCCCTAAGGACTCAGGGTGGTGAACAGTGACATAAATAACAGAATGCACAAATACAGATATTGAAAACAAATTAAACCCTAATTTTGCCCAAATGCAGAAGATAGTTACCTTAAAACAATAATTACAACAGAACCCGTCAGACCAGACCGGATTGCTCAAACAGATATGTTTTTAGGTTGTGTCGGAAGGAGCGAAGGTCAGGAGCCATCCGGAGCTCAACCGGTAAACAGTTCCATAGGTCAGGCGCGCCCACAGAGAACGCCCTCCCTCTGGGAGCCACCAGACGGCATTCTCCGAATGGCGGAACCCTTAGGAGGCCCTCTCTGTGGGAGCGCACTGGACAGAGGGACGTTGACACTGGCAGCAGGTGATTCCTAAGGTACTCCGGACCCATGCCATGTAGGGCTTTGAAAACCATTACCAGCACCTTGAATCTTACCCGGAGGACAACTGGGAGCCAATGCAGCTCACGGAGTAGAGGTGTAACATGGGAGTATCGGGAGACTCCCAACACAACTCTCGCGGCTGCATTCTGTACCAGTTGGAGCCTCTGAGTGGTCCTCAAGGGCAGCCCCATGTAAAGAGCATTGCAGTAGTCTAAACGAGAGGTCACGAGTGCATGACATATATGACATATATGATTGAGAATCTCCACAGAAACTAAAGATAGATTTCCAACATTTTGAAGGATGAAGAACCTGAAAGAAAGAAAAAACCTTATCCTTTCTGAGAACTTAAAATGTCATTTTCTCACTGCCAGTTTTTATATTTAAAATCTAATTTGTTGAAAGTTCAAAAATATAAGTACATCTAAACCCTCAAATCTGAGTAAGGAACACAGATACCAAATTAATATGGAAGTCTGCAGCAACTATCAGACAACTGGTTGATCCAGTGAAACAGGATGACAAAATAATTGGCAGGATAGTACGGGTAAATAAGTCAGCCAAGATCATATTTATATTTACACTTCGGAACAGACAACAGAAAAGAGGAATAAGTTATCATTATTCTGCTTTTATAAATGGCATTATGGGAAATCTAACATTAACTATGCCAGTACCCTGATTTTAATAATAGCTAGTTAATAATATCTATATTTTATTTTATTTTATTTTATTATTTATATTATAGATTTGTAAGGCTTCCCAATTCAAAAAAGACTCTGGGCATCAGATAATATTAAAAATCATTAATACAACTCTAGAAGTCCATATCACTTCAGCAACCTTTTTTGTTGCCTAAGCCAAACCCTTCTGCAACTGGTGAAACTATTTGTCCCTTTTTAAAATCCAAATTGCATGGGAACTGTACTGTAAGCCCTACAGGAAGCCCAATACAGTTTTTAAAAACAAAGAAAAGTCTTATGTTCCATTCCCCACTCTCCAGAAAAGAAACTAGTTCCATCTAATTGCCTCACCCACTGTGGTCTTCTGACTTGAAAAAAAAATGCTATGAATGCTCTTGGTTATCAAAAGATTGTCCACTTCTGTTGTACATTAACTAGTTTTCAAAGGCAAAGTAGCTTTCAGATAAAAAGTCTTCTGACAACTTCAGATAAAAGGCATCAAGCATCATACTAATCATTGCTAATCTGCAATTGGTATACAAAGACCACATGACCAAATATGCTAGGCCACACATTTGTTAATTTAGACTTAGATTTCTACGAGCCTTAGCAAAGTTAGTGCAGTAAGCATGTATGCTGGGTGGCATTATATATACAGAGAACAGAAATAGGAGTCCAGACATGCCACCCATGGTAATAATTCCTTCTCCTTTGAACTAAGGATTTATTCATTATTATCATGATTCCTTCCACAGACCCAGTTTTGCCTTTAGGATGGTAATCATTTCTTATCACTACTCTATGGAATTCAGAGAACTTTGCCCTCCTGAAATTTATGAAACTTAGATTTGTAACTAGCTTGCTTCCTTAATTTCAGTTTATGAAATCTAGATCCAGCTCTGATGCTGTATTTAACTGACATAGAATTTTGTTGTGTTACCAGTGATTTGCATAAGAGTTTCTATTTTTAGGAGGTGGTGAATAGCCACATCAGCAGATAAAGCAAATGACTGCTAGGCAACATCATCAACAACAAAATGATGTTAGAAAGCATGATGTACCTTAAAATAAAAAGAAAGAAAGTTTCAGAGTATAACCTGGTAACCAATATAAATATTTAATTAATGGAGAATTTGATTTGTGAAACTATAAGTCCAAGTAAAACTACAACAAAGGATTAGGTGCTAGGCTTCTATTTTTAGCAAATGAATGTTTCCATGAACAGTTGCCAAAAAGATGTGTTTCATTCCCACTTCTATATTTCCTGCAGAATTTGACAGTCTAGGGGCATAAAATGATTAGTCGGGGGAAGTGAAAAAATAAGTGAGAAGGTGTTATGTGAACTGCAAAAAGGGATGAAGTGCTGTATGCAGATACCTGGATATTTGGCCCAAGTGATGGCCTGCTCAGAAATTCAGTGATGTTTAACAAGTTTCAACCCCAGCTAGGTTTGAAAGTCACACCCAGTTGTTAATACACTGTTATATTTTGTGGAAAATAGTTTTAAAGCCTAACAAGTTCTTAGGCTTTAAGACAGGTTCTTAATATGAGCCAAACCTCCTCTCCCCCTAATATAATAAAAGTAAAATTTCCCTTAGATCAACTTAGATTTCAAATGAAATCTGATGCCAACAATATAGAAATTTGGTCACTATTCCAAGATATTTCCATTGTAGAATTACACTTAACATTTATTTATCATTATTGTTCAGTCTGGTAATAATAATAATGATAATAATAATAATAATAATAATAATAATAATAATAATAATAATAATAATAATAGTAGTAGTAGTAGTAGTAGTAGTAGTAATAAAAAGTTGGAAGGGACCTTGGAGGTCATCTAGTCCAACCCCCTGCTCAGGCAGGAAACCCTATACCATTTCGGACAAGAAGGGAAGGAGGGAGGGAGGAAGGGAGGAAGGAAGGTAATCAATGGAGGACAAGGTGGATGGATTTCTCATTGCTAAAATAAACATGCCTTCCTTAGCTTAGTTTTGAAGTACTTGAAGGATAAGTATGGTGTCCGTTTCTAAGTATTTTGACCTTATCATTTCTTCACTGGTTTGCAGAAGCTTTCTCCAACGTTGGTACCTTTCAGAAGTGTGGATTTAAATTCCTGGAATTCTCCCGTTTACAAAGTCATTGCTGAGAATTCTGGGAGGGTTGAGGAAAACCGACCTGTCATTTGCACCACTTCCCACATGTCAATAAAAATGCAGAGAAAAATGCCATGCAAGAATTCTCTGGGTGCCTCTTCCACTTTGGGAAGTTTTGTCAATCCGGAAGACTCCAGAATGATGGACAAATCAATTGAGGTGGTGAGGTAATTCCAAGAATAACATCAAAGGAAATGTTAAGTATCATCAGAATGAAGCATAAGATCAGAAGTGGAAAATCTCTTTTTGTACCATTTATTATTATGCAGTCTTTGAAAGCCTTGATAGAAATATACAATGCCTATTTTTGGGGGTTTTTTAAGCACACATTTTCCATTCAATGCACCCTAAACATAATACATGTATAGGTGGTTTACACAAAGATAGATAAACAGAGTGTTCATTCTACTACATGACTTAGCCTTGCTGCTTACTTCATCAGGGATGAGATCCAAAATCCTAGAGAAAAGCAGAACATTTATCTTAAGTTGAAACCTTATTAGGTTGTATTACATTCCTTTGAAAGTTAGAGAAACTTAATTTCCAGTTGCTGTCATCCATAATAACTGAATCACAAAACTAGCTCAGCTCTTCAGCTAATGTAACATGGTTAGATTCTTTCTTGTTCATTCACAGCCAGGAGAGAACATTATAAAATTAGTCCCATTGATTTAACAGAACACCCAAAACTTTCATCTGGAATCAGTAATTAATTCATTTTAGTTTCCTTAAATCTGTGTCACAAAAACTGATGAACTACAAAAAGACATTTCCAAGACAAGGAGTGGAAAAATTCAGCAATCTTTACTTGGCTGTTTGTTGGTGATTTATGCCATGTCTTCAACTGGTATTAACAAAGTTTTTCAAAAAGAAAGGTTTGTGTGCAATAAAATGTCATGTTACTTGAAATGCCTGTAAATCCCTGTTTTGGGAAACTTTGGAACTTGTGTGTTCTAATCCCCTCTCCATTTTAAAGATAAAAAGCTAAGCTACAAAATAGTACATCCAAGATTCCACTGAGATCAGGTCTTGGTTTGCACATTTCTGCTCTTCCACAACTGAGTGGGAGGTACAACAGCTGCAGCAACAGTTGAGCATCTATTTGTCATGTTTCTTGATGCATCTGCTGCTCCACTTACAGAATTTCCTTCACCACCACCACCAACTCTCCATCTTCAAGACACGGTGAGATTATTTTTGGCTCTTGAGATATTTGCTGAAAAGCTAAAGGACTTTACGAACAATGCCGAAAGTTTATTCAATCTGTCGCAAGGATAAATTTGGTCCACAAATTGCTCAGCTACTGTTTGGTGGTGAAGATAATGCCTTGGCGAGGAAAAGATCTCATCTGCTTGGTTGATTAAAAGAACTTTTCAAAACCCAGGGTGATGTTTCTGTTCTTTCCACATGGATCTGATGCCAGCAGAATTAATTCCAGTTGCTAATCATTGTTAACGTGCATATCTCAAGGCAGGAGATAAGGATGTAAAATAATTATTTCATGTTCTGCTGTACATGTGAACAAGCTCTGTTATGCTAGTTTCTAGGCATACACCACTCATTTAATTGTAAATAAGAAGCCTTTTACTAGAACTCCCTGTTTAAAATATGGCTGTGCCTAAAAATAAACAGCATAATGATTGGGAATCACCAACATGAAACCACAGTGCCTGAAATTTCAATATTGTGCCAAATACACAATATGGAGAAAAAGAGGCATTGGTGATTCATAGCCACCTACTCCACTTTCAGCCATAGTTCAGCCATCATTGCAGCCATCATTTTCTCCTTTCATCTGCATTGAAGACCAAAAAGTATCTCTTGTCGCCATTACTCCTTGTCCATTGTGGGATTTATCTTACTGAGAGAGAAAAAAAAACCAGATAGTTTGGCACAGGCCATAAATCTTGACAGTAAAATACATTTCCCTAAATATATGTACAGTATTACTCTACAACACTGCTTCTGATATGGGCAGTCTATTAAATTCTCCATGCAAGGCAGCCGTAGCCTTCCCTAATAATTATATGCAAGGGGAAAAGTCTGCCAAAAGTCATTCTTTTTGTTTGAGCCAATTTTCTCCTACTACCAGACACCACCAAGAAAATACATTCACATCTGTCAGAAAGAAAGAAAGAAAGAAAGAAAGAAAGAAAGAAAGAAAGAAAGAAAGAAAGAAAAGAAAAGAAAAGAAAAGAAAAAAAGAAAAGAAAAGAAAAGAAAAGAAAAGAAAAGAAAAGGCTGTGAATAATAGGGTCTGCAGACCAAACAAGCAGTTTGAGGCAACCTACAACAAACTATCTGCTTGTCACAACATTTGTCCACATTTTTCTTTTTCCTGGAGGAAAAAAAAATATTTGTAGGGTTTCTGGAGGCTGGTACAATGTTATTTTTATTAATGCCATGCTGGGGCAGTATAAGAAAGAGTTCTTCCCTCCGTAAACATTTTGCTTTGTCTTGAAGGAGCTTTTTGTGGTGTGAAAATTATTGCCTTAGTACTGGTAGACTTGACACTTGCATTAGTGGGATTTCTCTCCTCTCTCCAAACATAGCCAATTGTAAACATAGTTAGATTGCAAAATCAGATGAACTCAGAGAGAAATAGAAAAAGCAAAGCAATTCAATTTTGTTGCAGATCAACTGCGTTTTTGTTATGACTTCTTATGACAGTACAGCATTTTTGTAGTGTCGAGTGTGTTCTTGTTGGTTCTCCTCTGTTTAGTAAGTCACCTCTTACTATTTACTATGGATGGATAGCTCCTTTTACAAATCATCAGCTATCAATGCAAACAAAGCCCAAGCATCTTGCAATATTCAGGAACCAAACTCCCCTAATTCATACCTTCATCCTACTGAAAACTGCTGTTTTGGAAAGGCTGATTTTTTAAAACGTAGAATATGGGAGCCACCAAAAGCAAGTTCCAATGTGGATGTTGCAAAAATGACAACTTGCATGTATTGACATTAATGACATGTTTAATCACTTTCCCCATTCCAGCGGATTTCTGTGGAAATCCTGATTTTTTTTTCATCAAAGGTGTGAGAAATTAAAGCTAAGAGAGATTTTGTGGTTAATAAAGATAGGCTGCTGCTGAAGGAAATGCAAAACTGTAAGTGACATATTCATAGCAAAAATTACGAAGACTGTGACAACATGCCTAATAATATAGCTGAGAATGAATAGTGATTACTCTAAAAATGAGGATTTTTGGTTTTAAAAACAGAGTAATGGAAGAAATTGTATCTTCCCTTTAAAACTCTAAATATTTGGGATAAGTAGTAATGTAATGAATTAATAATATTATTACTGAATATGAAATGTTATTTTTGTAACACTTTGGAAAATAACCCTGCAAGTGATAAAATGTTTGGAATAATGGTGAGTGTAGAGATTTATGAAAATTTTATGTCTAAGTCAGTTTTTTCTGTTTTATCCTGTGGAAAAGCACCATACCTACAACCAATATATGGGGCAGAAAATTCAGATATAATTGTAACATCAGTAACATTTTAAGATGAAAGATAAAACTAACAAGAAGCTTATATTTAAAATGAAGATGGAAGAAAAAGGAAAGAAATAAGAAAAGAACAAAGCCAAAAGCAGTGAATGTATGAAGAAATGGCTTCTAATTTTCTTTTACAGCAGTTATACATACAAATTATCTTTATTCTATGGTTAAATCATTGCTTACATTTTTTTAAAAAAATCTACTTACCCTACTCCAATTCTTATAGACTCTGTTCATATTATATTCAGATAAAAAATTCAATACAGAAAGAAAAGATACATAATGCAAAAGAATATAAATAAGGTGCCTAAGAAAAAATAAGGCCAACACATTGAGATGTGGTGATTGGTGACTGTTACAGCCATGTATTGGAAGGGATCACAGAAAATGATAAAATCTTCCTAGATTTTTTTTGTAGATGTCAAAATGTACCCCAAAATCTCTAAGTCTTTGGTCCATCCTCCTGAACTAATGCTTAAGATGAAAGGGATAGGCCCCTGTTATAACCACAATTGCACCAAAGTGATGAAATGATCACTATCACACAATGCTCTGTTCTTTTCTTGTGATATAGCACCACACACAAGCATTAAGGGATGGAGTCTGAATTATGATATTATAAAGCAGACATGTCAAACACAAGGCCCGGGGGCCAGATCCGGCCCACGAAGTGGTTTCATGTGGCCCGCAAAGCCATCCTGGAAACAGTGAGGGAACGGCCCCCCCTGCCTTGGCCCTGGACCAGAGACCCTCCTTCTGCCAGAGACCCTCAGATGTGTCCCACTCCTGCCCAGGCCCCCATAGGCACCCTTGATGCGAACGATGTAGAGCTGGCCACGCCCACCCAGTAGGCCATACGCACTCTAACCACGCCCACCCAGTAGGCCACGCCCACCCTGGCAATACCCACCCGGCCCCCTGAGGGCAACCGCAATGCTGATGCGGCCCTCAATGAAATTGAGTTTGACACCCCTGTTATAAAGCCTGCACTGTTGCTTGCATCCTAAAGGATGAATAGGAATGAAGTGGTTGGTTAACCCAATCTTCTTCCCTTCATAAAGATACCACCCAAACTACAAAGTAGGGCTTATTGAAATGAAACACCTCCAAGTTACTTAGTCCAAGTCACTTATTCAGATCAAAAACTGATGTACCTTTGGCCACTAGGCCCAAAACAGAACATCACATTAGATTTTTCTGTTTAAAGAAAGTACATTGTATCCCTACTTTGCAGCCACACAGTCAAACAATTTTAATAGAAGAAGGATGAATTCTATTCAAATTTATTACTTCTAGGGCAGACATGTCAAACACAAGGCCCGTGGGCTGGATCTGGCCTGTGAAGGGCCCAGATTTGGCCTGCAGGGCTGTCCCAGAGATGGCAAGGGACTGGTCCCATCCTGGCCCATCCCAACCTTGCTGGGTGTCCCCCCGGCGCATCCACAGGAAACAGCTCAGGGCTGGCAGTGCATAGCAGCAGCTGCAGCTCATTTGCCTCACCCTATCCTGCCCCTTTTGGACTTGCCCTGTCAGGCCTGGCTGTGCCCCGCTTTGCTGGGCATCTCTTCTTTTTGTCCACCTCTGTTTTGCCGGGCCACATCTCACCACGCCTGGCCCCACTTTGCAGAGCCTCACCTCTCCTCATTCAGGCCTGGAGTTCTGTCAGCCTTGTGCCCCAGGCCTCAGGGTGCAGCCATCCTTGATGGCGTGGGTCACACATTACTGTCCACCAGCAATTCCAAGCTGTGGCTCTTCATGGGGTGCATTCCTCTCTCTAACCCTACCACATGTCCAAGAGGGCAACCAGAAGCCAGCCCCTGCCAACACTTGGCTTGTGCCATGGTGCACTCCCATCTCCTTGCCTTTCATCCCATAGGCTGGGTCCCATCCACAGAGCAGCATGGAGGGAGGAAGGAAGGAGATGGGAATGATAAAGAGGGAGTCAGGCAAGGAGTGAGAGAGAAAAATGGAAAGGAAGGCAAGGAAGGAAGGAAGGAAGGAAGGAGATGAGAATGAGAAGGAAGGAGGCCAGGAAGAAAGGATGGTAGGGATGGAGGAAGGAAGGAAGGAAGGAAGGAAGGAAGGAAGGAAGGAAGGAAGGAAGGAGAGAGGGAGGGAGGGAGGGAGATTGGAATGAGAGGAAGGGAGGGTCTGAGGGATGTCCTGCCTTAGCACTTGGCCACCAGCAGCTTTGCTGCCCTTTCTCCATCTTCTTGCCCCCTCCTCCTGGCCTATCCTGGGAGGGTCTCCCATTCTATTGATAAGGATGCTTTGTTTACAAAGTTCTGTCTCATTGGATGGAGACAGAGTGGGCCTCCCTCTGACCCACACATTTTGCCATCCTGCACCCACCATGAAAAACCTGGCCAAGAATAGCAAGCACAGCAGCAACAACCATGAGAAGGAAGTAAGTGCAGCTGGGCTCCCCCTCAGGGAAGCGAGGCTGTACTAGTCTGGGCTGTGCAGTCCCAGCCCACAGGAACTTGAAAGCTAGGCTGGGTGTTTGACCTCAGCTGCCCAGGGCTCCGGGCAGCCCATGCCACTGTCCAGCCCCCCACACAGCCTGAGAGGGACAGTGAGGCTCCTCCAATGGACCATGCCATGGCACTCATACCAGTCCCACCCCTGTCCACCAGACACCCTCAGATCTGACCCAGTCATGCCAGTTCCTCACAGGCACCCCTGACACAAGTGACGTTGAGCTCGCCACACCCACCCATTAGGCAATGTCCACCCCATCCATGCCCAGTCAGCGGGCTGCACCCAACCTGGCCATACCCACCCAGCCCCCCGAGTGCAACCACACTGCTGATGCGGCCCTCAGTGAAATTGAGTTTGATACCCCTGTTCTAGGGTATTCCCCTATTTACATTGTTTGGTCCTATTTAAACTAATTGAAAGAGAACTTTCCCACTTCTACTCAGGTTAAAAAACAAGCCAGAAAGATGATGTAAAATGAATGAAACAACCATAGGCAAAAACAAATTAACCAGAGGAAGAAAAAAATCCCAGTTCCCAGCTTGACTAGCCTTGCTGCAGCACCTCCAGATAGCTCCAACTGATGTAGAACCGCACCATTTTAAACATGCTCATTGGGCAATGTCTTCATGCGCAGGATGGAGACAAATTCAAACTACATTATTGGATATGGGTTTATGATGGCTGAGATCATTTTACACCTTGTTTTAATTAGTGGTCAGTGTTGGACCCAAAACAAGTATTCTGGCTATTTTCCAATGTGCAAAATCTACCTACACATACAAATATCTCATTGGATTGGGGAACATGAGAATCACATGCTGGCTGTAGAAACATGTTGTAAAGATGGTTGGGATATAAGCCAATAAAACAAGAAGTTAAAAATGGGTTAGGGAGTAATTTTATTAGCTCCAGATATTTCAATCTGACCACTATTATATTTTTAAGTTTCTTTCATTGGCAATTGATTGAACTGGAGGGCATGTTGTAAAATAATGTGAATGGTATGGACCAACAACATTTTGAGAAAAATAGAGGGGGAGAGGGGGGAGATGTTGCATATAGGTGTTATAATATATGTACATTATATATGTATATTATATGTATATAATATATATCATATGTATATAATATATATCTATATATCTACTGTATATCTATATGTATCTATCTACTGTATCTGTATATCATATTCTGTAATACATATATGTATACACATATATACATATACATAGGATGCAGTCATCTTTAGAAACTCACATGAGGCTATAAAGTAGTCTCAGATACAAGCATCATCGCTATTTGCTGACCCCAGAAATCATGTCCTTCTATGATTTTATTTACATAAAGTTAGGCTGATATTATTTTGCAGATTCCTAGAAAGCCACAAATAGGAAAGAGGGAGAATGTTTTATGATCTCTATTTTTAAGCCTTAATTAACAATTTCTGAATTAAGAAGCAAATTGGAATGTAGTTATCTGTAAGAAGGCATATGCCTATTAGTTTACTTTTGTCATGGAAAATTTAAGAATGCACTCCTATCCCTCACTTCTCCAATCATATTTTGACTGGCTAAAAGAAGCTTTTTGAATTAATTTATGGATGATGGTACATGCATCTGCAGGTAATGTTTAGTTTGTCCAAGAAAGTTTAATAATAATAATAATAATTGTTGTTAGTTGCGAAGTCGTGTCCGACCCATCGCGACCCTATGGACAATGTTCCTCCAGGCCTTCCTGTCCTCTACCATCTTCTGGAGTCCATCTAGGCTCACGCCTACTGCTTCAGTGACTCCATCCAGCCACCTCATTCTCTGTCGTCCCCTTCTTCTATTGCCCTCAATCTTTCCCAGCATTAGGCTCTTCTCCAGTGAGTCCTTCCTTCTCATTAGGTGGCCAAAGTATTTGAGTTTTAGCTTCAGGATCTGGCCTTCTAAAGAGCAGTCAGGGTTGATCTCCTCTAGGACTGACCGGTTTGATCGCCTTGCAGTCCAAGGGACTCGCAGGAGTCTTCTCCAGCACCATAGTTCAAAGGCTTCAATTCTTTGGCGCTCAGCCTTTCTTATGGTCCAGTTTTCACTGCCATACATTGCATCTGGGAAGACCATAGCCTTGACTATACGCACTTTTGTTGACAGGGTGATGTCTCTGCTTTTTAGTGTGCTGTCTAGATTTGCCATGGCTTTCCTCCCTAGGAGCAAGCGTCTTTTAATTTCTTGGCTGCAGTCCCCATCTGCAGTGATCTTGGAGCCCAGGAAAATAAAATCTGTCACTACCTCCATTTCTTCCATAATAATAATAATAATAATAATAATAATAATAATAATAATAATAATAATAATAATAATAATAATGACATTGGAAGGGACCTTGGAGTTCATCTAGAGAAGCAATTTTGATTTGTAACCTAAAATTGGACAAAGAAGTGCTAGAGTAATATATATATATATATATTTATTTTACACTACATTTCATCTGTTCCTAAGGTTTTTCTAGAAGGAAAACAAAAGGAACTAGTGTCAGTCTTATCTACTATACCATTTCTTATCCAATAGATCTCCTTTTGAAACATTAGTATACAATAAATATAGCTCCTTCCTTGCTCGTCAGATTGTCAAAGAAGACAGTAGAATGAGTGAGTGTGCTATAGATGCCTGTTTGTAGCTGACTTGCTATAGACAGGTTTTTTTTCTAGCTATCAGTCTTAAATAATGCATAAATATATCTTATTAAATGTGCATGGAATATTTATAGAAAAAATGCCACTGAAGCTGAAAGATTGCCTTCATTTCCAATTCCCTTTAGGTTAATCAGTTAATTGAGCGAGACTTAATTCTGTTTAGAGCCAAATGTTGTTTTTCTGTTATACTTGAAAGATTTCTTCAATAGGCACTATTGAAATGTATGTGCATGCAAAGTAACAATAAGATCAAGAGGACCCATTGAACAGTTTACCTTAATTCCTGCTAATTTTTGCCACTGTTTGCAGGTGAGTGCCAGGAATATGCCACTATTAGCAATAGCAAAAAAAACCCTCAAAAGATTTATAATGAATTAGTTCATTACATAATAATTATATATTCATATATTTTTGCAACAGATAGTTCTCAAAGAGCAGGCTAAAATAGAAATTAGGATATAACTTGGGAACCCAGCAAAGTTTAAACAATTTAAATTTAACATGATTTCAAAACTTGATTTAGAAAATAGTAACTGGTTTGTAGAAGGGACGCAGTGGCTCAGTGGGTTAGGACGCTGAACTTGTCGATCGGAAGGTCGGCAGTTTGGCGGGTCGAATCCCGAGTGCCGCGTAGCAGAGTGAGCGCCTGTTACTCGTCCCAGCTTCTGCCAACCTAGCAGTTCAAAAGCATGTAAAAATGCAAGTAGAAAAATAGGGACCACTCCGGTGGGAAGGTAACAGCGTTCCGTGTGCCTTTGGCATCTAGTCATGCCGGCCACATGACCACGGAGATGTCCTCGGACAAGTGCTGGCTCTTCGGCTTTTAAACGGAGATGAGCACCGCCCCCTAGAGTCGGACCGACTAGCACGCATGTGCGTGCGGGGGAACCTTTACCTTTACCTTTACCTTTAACTGGTTTGTGTATTTGTTTGTGTATTTCTCTCTCTCTCTCTCTCTGTATGTGTGTTTGTGTGTGTGTGTGTGTGTGTGTGTGTGTGTGTGTGTTTGAGAGAGAGAAAACTCATTTGAAGTAGGATGTTAGTAGCATCCCCAACAATATTTTTTGTCTCCAGTTGAAATTCCTTTGCCAAGTTCTGCCTCAGATATGTAATTTGGGAATTTAGTGTAAGAAAATGGGAGGGTGTTATACTATACTTCAATGGAAGAAAATATTTACAGTGGTATGTAATGTGTCTTTGTGTGTGTGTGTGTGTGTGTGTGTGTGTGTGTGTAATCACTGTTGCTGGAAGCACATCTCATTGTAACCTGAGATCTCCCTTTATCACTCTCCTTCAAATAGCTAACCACTGCTAATTTATCATCCTCATTCTCTTTCTTGCTAAACATTCTTTATCCACTTTTCTTTTTCTTTCTTATTCCAACCCTTTCTTTTTCTTTTTCTTTATTTTTTGTGTCGCAGCCTAATCTTTTGTTTTTGTTTTATTACTTTTCATAAACTTTCTCCCTTGCTCACTTATTCATTTTTACAGTGTAAATAAAAATGGTAAACATTATCTATTTTGCCTTCCACTAAGAGCCCTCGTGGCACAGCGGTTAGAATTAGTGGTGGGATTCAGCAAGTTTGCACCATTTCGTCAGAACCAGTAGCTAATGTTTGGTTTCCCAGGCCCAGAATGGACTTCTGGAAGCAACATCCACACAGAGAAACAGTTGTTCACATATTTGAATCCCACCACTGGTTAGAATGCAGTATTGCAGGCTAACTCTTCCTGTGCCAGGAGTTCAGTCTTGATGGGCTCAAGGTTGACTCAGCCTGACATCCTTCCAAGGTCAGTAAAATGAGGACCCAGATTGTTGGGGGCAATATGCTGATTCTGTAAACTGTTAGAGAGTGCTGTAATGCACTATGAAGCGATATAAAAGTCTAATTGCTAAGTAGTATATAAGTACTATTGCTATTGCTACTTACAGTAGATCTATATGTGTATCTGTTAGTATACACCATTTGGGGTGGGGGCTATTTATCACTCATAATGTGTGAGGCCAATATTTTTAAGGAGAGAGAAGACATTGCTGGAGTTTCATGCACCTATTGAGTGACAATTGAAAATCAAGTTGTATGAATTGTTCAGAAGACTACAATGTTTTAGGGAAAGAAAAGAGTAATAGGAGGAAAAGGCTAGCTACTGCAGGGCTAGTGGTCACTATCTATTCCCAGCAGAGCAAAAGTGGTTCCAGAAGAAGGACAGAGAAGCCACATGGCAAAATGGAGAAGGTTGTAGTGATGATCTTTTGCCAATATGTTAATGGTGATGCTCATGCCAGTACCAAGCCCTCTATGTCCAGAAGCAGGATCCAGGCAGTGGATATTTGAAACCATTTTGAACTGGCAGTAGATTTCCACTGCCATCTCTATACATTGGAAGAAATATCTGACCTTGTGGAAAGCAAGCAGGACATCACAGTACCTGCTGATGCATCCAAAGTAGTGGCATTAGGTTGTTTTGTTTGTGACAAAGGCCAAGAAATTTGACAGCCAAGACAAAAGTCTTTCAGCAGAATGGAAAGTTTGTGCAACCTCTACTCTCCCAGTTTCCTTCAGCAAAGCAAACTTGATACACTCCTACGGATGACCAGTAGTAGAGCAAGGATAGGTCCACCAGGTGGCAGTTTTCAGTGCCAACACACATATCATAGTACTGAGCAACAGCAGCAGCAATGGCAACCAGTCATAGACTGGGGTGATAATGATGACATAAGGAATGAGTTTCTCTGGAGCAAATATGCTGGGAAATCATAATTAAATGAAATATGTGAACCAAGTTGTACAACAAAATCTTTTAATGAGTTACTTTGGAAGAACAGAGATATTGCTTCTCCCACGATAAATTGTAGTAACAAGCAGTCTGTCAATGGAACACACGTTTAAAGTTTTCATTGTAGACTTTTCTAAGTCAAAAGGCCATTTTTCCAATAAAAGAGATATCATCTTTTGCTACAAAAGGTTCAACAGTAGCAACACTATGGGCACATGCATGGGTCCTCAATATGCTAACCTCTTCACAGCTGACCTAGGACAATGCTTTCTTAAGCCTCATCCTCCAGATCCCTCCCATTACTTGAGATTCATTGATGACATTTTAATCACCTGGAACCACAGAATAAGACAGAAAGGAATAAAATTCCAAATTCTCATCAAATAACACAGAAATAAATCTCTCATCAAATTTCAAATGATGTTTAACAATTTCTACCCTACCATCATCCTTAGCTTAGACCTATCTACAGAACAAGTCCACTTCACTTTAAAACAACATAATGGATACATAAATGCCACATTATACAGGAAATTTACAGATTGCAATGCATACCAACATGCTTCCAGTGTCCTCTCAGAATACATCACCAAATCAATCACCCATAACCAGATTCTATGCTACAACCACATTTCTTCTGACCCACTTGAGAGTGATGCTCAACTAATGGAATTAAATCAGGCATTCAGGAACTGAATTATCCATCCAATGAGATCAATAGACAAGTCAATAGAACTATTAAATGACAAACCACAGAAACAGAACAATAGAAAACCATTTACCTACAGTTCACTGCTCAATCCACTCAAACAAATTATTAATAAGCTACTGGACAATGACACTGCATTTTCTTAGGCACTAGGTGATAGGTCTGTACTTGCATAGAGACAGTGTGGAGCAGATTCCACAAAATAACTTGAAACAGGATATGGTGCCTACATACAAGTACATCCTTGCAACATACCTAGGTGTCAACTTTGTCCACATATATACACCAATAGCCTCAATGAGTTCAAATACACAATTAGAGGTGCCTTCACCTGCTTTTCCTCTAACATGGCATATGCCATTGTCTGCCAGCAATGCCTCTCTATATTCTACAGAGGACAATTTTTAGAATTAATGGGCACAACATTAACATTAGGATCCAAAATAAGAACAAAATAATATCAGAACATTTCAATGTTGCAGGATACTTCCCCAAAGTGAGTATTGTGGAAAAGTGGGACTTGAACGGCACCATCAAGTGAGAAGTTGTTGAACTCACATACAACAAAAGGTTTCAGGCAATGTCAGAAGATCTCAACAGGCACAATGGGTTTTAACACATTACAATTGTTAATTGATAAATATTGGAATTTTTTGACATATAATCTGTATTTTCATAAGCAACCTATTTTTTCCTCCCTTTCCCTCATTTTTCACCTCCTACCTTACTTTAAATCCTATATCAAATTAGCTGTTCTAAGCATCTGATGAACTGTAGTTCAGGAAAGCTTAATTGACTGAGAAAGGTACTACCAGACTCCTCCTGATCTTTTTGCCACCATTGACTAATACAGCTCTCCTCTTCCAATGCATATGTAAAAAGGTAAAGGTAAAGGTTCCCCCACACATGCGTGCTAGTCGTTTCTGACTCTAGGGGCCGGTGCTGATCTCCGTTTCAAAGCCGAAGAGCCAGCGCTTGTCCGAGGACGTCTCCCTGGTCGTGTGGCCAGCATGACTAGGCGCCAAAGGCGCATGGAACGCTGTTACCTTCCCACCGGAGTGGTCCCTATTTTTCTACTTGCATTTTTATGTGCTTTCGAACAGCTAGGTTGGCAGAAGCTGGACGAGTAACAGGTGCTCACTCTGTTACACGGAACTCGGGATTCAACCTGCCGAACTGCCGACCTTCTGATTGACCAGCTCAGCATCCTAACCCGTTGAGCCACCGTGTCCCTAATGCATATGTAGTATACTGTAATTGTTAGGATGTGATAGAATAGAATAGAGCTGGAAGGGGTCTTGGAGGTCTTCTAATTCAGCCACCTCCTCAAGCAGGAGGACGTATACCATCTCAAACAAGTGACTGTCTAGCCTCTTCTTAAAAATCTCCACTGATGGAGTGCCCACGATTTCTGGAGGCAATATTTCTGGATATCCTGTCCATTGCATGACAATCACTGATCTACAGTAGTTTTATTTATTTAGGTTTCCAGAACTTCAGTTTTGCAAGTCCAGATGCTATAATATTACACTTTGCATATGTTTTTCATTGTTATCAGATCCATATTCCGACCATAGTGATATGAATTTATATATGGAGACAGGTACTGGATAAAGCAATGTGATAAAACTAACAAGTTCCAGAAAAGTTTAAGGAATATGTCATACCATATTCCTTTGATCATCCTGCTAAATCACGGCCAGTATTGTACTATTCTTCTTCAGGCTTTCGCTGATACAAATCAAAACACTAAATAGAAGTTTATGCTCAGATTCAGTCCTTCATTCATTGAGGATCTCAAAGTGGTAAAGCGTAACCAGGACTGGACTTTACAACTGGTGTGAAGAGTTTGAGGGTCAAGTGCAATATTATATTTGGAATAAATGAGCATGTGTGGGAGAGACTAAACACAGGGCTGGATTAAGATGAATTTCTGCAAAGTGAGATAATAAAAACTATGTATTCAAAATCTTAATCTATATATCCAGAATTTGAATTAAAAATGAATCTAAAAGAAACAAGATGGATGCAAAAGTCAACAAAAAGTAAAATCTTGCTTAGGAGAATGACCCTTTCAATCTACCTGTTGTATAGTCACCCTATACTGACTTTTATAGTAGGTGTGACTAGGTGATCACAGTCCTACCCCCTTTTAAATATGTGCAATGAGCATTGCATGCCTGTAAAAAGAAGTAGGACTATGTTGATGCTGACTATTCTGAAACCAGTAACTATTCATGCAGATGCCCTGAACTGATTGATCTTGCTTGCATGTTCTGTTGATTTAAATTGAACTTGACCATAAAACTCAACAACCTTCTCTTATTTGCATCAGCAGTTGAAGCATAAATTTGGATTGCTGTTGTATTATATTAAAGGCTTGCCCATGAAGTTGAATAGATATAGTTCAGTCATTGACTGTTTTTGCCCAAGTCTTTGCTATATGCTTCCTGATTATGAGGACAATGTTGTCCTTCCTTCCTTCCTTCCTTCCTTCCTTCCTTCCTTCCTTCCTTCCTTCCTTCCTTCCTTCCTTCCTTCCTTTATTATTCATGTGCCCTGAGTAATAAACAGTATGATGTTGTGACAACAAGTGTCTAATTCCAATCCATTTCAGTCTGATGATGCCTAAGATGTTAATATATACAGTAGTTGATTCAGGTCATCTTTCACTGTGCTGAGTTTTCTCATGTTCATGTATCTTACATTACATGTTCCCACTGTAATTCTGTCTTTGAAGCTTCAAATGGCAATGTCAGCAATTGGACATCTGGAAGGCTTTAATCTAGGCACATCAGAAATATTATCGTACTTTGAAAGAGTCTCAGCTCTTCGTCAGTAGCATGTTAATTGCTATCCAACATGAAGTGCTCATCATATAATATTATGTCATCAATCACTTTTTCCCCCTCTATTGAGGCAATTTCCTTAGTAAAATATAGGAGTGGTTTAGCATTGCCTCCTCTTGTGCAATATAAAATGACACCTTTGCCATAGATCATCTGCTTCCAGTATCTTTCAATATTGCCGTTTTCCAATATAAGGCCCTTAGATGGACAGTGGGATGTCTTGAGTAATTCTGCTGGCTATTCTTTGCTGAACTATCCCTTAAGTAAGCCTCCACCCTAATGAAACAGCAGAGTAGGATTTATAGGGGAGGGCAGAGAAAGTTAATATTTCTATTATTATTAAGTAGTCCTTCAGGTTCACAGAAGACCTGCTGTTATACAGTGCATCTGTGAACATGGAGATGGCTCTGCTGTCCCAGTCTGGAATCACAGCATTTAGCACAATGGGAGCACTGGAAATCCTTGTTACAACAACTGGGCAGGTGATATTCCGTGACGCTGCTCACAATTTTCCATCAGTGCCTGTCTTAAAGCTAGCACAGGGCTCAGCAGTGGATTCTGTCAGCAGCTGAGGCTTCCAGTTCCATTGGCTTGATGTCACAGTGGAATAGGGCTTTCTTCACAGCATCTTTGTAGCGCTGCATGGATGACCTTGAGTTGTCTCTCCAGTCTCCAGTTCACCATAAATAACTGGGAAGGCATACAGTGGTCATCCATTCTGATGACATGTAATAATCGGACAGTCAGTGATCCAAACCTCCAGGTTGGGGACATGGCAATGCCAATGAATGGCAGGGATAGAGTGCAGGGCATGCCTGTGAAATTTCTCCAGATGTTTGATGCATTGTCAATACTAAGTCCAAGACTCACATCCCTATACTGTAGGAGAGAAGGGATAACCACAGCTCTGTACATTTTCAGATTTGTGGACATACAAACAGTTAATTGTGCCCTCTAGTACACAGACATTCTTTTGCCTCGCTGTGCTTTGGTGTAAATCTCTTTGTCCATAGAACAATCATTTGAAATGATGTTTCCCAAATATTTGAAGCTGTTTACATTTGTCAGCTGACTATCATCAACAGTGATTTCTGATTCTTTTTTTTTTTTTTTTTTTAAAAATTTTTTTATTAAATTTATTATTTAAAAACATTGGACACAGTACCAGCGAGCTGACAAACCTTTTTGTCTACAATGTTTAAATATATATATATATACATGTATATATGTACATCAAAAATACACTTAAATACACTTAGATTACAAATCGGTGAAATACCACAATATTTAAAACAGTGAGCTAGTCTGTAAAACCTAATAGAGACCTTTCTTTTTATCCATCCAAAGATACAATTTGTTCCAAATTCTATAATAGTCTGATTGATCTTTATTCTTTAATTCCAAAGTTAATCTGTCCATTTCAGCGCAATCCCAAATTTTCCTAATAACCTCTTTTTGTCCTGGGATCTCATTCTTTTTCCATTTTTGCGCAAATGATATTCTAGCTGCTGTGATAATATGGATCGTTAAGTATAGCACATCTTTAGGATATTTCTCTTTCGTGATTCCCAACAAGAAAAGTTCTGGACTAAACTCCAGATCTTGTTTCAATATTTCTTTCAGCCAAATCCAAATCATTCTCCAAAATTTTTGTGTTTTACTGCAAGACCACCACGTGTGGAAGTATGTGCCTATCTCTTCAGAACACTTCCAACATTTGGGAGATACTGTTGTGTACATTTTTGCTAAGCGGGCTGGGGGAAGATGCCATCGGTAAAACATTTTAAATAAATTTTCTTTATACGATGAGGCCAGTGTTATCCTTTTATTCCTATCCCAAATTGTTTGCCAAGTATCTAGGTCGATGTTATGTCCTAAATTGTTAGCCCAGATCAACATGGGGTCTTTCACTTGCTCTTCAAACAGCTTATATCCCAAAAGTAATTTATAAAAATTCCTTATTTGTTTAGAGTCCGGTCCCAATAATATTTTGTCCAATGCTGTTTCAGAGGTATATATCCCCCATTCATTTTTATCCTTCCTAAATCTCGATTGGATTTGTAAGTAGGCCCACCAATCGAGTTTTATACCTTGTAATTCTAGTTCATTCCTAAGTTTCAATTCCCCCTCCTCATTCAGAATATCCTTGTATGAGATTATGTTACCCAAATCAAACAGATTTGGGTAAACTATCGCTTCAAGGGTGGATAGCCAGACCGGTATTTTGGTGTAATTGTGAGATCTAATTTTTTTCCAAGTATTGAGTAGCGCTTGCCTGATCCGGTGTCTTTGAAAATGCGAGAAAAGACCTTGTTTCTCCGTCCATAGGAAAGCATGCCAGCCATATTGCAAATCGTGACCCTCTAAAGTTAATAGTCTTCTATTTCTCAAGATTACCCATTCTCTAATCCAGCTCAGGGCCGCGGCGTGGTAATATAATTCCCAGTCTGGCAATCCAAAACCCCCATTTTCCTTCGTGTCTTGTAAATATTTCAATTTAATTCTTGGTTTTTTCCCCTGCCAAATAAAATTTAGTGATAATTTATCCAAATTTCGAAAAAATTTAGAGTCGAGTTGAATTGGGATATTCTGAAACAGAAACAGGATTTTAGGCAGAATATTCATCTTAATGACAGCGATTCTTCCCAATAATGAGAGTTTTAGGTTTCCCCATCTTTCCAGGTCACCTTTTATTTGATTCACTACACTATCATAATTATCCTTTTTGAGTGAAGTGCATCTAGCCGTAATGTTAATCCCTAAATATTTTATTTTCTTGACTATTTCTATATCCGTGATTTCGGCCAGATTACCTTTTTGTTTATTGGTCATATTTTTAACAATCATCTTGGTCTTATTTCTATTTATTCGCAGTCCGGCAACCTCACCATATTTAGATAATTCTTCCAATAGCTTTGGTCCCGTCTGACATGGATCCTCCATAATAAAAACTAGATCGTCCGCGAAAGCTTGCAATTTAAAGGTTTCCTTTTTAATGGTTAATCCTTTTATCTTTGGGTCGTTTCTTATAGTTCTCGTTAATACTTCAAGAGTCAATATAAACAGCAACGGTGATAAGGGGCAGCCTTGCCGTGTTCCCTTTTGAATTTGAAACTTGCTAGATGCTTCCCCATTAATAATTATTTTTGCTTCCTGATTGTCATAAATTGCCCTAATTATATTTATAAATTTTTCACCCATATTCATAAAGCTAAGCTGTTGGCACAAAAAAGACCATTTAACATTGTCAAATGCCTTTTGGGCGTCTAAGAAAAGTAATGCCATCTGTTGTTCGCTATGTAATTCATAGTACTCCAATGTATCTAATATTATTCTAATGTTGTGCTTAGTGTGTCTCTTAGCGAGAAAACCATTTTGATCTGCATGTATGAAATCATTCAGAAATCGTTTCAATCGTTCCGCTATAATTGATGTAAATATCTTGTAGTCCGAGTTAAGAAGTGATATGGGTCTGTAATTTTGGATTAATGTATGGTCTGTGTTATCTTTCGGAATAAGGGTTATGTTTGCCTCTAGCCAAGATTTAGGCGTCCTTGCGCCTTCTAATACTGCGTTAAATACCTCCACTAGGGGTTGAGCTAGGATATTTTGTAATTCTTTATAAATCTCTGATGGAAGACCGTCGGGTCCCGATGCTTTATTATTCTTTTGTGCATTAATAGCTTTTACCACCTCAGATAGTCGAATTTCCTCGTTTAACATATTTCTGGTATCTTCTGTGACCTTAGGTAGTTTGGCTCTTTGAAAATATTCCTCCATTTTCTCCACACTTGCCTGGCTATCTTCTTTATATAAACGTTCATAAAATTCCTGGGCTATAATTTTTTTTTTTTTCCTCCTGGTGGAATATTCTCCCTTCCTCATCTCGTAGTTCGTGAATCCAGTTTTTCCCCTTTTGTTTTCCCAATTTGTATGCGAGCCACCGGCCCGGTTTATTTGCATTTTCAAAAAAATTTTGTTTCGTGTTTCTCAATTGTTGTGCCAATTTCTCTTTGTCTAGAATGTTAAGTTTGTGTTTAATCAGATCCATAGATTGCTTGATATTCTCTTTTTGTGGATCTTGTTGGAGTGTAACTTCTAAGCTCTTATATTCCTCTTCTAATCTTTCCCGTTGTTGTCTTTTCCCCTTATTTTTATATACCATATATGCCCTCGCTACCCCTCTCATCACAGCCTTAGCTGTATCCCAATTGTTTTGTACTGAGGTGTCTATAGCTTTATTTTCCTTAAAGAAAAAACTTAGTTCTCTCTCCATCTTAGATTTGAATTCGTCTTCTTTTAAAATTGCTCTTTGAAGCGTCCATCTGGATATTTTTTTGGAACCTTTCCAGATAAGTTTAATAGGATTGTGATCTGCCCAAGTACCTGTCGCTATATGTACCTCATCTATTTCTGAACTAATTTCTTTCGTCATCCACACCATGTCTATTCTAGACCATGAGTTATGTCGGTTGGAGTAATATGTATATTGTCTAGCCTTACGATTTCTTTCCCTCCAGACATCTTGGATATTTAGTTCCTCAGCCAAGTTAAGAAAAGATCTCGGTAGAGTTCTTCTCTTCTTTTTCCTAAGCGTCTTTCCCATATAATCCAAATTTATATCTAGGATAGCATTAAAATCTCCTATTAAACAAATCTCCTCATAATCAATGCTACATATCTTATTGTGAAGTGTTTTGAAAAATTGTTCTTGGTTATGGTTTGGGGCATATATCTCTACCATCATGACCTTCCTGTGATTTATTATAACCTCGACTATCAGTATTCTACCCTCTTTATCGTTATAAATTAGTTTTGCAGTCAATTTTGGGTTTACATATAGTGCCACTCCTCTCTTTTTCTTGTGTCGGTCTAAGGAAACGAATAGGTTCCCTATTCTTGGTTGTACTAACAAATATTTTTGTTGTTCCTTTATATGGACTTCTTGTATTGCCACGATATCCAATTGTTGGTGAATAAGCCTATTAAAAAATTTCCGCCTTTTCACTGGCGAATTCAATCCATTAATATTCACAGACATAATACTACACTCACCTCCCTTCATCTTACTTATTTCTGGTTTTTGTGGATCTCGTGATTCGGGGCTCTCTCTCTTCCTTGTCTCTAGTTCCATGTTTCTCTGTTAACTCACCGGATTTGTTCCTTCTATCCTCTGTAGCTAAGATCTTCCCATCCATTGCCACACGTATTGTATCTCTTTCTCTTACCTCCCTTCCATCTTGATCTTCTAAATCTACTTCCTCTTGGCTATGGAAGTGGCGTTTGTAAAAATCTTCTGCCTTCTCTATCGTGTCCAGTCTATGCCTTCTATCCTGCCACGTAACAAGAATACCCTCTGGAGTTAGCCATCTAAAGTTTACATTTTCTCTTATTAGTTTGGATGTTAAGAATTGATAGCCGCGTCTCAGATCCCTCATCCTTTTAGGTATCTGTTTAAGGATGGTGATTGGTTGGCCCCGAAATTCTAATGGTTCCTCTCTAGATCTATGCAGAAGCTCATCCCGAATTGATTTTTTAACTAACCTTACATGTACTTCTTTTGGGAGGTTGTGCCTTCTCGCATAATTAGTTTGGACCCTGTATGTTTCATCAATTTCCGCCAGCATTTCCTCCTTCCCTACACCGAGTGCCTTTGCCATCAGTTCTGCCATCATGACCAACAGATCTTCCCCTCTTTTTTCTTGAACGTTCTGGAAGCGTAGATAATGAGCAGCCTTTTCTGCTTCCAGAAAAATGACTGTTGTTTCTAATTCCTTATTAGCCTGAAGGAGTGTTTCATTTAAATCATCTACTCTCTTTTCCTCTTTTTCCATTCTAGCTTCCATATCTTGAAGTCTTTGTTCATTTTTGACTAATTGCTGTTGAATCCCTTCAAATTTATCATCTATCGCTTGGATTTTCCCCTTTAATTCACCAGTGTCGTTTCTTATTTGGCCTATTTCTCTCTTCATCTCCTCGTGGTTTTTGGCCATTGCCTCGTGTAGTGATTTCTGATTCTATGGGTATTTGACACAAGCTGGTGAAGGTGGATAGTCAAGCCAAACAGCATAGCAGTTTAATATCAATTGTAGACCACTGTCTTTGTGTGCCAGGCACATACAATCATCACCAAGAGGGCTTTTTGAAGGATTATGGAGGCACCTCATCCAAGTAGCACCTCATCCAAGTAGCAAAGCTCAAAGAGAGACCCTGTCAATTGGTACCTCATGTATACTCCCTCCTTCAAATCTTGGACAGCATGTGACAACATGCAAATGAAGAACAGATTAAACTGGACATGGCGCTGGTACACTACCCTGTTTCACCCCATTAAAAATGGCAAATGCAGCTGATCTATCACCATAATAATAAAAAACTGTCCTGTCATTCCATTGTGGAGCTGCTGAATCAACTTCATATGAATTTCCTCAGGCAGCCATAACATCTCAGAGTGATCCAGAGAAACTCACTGTTTAGTGTGTCAAATGCCTTTGTCAGGTTAATGAAAACAGAGTAAAAAGAGGCTCAATGTATTTTTCCTGGACTCGCCTCACACTAAATATCATGATATATTAATAACTAGCAAAATAGTTTATTTATCTTTCATAAAATCAGCTTTATGCATTGCATTTTGCATTTTTATTCTTTTACTAACTTTCATGCTCTAAGCCTCTTTTGCATCCAGCTGACCTCCTCAATGTAGCATTTGTCACTTTTGCTTTCCACTATGCAAAGTTTTCTTAACTGAAGGACTATATCCAGTTAGCACATTTTTTTGAGATCAGCATGCAACTTCCTTGGCTTTCCTTTACCTCTATATGAGTTCTTATCCACTTGCTCAGCAGATTGTATAGCAAGCCAATTATTTTCCTTGTAAAGTTCTTCATGTTTTTGCAATACCCCCAAAAGATCTGTCTAAATTCCTGGGCATCTGCTTAGAAAGAGATGAACTACAGTCTTCATAAAAATGTCAAATGCGGACCCATGTCTGATATCTCCTTTCACTGTTCACTTTTAACTGTACCTCTTCGCTTTCCTCCTACACTTTGAATTCAGTTATCAAAGCCTTATTTTCCCCCGTTTTCAATGCAGAGTTCAATTGCAGAGGTTTGTGACAGAGATTTTTCCACAATGGTAGGGATTGCAAAGATTATTCTAGTTGTACCCATTTTCATACCTTTTTGTGAGAATCTATATATTTTGGCAGCCCAGTCCTGCTCAAATACTGGGGAAAGTCTTGGTTCAGACACTAATAGAATTGGTGCAAGTCAGATGAGAAGGCTTGACCCTCTCATAATGTCACACCTACGGTGTCTACAGACATGGTTCCAAGTGTATAGCATCAGCTATGTGCTCTGCAGAAGTTTTGGTGTGCACAATTGTTTATACCTGATACTGCAGAGTTTGAGTCTGTGTGAAAGATAATGAATAAATAGTGCTGCACACATAAAGGTCTTTGCAGTGCAGGTTTTTTTTGCCCAGCACAAGTGGATATCTTCCTGTAAGCAATAGAGTAAATATAATGTAAAGGAGAACTTTCTTGGTTGTAATAATACTTGAAGCACACAGAGATTTCTTCAAGTAAAAAAGCTTGAGGTTTACAACTAAGGATTTGCTGGCTATTGCTTTTATTAGTTGGTCTCTTAAATGGAACAATATTGTTTTTGGGTAATGGTTTGGTGAAGCTTTCAGAGTGGTAATCCGTCTTTCTCTCTTTTTCTATGTTAGATTTTTATATTAAGATTTTTAGTTTTATGTCACTGGAGAAACAATCCATCAATGGTCTAATCTAAATCAAATACATATATTCAGAATCCTGTTGTATCTTTTTTCACCAAAGCGGGAGTGAAAGTTAGGAGTCTTGTTTCATAAACGTGGCTTTTCCAATGGGTTCTCTTTCTAGCACTACCCATTTGACAACTTGTGTGCTACTGAAGCTCTGACAGATCCTGGCAGCTGCTGGGGAAAGAAGTGTGACTTGAACAGAGAAAAAACTGAGCTGCTTCTTTGCTTATTACTGTCGTCAAAGAAGTGTGACTGGGCTTTTGAAATCTACCCCTTTTAGTCTAATATTTTACTGTTAAGCACTAATAATTTGAGAAATATCTGAATATAAAGTAGTTTTGATATGTTCTCAGTACTGGTTTGTGCCAGCAGCTAACACACATAAATACAGGCATTTTTAAAGATTGAAAATGTCTTTTCACATTTTTCATTAAATGCCACATCTCAATTTCTGTCTGACTCAATTTTTGAACTGCGTTAATAATGCAGGATTCAGAAACAAACAGAAGATATTTTAAAAAACTAACTGGCCAATGTAATGTTTTTAATTTTGAGAGTTCCAAAGAAAATATGGAGATCCCTGGATCTATTTCTTTCTCATTCCAGTTGCATTAAAAGCAACCCATTGGAATTGGTTTATCATATTTGGGGACAAAACTCAGATTCTTTGTTGTAATTTTGGGGTTGTCCAAATCTTTGTAGATATAGAGACCTACAACAGTAATAATCGCCCACTTATAATGGGGAGATAGGATAATAAAGGAACACACGCACGCACACACACACACACACACACACACACACACACACACACAGAAGTATCCCTCCATGAATGGACTGAAGGAAGCAAGAAATAGATCCTCCTTTTCTCACATTCCTACTTAACTTTAAACCAATTGGTTGTAAAACAGGCATCCATATCTGTATAACCCTCCATGTAGCTGGCATATTGCTTAAACCAAGTCATTCATCTCCCATTTATGTCTTGTGTGAATGTCACATTGACATATTATTGTTGTGTGCAGACAGCAGTTGATTGTCTGGTTTAAATGAAAATCTGGCCAAATGAAATAAAAGTTTGCCTTCCAATTGAATTAGCCCACTTTGTAGGTAAACTCATATCTAGGCCTTACCACATAAGGATTATGCAAATACAGCATCACAAAAATGGACTGTTTTCTGGGTCAGATATTTTACATCCAACTCAATACTGATGCCGTAGCCCTTTGTGCCAGCACAGTATTATATTCCAGAAATCAGTGCCAGTTACTCTATCCTCTGTTCATTTATTGAGTCCTGCACAGCTTTAAAGCTGCTGTATAAAATTCAGTAGAGATTATATCTGATTAACTACTGAGAAACTGAGATGACAACCAATTGTCATGCCAGGATATGATCTGTGAAAGTACACAGTGAAAAGAATAAGTGTCATTAGAATGCAATGCATATGTTGCATTGTATCTACAGTATGTAGCCATGTACTGTTTGACTTATTGACAGTGTCAATAAGGAGAATTTAAAGAGGAAATTTTCTTTGTGGCTGCTTGACTTAGTTAATATTCATTCAGTGCATGCAGTCCTCATTCATTAATTCTTCTGTCTCCTGGATGAAGCAGCATTCTTTGGGCTTATCACATAAGCAAAATAAGCTGTTTCCATGCCACTTCAATGTATTATTTTATGGCTTTTAGACATAAAGTACAGATCTCACAATCTAGCTTGTCATCCCATGAAAACTGAAAATAGAAAGTGTTTAACTACAAAATTGCTGAACTCTACTGAACCAATGGTGAACAACTCTGGTATTATATATATATCAGGGGTGTCAAACTCAATTTCATTGAGGGCCGCATCAGCATTGCGGTTGCCCTCAGGGGGCCGGGTGGGTATGGCCAGGGTGGGTATGGCCTACTGGGTGGGCGTGGCTAAAGTGCGTATGGCCTACTGGGTGGGCATGGCCAGCTCTACATCGTTCGCATCAAGGGTGCCTATGGGGGCTTGGGCAGGAGTGGGACAGATATGAGGGTCTCTGGCAGAAGGAGGGTCTCTGGGCCAGGGCCAAGGCAGTGGGGGCCATTCCCTCACTGTTTCCAGGATGGCTTCACAGGCCACATGAAAACACTTCATGGGCCGGATCCGGCCCCTGGGCCTTGTGTTTGACATGTCTGATATATATCTTTCTTTTTTAGTAGTAGTTTTGTAAACAATTACACTTACAAAGATAAAAACTAATACAAACTAAAAAAGAAAAGAAAAAATAAAAGTGCATAAAAGAAAAAAGTTGAAAGAATAATAGGACAGAAAAAATAATAAAAAAGAAATATATAAAGAAATCACTTCTCCCTTCAACACAAAATGTATAAATAATTTTAATAACTAATAATAATAATAATAATAATAATAATAATAATAATAATAATAATAATAATAATAATAATAATAATAATAATAATAATTTCTAAACCGCCCTCCTCCCGAAGGACTCAGGGCGGTGTACGGGGCAATAAATACCATAGTTTCTGGCGTATAAGACTACTTTTTAACCCATGAAAATATTCTCAAAAGTCAGGGGTCATCTTATACGCCGGGTGCTGAAAATTTAGGGACAGGGCTGGCTGGAAAACCTGGAGCGGATCTCCCATTTAGTCTGCGCAGGGAAAGCGGGACCAATTGGAGAAGAAGCTGCAGTCTGTGATTTTTTACAGGCTGGGGTCTGGGCATCTTTCCTTCTAAAGTTGAAGAGCAGCTGTACTATATCCCAACTTGAAAGGCAGGTGGGGAAGGCAGCAGCCAGAGCAGCGGCTTAGCTCTAAGGACACATTTGACTCAGGAACTGGGTGGGCTGGCTGGAAAACCTGGAGCGGATCTCCCATTTGGTCTTTTTTTGGGAAAAAAAATCCCATTTATATCCTGCCCTTCTCTGAAGACTCAGGGTGGCTTACAATTTAAAGCACAAATCAATGTGCTTAGCAATAGCCTTCATTCTGTGTATATGCCTGTTTATTAGGGCTTTCACACCCCCCCCCCAAAGCAGCATTATTACAAAGTCAGCTTATTGTCCCCAACAATCTGGGTCCTCATTTTACCTACCTTGGAAGGATGGAAAGCTGAGTCAACCTTGAGCCTGGTGGGATGCGAACCTGCACTAATTGCAGGCAGCTGGTTTTACTTAAGGCTCTGCACAGGGAAAGCTTTAGAGTGAATTAGGAAAAGTGAAAAAGTGAATTAGGAAAATAGGGAACGGTTGCTGGAATTGGGTATGTGTAGTTTAACAAAGAGAAGGGTGAGGGGTGACATGATAGCAGGGATCCAATATCTCAGGGGCTGCCACAAAGAAGAGGGAGCCAAGCTATTCTCCAAAGTGCCCAAAGGCAGGACCAGAAGCAATGGATGGAAACTAGTCAAGGAGAGAAGCAGCCTAGAACTAAGGAGAAACTTCCTGACAGTTAGAACAATTAACCAGTGGAACAACCTGCCTCCAGAAGTGGTGAATGCTCCAACACTGGAAGTTTTTAAGAAGAGACTGGACAGCCATTTGTCTGAAATGGTATTATTATTATTATTATTATTATTATTATTATTATTATTATTATTATTGTTATTGTTGTTGTTGTTGTTGTTGTTATTGTTGTTGTTGTTGTTGTTGTTATTGTTGTTGTTGTTATTATTATTATTATTATTATTATTATTATTATTATTATTATAGTTTAATCCACTTGCACTGTTTTATGTTTACATGTTTGATGACAAACAGCCTTATGTTTATAAGTGAGTTTTCCTACTAAGCACCTGCATGTCATAAGCATTTGAATTAAAATTACCATATTAAAATCAAATCTGATGTTTTTTAATTTTTATTTGGTGTGCGTTGGAAGATGGGTAGTCTTATACGGTGAGTATAGCCCAAACCCTATAATTTAACAGGAAATGTAGGGGGTCGTCTTATACGCCCAGTCGTCTTATATGCCGGAAAATACGGTACAATAAAAAATACAATGTACAAAAGTTAAGAAAGAATTAAATAATGTAGCCCAATTACAATAAAAATTAATAAGATTAATATTAAAATACCCCACACCCATCAGACCAGACCGGCTTGTTCAAATAAGTAAGTTTTTAGGTCACAGCGGAAGGAGCGAAGGTCAGGAGCCATCCGGAGCTCAACCGGTAAACGGTTCCAATGGTCTGGCGCACCCACAGAGAACGCCCTCCCCCTGGGGGCCACCAGTCAACACTCTTTGACCGACGGCACTCTGAGGAGGCCCTCTCTGTGGGAGTGCACTGGACAAAGGGAAGCAGGTGCTCCTGTAGGTAGTCCAGACCCATGCCATTTAGGGCTTTATAGGTCATTACCAGCACCTTGAATCTTACCCGGAGGGCAACCGGAAGCCAATGCAGCTCATGGAGTAGAGGTGTTACATGGGAGTATCGGGAAGCCCCCACCACCACTCGTGCGGCCGCATCCTGCACCAGCTGAAGCCTCCGAGTAGTCCTCAAGGGCAGCCCCATGTAGAGAGCATTGCAGTAGTCTATCACCTTCTCTTATAACACAATAAATGATCTCTCAAAAGTCCACTAAGGGTTACTAGAGATAACATATCCCATTTAATCTTGATCAAATAAACCAACTTTATATTCCTTCCTTTTACTTTTAACAATCTTGACATTTAGTCTCTTCAAATAATGTCCTAGATTTTTTTTCTTTATCTCTTCTCAGGAAATTCTTCAAGACTTTAACAAGTCTCTTTTGTAAATCCAATATATGAAAATTATCTGCATCGTTCTTGTGATTTATTATTTGTATATTCCTTTTAATTATAAAGATATCGATTGATTATTATGGGGGGCGGAGCCAAGATGGTGGAGAGGCAGCAAAGGCTGTAAAGAGCTCCTCCAAAAGTAAAAGTTTTATTTTATTTTACTTTATTTTTATTTTAACTTTTTAATCTTTTTTAATATTGTATTTTAACCTACCTCTTTTATACTTTTTAAACCCATTTTTAACCCATTTCAACCTTTTAAACCATAGTTTTAAACTTATTTTTAAACCTGTTTTAACAAACCTGAATGGGGAAAAGAAGGAAGAGACAGCACTCTGCAGCAGAAAGTATATCCAAGCCTTTGAAGCAGCAGAAAATGGAGGATTATATTGCAAACAGACAGTCTGCTCCAGTAAGTAACTCATTCGCAGGCACCTTATCAGATAAAGTTAATTTATGTGACTCATTGGAATGGGACTTACAGGCCGAAGTGGAGAGCAGACGGCGTGTGGAGTTGTCTTCCTCCCTCTTGGAGAATGGCTCCCCTCCTTGGAATCTGGCAACAGCCTCTTTTACACAGGAGGGAGATGTGGCAAATTTGAAGGGGGAAATGTGACAGACTTCCTCTCTAGACAATGTTTGCTTACAGCTCAAACTGTAAACTCAATATATAATCTCTTGTCAATTGTCATGGATAAGGTTGATTGTCTGAAAGAGTCTTTTGCAGAGTTTGTTAGGAGCCACCCAAATACTGTGGAAGGACTTGGGAGGATAACCATGGACAGACATGGGATGGCTAACTCAGAAGGTGAAAGTAGAGAAGGACCTTGTTCTCCTCCCAAAAATTTGAACACCTACAGAGAAAACACTCAATCAGGCAAAGGTCTAAGAGATGACCAATATAACTACAGTCTGCAAACTAACCAGGTTACTTTGCAAATTTATGACAAGAGAGTAAATAGAGGGCGTTGGAGCAACAGAAAAGCTATTAGGCTGTCTCTGAGCCAGCTGCTCCGCTGTGAATTCACTCTGATAGATCTACTACACGCAGAGTGGCTGCCAGCAAGATCACAATGTATGAGAATTCTCCTATCATTCAAGCAGCCCACAATTCCCTCCATGCTCTTCAGAATGAAGCCCTTTCTGAGCTTTTTCTCAATATTTCCAATAAGGGTCTTTTGCTCAGAAAAAGTGTGCCCACTCCTGAAACAGCGTCACCAAGAGGGAACTGTCGCTTTAAATCTAGGCTGCAACAGCCCTCACACTACTAGGCCTGAGGCTGCTGCAACTGAACTGACCCTGAGAAAGCAAAGAAGCAATATACGAACTGTGTTACCCACAGCTGCAGGAACTGCTGAGGATGTGCCAGAGGAAATGTTGATTGACCTATTCAGTGCATTGCCAGAACCTGAGCAAGTTAACATCATTCAAAGACTGGACGACCTAAAAGAGGCACTGACAATAACCCAATCTACAGCAAAGCCTCTATTTAATTTGGCTCCACTAAACACGCAACCTTGTGACAAGATATTTAATCAACAATCTGCCTTTACCTCAACAGTAAAAAAAGGTGTTGCCACACAGGCTGAGAGTGGAGTAACTGCACTGACTGACCCAGCCTCTGAGAAACAACCGAAAGACAAAGGGCTTCATCACACAGTGCCCCCTAAGCTGACAAACACTAAGGACATAATCCAGCTTCCATCCTCATTTGATTTAGAAGTTCCCACAACATCTTTTCACAAGATGAACCCTCAGCCAAGCCCCTCCAAAAATGGACATAAATCTACATTCATAGACTTAAGCCAGAGTACCTGCTCTTTGGAAAAAAAATCATTCTTGGAGCAAGAGCAGAGGCATACTGGCAACCGAGATATAGAGGAGCAACAACAAGTTCTGCAACCCACGAGGAGAAATATCGATCCTCACAACAACTGTGTTTATATGGGAAGCTTAGATGATATTGACTCAGCTCCATTGTCAAGTTGACATCTGGCATTTCCACCATCTAGCCAATCAACCAAGTCAGACCACCTTGCCTCTGAGAACCCCATACAATTGATGACCTGGAACATAGCTGGCTGGAAAGGGATGGTTGATAGTGGACTAATGAGCTTTCTCTCTAGATTTGATGTAATAGCCTTTCAAGAAACCTGGCTAACTGAAGTGGATGAACCAGTACAATTGCCAGGCTTTCAGGGATGGGCCTCCCCAGCCCTAAAAACAAAGAACAAAGGGAGACCCTCTGGTGGGCTATGGATTCTTATAAAGGAAGAGTTGCAATGGCAGGGAGAGAAATTATATAACGAAGATAAGTATCCGTACTTTCTAGCTGTCAAATTTGAATATGACCAGTTTGAGTTAATATTGGTAAACGTGTACATTCCTCCAAGCACATCCCAGCACTATAATTTTGAATATTGGATGGGCTTGGAAGTTATCTTAGAAGATATATCTATATTGTACCCTCGGTCCATAGTGGTATTATTAGGAGATCTGAATGCTAGACTGGGTCCCTCTCTGTATGAGCTTGCCCAGAAGAAGGGAATCCCAGGGGAGTTCTTTGATAACCATCCTCAGTGGCTCTCGAGAGACTGTAAAAGTAATGCCGCTGGCCTGCTCCTAGTCTCCTTAATTTTTAAGGGTAATCTCCAAATTTTGGGAGGTAAGGACAAGAATTATACATACCCTTATACATACCACTCAGCCAATTCAAGTAGTGTACTGGATCTCTTTTGTGTGTCTAGAGATAAGGCTGACCTCTTCTCAGAGGTCACAGTACACCTTAGCGACAATAGCGACCATCAGCCTGTAAGTGTGACATTGCGAGGCCGCTCAGATTTAAGACCGTATAACATGGCTGACAGATGGCTCACCAAAAAGGTAGAGGTGACCCAAAATAAAAGGTTAATTTGGGCCAAAGTTGATACTAAGGCAATATTAGAATGCCTTAAAACAGAGAATGCTACTAAGTGGGCTAGAACAATACAGTCATCTACTACTGACTGGATGTCAGCCTTCAATGCATTCTCCAATCTTTGCAACATACTGAAGAAACACCTAACAGCTAAACCTACTACAAAAAGAGCCCAAGTGGGTAGACCTCGCTGGTTTGATACTGACTGTCAGCGACAGAAAAAGAAATTGAAGGCAGCCATGAGGCTTGCCCAGAGGAATCCTACTGTCCATACACAAGCTAAGATGCTGCACACAAGAAGGGAATATAAAAAAACTATAACATTAAAGAAAAAACGTTTTGCCATTTCAATCTGGTCAGAACTTGAGTTGGCTGCCAGAAGTCATAATTCAGTATTATTTTGGCACTCTGTAGCAGGTATTCTGAAGGAACGGAGATTTGCATTTGACATACCAATCTCTGCTACGGACTGGGAGAATTATTATCAGTGCTTGTTTGCCCCCACCGAACCGGTAAAGAAATTATTTTTAAACAGTGATTTGGTAAATCCTATAACTCTCCCCCCTTGGCCACCAGTCTCAGAAAAGGAGATACAGTCCATCATTAAAAGCTTAAAGAGCAATAAAGCCCCAGGCAAGGATTTTTTACCAGCAGAATTATTTAAGAAATTTCCCAACTGGTGGGGCCCTGTATTAGCAGGTCTTTTTACACACATAAATAACACCTGCCATATACCAGATGGGTGGAAGATGGCAATAGTTGTCCCCATATATAAAAAAGGGAGTAAAAAGGATCCTAGTAATTATAGGTCCATCAGCCTGATTGACATTATAGCAAAAATATATGCTAGGTACCTTTTGAACAGAATTGAAATCTGGGTAGAGGAAAACAACATCCTTACAGAAGAACAAGCAGGTTTTAGACAGAACAGATCTACTATTGATAACTGCTTTGTTTTGAACCATCTGATTGCCAAATATGCCTATAAGAGGAGACCCCTGTTTGCTGCTTTTATAGACCTTACAGCAGCATTTGATATGGTAAATAGAGACGTACTATGGAGTAAATTGACATCTCTTAAAATAGAACCCAGACTTCTGGCTTTGATTAAAGCCCTTTACACAAGTACCTGTTTGAGGGTGCGGTATGGGGTTAATGGGGCCCTGACTAACAGGATTCACACAAATAAAGGGATAAGGCAAGGGTGTATCCTGGCCCCATTATTATTTAATTTATACATCAATGACTTGCCAGGGTTAATGAAGGATACCATGGTACACATGCCGATGATCCTAAATACTTACTGTAACAGCTTGCTTTATGCTGATGATATGATTTTATTATCATACTCACAAGTAGGATTACGTAGGCTATTAAGAAGATTCAGCTCTTATTGCCAGGATAACTCCCTAATTATTAGCAAATCCAAATCGAAAATAATGGTGTTTGGAAGAAACCATCAGAGACATAAGTGGCAATTAGATGGTGAACCAATTGAGCAGGTTAATACCTTTGTATATTTGGGAGTAACTTTTTCCAAGACTGGATCTTGGGCCTGCCATCATCAACGAAGTACATTTAGAGCAAAAGCCCGTTTGAATTTATTGCTCAAACTAAAGAACCATAGTTACCCAGGGTCCCTAGCTCCACTACTCAAAGTTTATAAAGCTAAGGTTACGACAATGCTCTTGTATGGAGCAGAAATTTGGGGTCTTTATTCAACCACAGCTTTAGAACAAACACAGTCCCAGCATCTGAGATGTATTTTGGGTGTAGACCCAAGAACATCTGCTGCAGCAGTTAGAGCTGAATTGGGAATTCATACAATTCAGGCATTATCTAAAATTAGAGCTTATAACTACTGGTGCAAAGTTAATGAAATGGAGACTGATAGACTCCCCAAATTATGCCTACTAGAGCAAATAAAACTGCAATCACAATTCTCCTGGATCACCAAACTAACAAATTTTGTAAGAAGCTGTGGCCTTCCTGTTTCTTGCGTAACAGGAGAACAATCTAAAAAAAGAGTTGCCCAAAGAATTAAGGATATAGAAGCACAAACTGATATAGCTATCCTTAGTAAGGTGGGTAACTTGAAATGGCTGAGTAAATACAAATGTACTTTTCAAGTGGACAGTTATTTGAAGTCACAACTCCCAAAACATCTTAGGGAGATATTTACGAGAGCGAGATTCGAACAGCTTGATACAATGGTCAGATATGGGAGATTTCATGCTATACCGTACAATGAGCGTCTCTGCATTTGCGGAGCGGCAGAGGTAGAGGACCTGGCTCACATCCTATTTGACTGTTGTTTGTATAAGAGGGTGAGAGACAGGTATCTTGGTCTATATACCAAACAAATGACCCATTGGGATCCCCATATTAAAATAACTTACCTTATGTCTGGCCAGAACTTGAAAAGAACATTCAACGTAGCACAGTATTTAAACAAAATGATCCAGTTAAGATCTGCATATGTGGGACTGATTGGGGTAGATTGTAAGGGCGACTCCGAAATATAATGTTACCATATTTTATCTATATCTTAAATTTGTATTTTATTACTATTTTAACTCAAATTGTATTTTAATTCCATTTTAAATTGTATTTTATCAAATTCCATTTCGGATTGTTTTTATCTAGTTTCGGTGATGATTTGTTGCTGGAACTTTGTACTTTGATATGGCTCAAGGGCTAATCAATAAAGTTGTTGTTATAAAGATATCAGCTGGTTTCTTTTGTATGTCCAGCTTCTTTTCTATATCATTCTGTTATTTTTAAATAACATTCTGTTATTTTTAAATAAATTCAGATACATTTCAATTTTTTCAGGTAAAGCTTGTTCCTCTTTCATAATGTATTTTAAACACAGTCTATCCATAGAAGCTCTTAAACTTAATTTCTGGGCACCTTTGGCATCTAGTCATGCCGGCCACATGACCACGGAGACATCCTCGGACAAGTGTTGGCTCTTTGGCTTTGAAACGGAGATGAGCACTGGCCCCTAGAGTTGGAAACGACTAGCACACATGTGTGGGGGAACCTTTACCTTTCTTTCTTTATTTATTTATTTATTTATTTATTTATTTATTTATTTATTTATTTATTTATTTATTTAACTAAATTTATATACCGCCCTATTCCCATAGGACTCAGGGCGGTTTACAGGAAAAATTAAAAGCATAACATACAAAAATTAAAATCAGTTAAAACAATTAATTAATTCAAGTCCCTGAAATTTAAAACTAAAACCCAATTAAAAATTAAAACCCCTCAGTCTGGGCCAGACAGCTCAAAGAGCCAAGTTTTCAGGTCCCAGTGAAATGAACGAAGGTTGGGGACAGTCCTAGGTTCCGTGGGAAGTTGGTTCCATAGGGCCGGCGCTCCCACAGAGAACGCTCTTCCCCTGGGAATATCCCACCGGCATTCCTTAACCGGCGGTACCCTGAGAAGGCCCTCCCTGTGGGAGCACACAGGACGATGGGAAGTTGATGCTGGCAGCAGGTGTTCCCTTAGATAATCTGGACCCAAGCCATTTACCTTTATATATATATGCATATATTAGAAAAATTCATTGGGGGGAAGTATTTTTTTTTAAATGGCAAAACACAATGATGTGAATATTTGAAGGACTGGACAAATTATTTGAATAATTTGTAGGCAGAGTTGTACGCAGTTCTTCAAGTTCATATTTTCATGTCAACAACAAATGATTTTTCTAACTGGAGAACAAGGACTGATCAAGAACCTTTCACATAAAAGAGATGTATGTTTTATTGCATTCTGGTCTACCAGAGTGATAAAATCCAATCTCTGCTGAAGAACATATTTTATATACAGTGTAATCTGATGTTCTGTTCTTGACATCTGATGTTAGGAAGGATCTCTGCTGAATCATTATCCAGCTGCTCAGACAGAACTGATTTTTCTCAGCCTGCTTAAGGGACATCAGATGAACTGGAGAATATTTAGCACTGAAAGATTCAGGCCACCCCATCACCTCCCCTGTCACATACAAACTTTTCTCTCTTCTCAAGTCATTAATGATAAGAGGCATTATTGGGGGAGGGAAGAGGCATTATTGGGGGAGGGAAGAGTGCAACGTCAATAAAATTTGTTAGATAAACTGTGTATAAAAGACACAGCACAATATCAGGAAGAAGAGTGGGCAATACTCCAAACTAATTATACTGTTGAAAATGTGAAAAATAAATTCGTGGGAAAGAGACATTGTTCAGAAGATCCAATGATCAACGTACTCTTGAGGTTGAGTTAGGGCTTCCCACTACCTCATTTAATTAACTCAATCTGACTTTTATAGGGGTTTATGTTATGTTTTTCCTTGTTCAGTAAACAAACAGCAGAAAATTAAAACAAGGCAGCTGCCAGCAAATGGTAAATTTAATTGAAAAATAATGAATTGCCATAGGATGCCAACAGGGGTTTTGTCAAGATAAAGTTATTTATCCTGGAAAGCTTCTATTTGCATCCCCCCCCCAGAACTTGAGAGATAAAAAGTAAGGGGAGAGAAGAGAGAAATAAACTGCTAGATTGTTTTGGGCTGGAAACTAAGGAGACAGCCTTCCAAACTGTGTTACCATGCAATATTTTTCATTTCTATGGATATTACCGAATTACAGATATTACAGAATTAGAAGGGGCTTTCTAGGCCAACGCCCTGTAGGAGATTTTGGAAAAAATGAATATGTATGACAAATGTGTGCATATATTTTATCCTTCTCTTTGTGCCATAAAGCAATACAAAAGGATTATTAACTGGTTCGCTCTCTCATGCCATTTTTCAAGGAAAAAGACCGCCAAACAGAAACATTTAGTAAGTACGGTACTTTTTACATTACATTAGAAGGGCAATAAATGGGCAAAACAACTATTTATCCCTGGGCTGTCACCAGCTTCTCTTGGAAAAACTTGCACATGCAGATAGTTCTCAGTTTGTGATCGCCTATCATTGAGTTGAATTAAAATTGAAAAGTTGGAAAATGGAATTAAGACTGGCTTTCACACTTTCTAAGAAGTAATCCAACAAAGTTCCAGTTCAAAACCAAACCTCCACATGTTTAGAAATATTTTTTAAAAAAATCATATTTGTCGGAAAAAATATTTTTAAATATTTTAAAATATTGACATTTCTTTTAAATGTGATGCAGAGGTGAAAGGATGGCAGAACTATCTAATCCCAAGGAAAGGAAAAGGAATATATTCACAGGTCAACTCATGCATAAACCAGATAGTCAGAAACTGATGTCTCTTGCCCATTTTTCTAAGACTAGCTCCCAAGTTTCAAAATTCTCTTTATGCTGGCGTCAGGATCTCAGCAATGTATCCCAAAGGCAGCAAGAACTGGACCTTATATTTTAGCTAAACTCAAATACTCTTTTATATATTGGATTCCCAAACTCAATATTTGTCATGTTTTCTTTTTTATATATTAAAAAAGAAATAGGAAAGAATTAATAACACAAGTAACAGATTGTAGTACCATTTATTGCAATTTTTACATAAGTCCTTAAACTTGATCATACAAAGAAATATTCATTTAGTCATACACAGAAAATGAATTCTAAGCCCAGAGTAAGCTTACCTGTTCTTTATGTAACACATTTTTTTCTTTATGTAATCCTTAATAATTCATAATCATTACAAATTTTCAGTGCATAATTTTAAAGGACACTGACGTTTTCAACTCCTTTTCTCCTTCCTTGTTTTGTTCGCAGCAAAACCTTTTTAATATTATATAAAAGGTAATAATTTCTGCATTTTGCAGAATTAGCAAAAAAAAAAAAAAGCTGGATGCTTCCACAATAGTCTGGGCATAAGACGTGCATCTGTTTTCCATTTCAGTTCATTTCTGCTTTATTTTTAGCATTTATAAAATGACACATATTTCCCTTACTGTTGGAAATGAGGTGTCTGCTCTTTTATTCAGTGGCTTCTTAATATAAGCCATACTTTAAATTGCATCCAAGTTCTTGAACTTGTTTTCTTCTATTTTCTCATTGTGTTTTTTTAAAAAAAAGCAAACAAAAACTGAATCTCTGTTTCCCCCTTTCCAGTTCTAAATATGTCAGTGAGAACTGAAATAACTCTATTATTATTATTATTATTATTATTATTATTATTATTATTATTATTATTATTATTTATTATTATTATTATTCGCCAGTTGCGCCCCTTTCTGGAGCGAGATGCCCTACGCACAGTCACCCACGCACTCGTTACCTCCCGTATAGATTACTGCAATGCTCTCTACATGGGGCTGCCCTTAAAGACTACCCGGAGGCTTCAGCTGGTGCAGAGTGCGGCTGCATGGGTAGTGATGGGAGCACCCCGATACTCCCATATTACACCCCTCCTGCGTGAGCTGCATTGGTTACCGGTTGCCCTCTGGGTGAGATTTAAGGTGCTGGTACTTACCTTTAAAGCCCTACATGGGGTAGGCCTGGGATACTTGCAGGACCATCTGCTGCCGGGAATGAATTCCCATCGCCCAGTACGCTCACACAGAGAAGGCCTCCTCAGGGTACCGTTGGCTAGACAATGTCGGCTGATGACCCCCAGGGGGAGGGCCTTCTCTGTGGGAGTGCCAGCCCTGTGGAACCAGCTCCCCCATGAGCTTCGGATGGCCCCAGATCTCCGGTCCTTTCGCCGCGGCCTCAAAACACTCCTTTTCCACCTGGCTGACCTGGACTGACAGGGATTTTAATTATGTTTTTAATTTTTAACTCTAATTTTTAATTTATTTTAATTTTAATTTTAATTTATTGTACAGAGGCCTTTAATTTTAATTTTATCTTAACTTCTGTATTTATTGTATGTTATTGTTGTTAGCCGCCCTGAGTCCTTCGGGAGATAGGGCGGCATATAAGTCCCAATAATAAATAAATAAATAAATAAATAAATAAATAAATAAATAAATAAATAAATAAATAAATAAATATTATTATTATTATTTATTAAACTTATATACCGCCCTTCTCCTGTAGGTTCACAAGGTTTTTTTAAAAAAATAATACAACAATTACAAAAATTAAAAACAATTAAAATGATTACATTAACCTTGAATACATACAAATCCCAATTAGAATCCAATTAAAACCCCAATTAATACTCTCAGTCCAGGCCAGAAAGCTCAAAGAGCCAGGTCTTCAGGTCCCGGCGGAATGAGCGGAGGTCAGGGGCAGTCCTAAGCTCTACAGGCAGCTGGTTCCAAAGGGCAGGCACACCCACAGAGAAGGCCCTCCCCCTGGGTATTGTCCACCGGCAATCTTTTACCGGGGGTACCCTGAGAAGACACTCCCTGTGGGAGCGCACAGGACAAAGGGAGCTTGATGCCGGCAGCAGGTGCTCCCTCAGATATCCCGGACCCAAGCCATGTAGGGCTTTGTAGGTCATCACCAGCACCTTGAATCTCACCCGGAGGGCAACCGGAAGCCAATGCAGCTCGTGGAGCAGAGGTGTTACATGGGAGTATTGGGAAACCCCCATCACAACCCGCGCGGCTGCATTCTGCACCAGCTGAAGCCTCTGGGTGGTCCTCAAGGGCAGCCTCATGTAGAGAGCATTGCAGTAGTCCAATCGGGAGGTCACGAGTGCATGAGTGACTGTGCGCAGGGCACCTCTATTCCAGTATGATGGAGCCGAATCTCAATAAATTGGGAAGGATAACTTGATAATGCTTTTGTTCCACTACTACTTTAGCAGATTGAAAACAGATTCATAATAGTGGTCATGATTGTGAAAGAAAAAAGAAACCTAGTTCCCCCCCTTGTATCATTTCACTACAACAATAAAAAAATGCTCAGCATGTATAGATGGATGTGCATATAAAAAGCAGGAGCTATAAAAATCTTAAGCATCTGAGTAATTCACAAAGAAACCCAACTGTGGAATCCTAGGTGCTCTCTAAACTTGGTTGTTTGTTTGCAGAAGTTTCTTTACCCAACTAGGTAACAGCATCAGTGTTAAGGAGTGTGAGGTTTGTTCCTTGTTTATATACAGTAGCTTTCTCTCACACCAGATGGATAGTAGCAGTGGACCAGAACTACTGGGCAATGATTGCGCATTAAGGGCCAGGGAGAATTCTTGGGTTGGGCTGGGTAAGATTTGATTGTGCCCCTCAGAATAGAGAGCTGAAATTTAGAAAACCCATTCTTCTTTTTATAATTGTTATTGAAAAAAAATTAATACAATAGTAAAAGCAAATATAAACTAAACTTAAAGAAAAATAGAAAGAATAAAAAGTGCAAAGAAAGAAAAAGAAATAAGTTAAAGAAAAAGAAAACAATAGGTAAACAAGCAAATTTAATAACTCTTCACTACTATAAAGTATAGCCCATCCATTATCTATAAACAAATCCATAAGCATGAATTTTTTAGCCCTGATGTTAGCAGGGTTCCAAGAGCTTTATAGAAACATGACTTATTTTAACCTTGGTCAAATAAACCAACTTTATATTTCTTTCTTTTACTTAGGAAACCTTTTCTAATAAAATGTTTCCATCTAGAGATTAGGGATAGACAATTTCATCAGATCTGATGAAATGAGATTACTAATCGGATCTAGGAGAAGATATCCAGACCTTGAGTGATGGAAATATTTTGCCCCAGCTTTTTAGAAACTTTAAAATAAAAGTTTTAATTCATTTGAGTTCAGATATGACCCTCTGAAAATGAAAAATGGAATTGGTATGGTATTGTGATTTGAAATACCAGTATTCAAAATCTTAACTAAGTAAGTAGAATTTAAATGCATCCTAAAATAAAGACTAGATATTAAAAGAGATATAGAAATACTTATGAATAATAATTATATTATTATTATTATTATTCATAAATAATAATAATTTCCCATTCAATTAAAGATCAAACAATCAAAAATTTCCAGCCCACTTCATCATAATTTTTAATTTATTTCTTATATAAAAAACTATACACCATTTCAACTAACATTTCTAATGACTTATACTGTAATACTATGCACACACAAAGATGATAATTTAAAAAAGAGACAAAAAAATAATCATCTCATCAAGTAACATCATGGGTTCCAGGATAACCACCAGTTCTTAAACCCAGGCCTATAGAAAAACGATGCTTTAGCTATTTTTCTGAATATGAACAGGGAGAAAATTATCTACTTTAGGTAGCAAAATTGTTCCAGAAAGTCATGGTAGAGAAGGTTCACCTGCAGGACTCCTGTCAGCCCTTTGAAGTGATTCAAAGAAGAAGTACCAACCATAGCTTTGCCTTATTTTAAGATTCCAGAAACAGACTCTTGGAAGTCAAAAGTGTCTCTCCCTCCCCGACTTTTACTCCCCAAAAGATTAGGAAGGATCTCTTCTAAGATGCTTTCTCCATTCTCACCTCTCCTTTCAGCTCAGATTTTGTTTATCAGATTGTTGCCTAGGCTACAGCTGTTCCTCCCTTCTCTCAAGGTTATCCCTACACACCACCATGGAGATTTTGGCTCTCCCTTTTTTTTGCTAAAGCACAAGCTTTTCCTTTTTGTTGGGGCATAATGTCCAAATTCTGAAAGAAAGATTTGGAGTTAGGATGGACATCACCATATGGCTCTCTTGTTATTCTGTTTACAATTATGGTTGCTTCCCCTATTCCTGATATTTTTTTTTACCCCAAATCTCTACCAAAGTCCCCTTTAACAGTTTCCTTCCTGACTTTCAGGAAGGAAAAAGAAAAATGTAGCCTTAGGATAGTTGATAATAAAACCTTCAGTGTGTCCTGCAGTGGGAATAAACAGCATTAAAGCAATGCTTAGGAAGTACAGCAGAGATAGGAGATAACAAATATGAAAAAGAAATAGTCATCCGGACAGCTTAGAACTTAGAACCATACAATTGGGCAATGCATTGGCCATACTTTGGCCATAACTAAAGGTTATTACTTTTTTAGTGAATGGATACCATGCTTCAGTTCCATCTTCTAAGAACATATGCTAAGGATAAACCATGCCCATTAGCACCAAATGTACACTTGCATAATGATCATTACCCAAGAATGTGTTGCATACTAACCATTTGAAATCTTATTGCCAGGAAATGAAATTCTCAATGGGATTGTTCAATATTCAATGTTGAACTGATCTAATTCATTTTGTTAATTAAAATGTAGATTATCTACAGTTTACATGGTGTAGTAAGATGGAGGGTTTGTTGTCACTGTGTGTTGGGGGGTGGGAGCACAAAGGGAGGCTTAGCTAATCTCAATGTATACATACTGTAGTTGTACTTTGACAAAGATTTATTCAGATCTGCCAAGGAGAGTAATATGTCCATGGCGTCCATGACATTTTAGCTCTTGGCTCTGCATATTGGAGCTATGGCAGCATGCCTATGTCTTAAGTGCATCTGCAACATGGAGAAAAAAGATTAGATGCTCACTCAATTTCTTAAACTCTTTTATAAAATTATTTCTTTCTGGATTTGCAGACTTGGTTATGTATTAAGCAGCAGTACATGGCAACCTCTAGTGGTGCTCAAGGGCATGGGATGGTTTAGGAGGCAGGACAAATGTTTACTTCTTTGATTAGGAAAATCAAAATCAGCATTTTATTTTTGTTGTTGTTTTGAAACCCTGAGAAAATATTTCTGTCTCATCTACCATTAAAACTTGAATAAGATTTATTTCCACCTGATAACACACCATTTTATGTATGGGGATATTATTCTTTCTTTGTGCAAATTTTGCAATACTTTTCTATTCAAGGTACAGCCCTGGCATGCAGATTCTTTGTGAATTACTAAAATTCACAGAAAAAAATGAATTATTATAAAAAAGGGATTTTGAATAGCAAAGATTTGAATTTATTTCTGTTTTTTTGTTGTCAATGGTCTTTAATAGAATTAATGCAGAAGTTTACCCTGGAATTGTTTGAAATTCAAGATTTATAATCCAATGAAGTAGCTCAGGCATTATTATTAATCACATTTATTACATTTGACAGTTGGATAGACTAGTGATGCTCATCTCACATGAAAGTCTGTGAGATTCCACAACAACTTGTACTTTGCCAACTCACCACATCCATAGATCTTTGTACAATATATATTTCTGTAAGTCATTATTATGATTTACCTATCAATGAAAGAATTAAGTGGATACTCCACTGGAGTTAACGACCCACTTTAAAAAGTGATTTGTCTTCACTAACTATGGGTATGTACCTTTCAGGTTTTTTTGAATTCTGCAAGTGACATGCATTTTATGGAATTGTCAAGCTTTGATAAATGCATTGTTAATAATCACCGTTTACTAGAGTTTATTACCTATGCAAGAGATAGACGTGAATTATTCTGAGGTCCAACCACTATAAATATGCTTTTAATAAGCAGTTGGTACTTCAATAATATAGAATGATTTCCTTTTTGAATATGATTTCAGACACAGTTCACATACTCAGATGTGCGGCAAATTCCATCTGCTTTCAGACTTTGTGGGAAAAGGGAAAAAGAGTTATTGGCGACCTTAATGAAATACAATCTGTGGACTGCAATGTTCCACATTAAGCTTTGATTTTACATTTGTTCCCCATGTGTGACATCCTAATGTAGTTACGTTGCTTTTATATTCCCAGTTCAAGCCTGGAAAAGAAGGAGGAGGAGAAGAAAGAAGCTTAATAGTTGTCATCAATCCCTGATAGTCTTCTCATTGACCCTCATCCCAGACTGCCTGAGGGCCTACTTTAGGGGTTACCATGGTTTAATTTTTTTTTTAAAAAAAAATCTAGATTGCTTTCCCTAGGAGCAGAAACCCCTAGGCTTGGCCTTTGCATATTTGCTCTGTGTTCTGTGACCCTTACTTTCTCAAAAACTATTAAGTGTACCCTGCGCCAAAAGCTTTAGGCTTAAAATATCGGTTTCGCTATAAGTAGGTAATAACCAAAGCTATTCTGATTGTAAAGGCAAACTATCATTCTTGGAGACTTAACTACAGAGTCTGAAGTGGGAGCTTCAGCCTCGATCTCTTTGCTGTGGTTTGTGTATTAATGCAATGGCAGGGGATCACACAAAACTTAAAAAATGTAATAGCAGGGGAGATTTAGGGCCCATAGCTAATTAGAACCTCCATTTTCATGTTATTTAGCAACTGGGGATGTTTAGGAAGATTTTTACTAGCAGTTTTTGGGTTCTTTGGCCTGAGATTTTCTACTTCGTAAAATATCATGAGCTATTTGTTAGCCTATTAGACAACCAGAACCATAGGGGAAGGTTCCAGATCAACCATTATAATTTACTTGCCATAAAGGGTGCATGAACACATCCAAATATGTATATTTGAGACTCTGGGTAAGAAAGAAAGCTCAAGGTTTTTTTTATGTCCTATGGATGCAGTCCTATAGATATTAGGAGCTTGTGTTTCTGTCTCCATGTCTGAGTGGAGAAAAGGAAAGAAGCAAAGCTCAGTTATTTGAGTATTCTGGGTGTCACAATATATTAGGGAACTACAAGGAGTAACTCTTGCAGAGTTCAAGTGGTTTTAACTAATCTGCACTCACTGACAATTACTTTCCTTCTTCATGACAAGTTTGTTTAGGGAACTGTGGTGATTACCTGACCAGGTTCAAGCTATTTGCCTGAAAGCTTTCCATCCTAGTTTTAATAACTGACATATTGCAGATGTAGGACTTGGTGCCTTTTCCATCCAAGACAAACAAAGGTCAGAATATGGTGATGAATAGCAACTTCTGGAGGTCAAGTCCTTTCACTTGAACTTCCTATGTGGTACCCTTGATGACTCTTTCAGAAATATCAAATCAAAATGTCTTATAAGAATAGCAATGTTTCTTTCCCCTTATAACTAGAGACACTAAATATTCAAAATATGGAAACTATATCTCACATCCCATATCTCATATCCTGTACAACTTGAGAAAGCTGAGAGCAGTAAGAGTTCTTTCTTAGAACTATCCAAGCACATAACTTTATTCCCAGGTCCAGGAACATAATAAGACTGTTTAAACAGCTGACTTGCTACCTAAATTAGTGACAAATCTATTTTTAATTTAAAATGAAACAAATGCCTGACCAATTTAAAGCATAATAGTAGTATAATCTTTGCCCAATGATTAATTGATTAACTCTTCTGTGAAAGTTTTGCCTTTCCTCAATAGTTGGTCGACAGTTTATGGCTGTACACCAATAAATATTTATTGAGTTATATAAAATACATTTATATGAAAGGTCCTTCATTCTTTGGATTGAGAGAAAGAGAGATAAGCTGATTTTTCAGAAACACTCACTTCATCTCACTGTATTTTCCCCCTGTGATTTTCAGAGTTCTAAACTACCAGATCACATGTTGAACTGCAACCTGGACTTTGGGAATTCAAATATGCCATCCCAGTTTGCATTTAGTTCCTTTAATTTGTTTGCATTTTCCTACTATTATTCTTCATTCCCAGAATGTACGCATATTAATGAAACATTGTGAAAAGGGGACAGAAGAAAGCTTATTGTATGTATAATCCTATCGTTTGCTAGATTATGTTCCATTTAAGCACACTGTTAAAATATCACATAGACACAAAAAGTAACAATCTACTGTGTAAATTTTAGATTTATTAGCACCTGGGGTGATTTTGTACACCAGAAAGTGCTGTAGTCTAATGCACTATGATTACATTTGGCACAACAGCATCAGGATTGGAAAGAGGGCACTGTGCAAATAAGCTGAAAGAAACTAATTGCTGTGGCAAATTACATACATTGTTCTTTTACAGGTAATTCTGTGAAACTTTTAATTAAACTGCATTTCAAGAGGAGACAAATAGAGTATAGGAATGGAATACTGCTCATTGCTTTAAATGTGGTTCGGACATAAACAAACAAATATATAAATATTCATACCCATGGGGTTTTCATACACATTTAATATAGTTTTGCTTAGTGTAGACTTTGACATTTATGGGCATTTTCCAAGAGACAGTTGATTATTACGGTAAATAATAAAATGACAAAAAAATTTCTTCTAAAATAACCAGTTCTTTTCTTATGAAAAGAATAGTTGAAAGTTAAAAATCACAGCTATAGCTCTTCCTTTGGTTTAACATACTCATAAGATAAACTCACTTCCTTTTACTTTTTTCCCCCTAATTATGAGGGCCAATTTAGAGGCCTTTAACCAAGTTTGTTTTAAAAAAATGTTTCTACAGCTGAAGCAAATATTTAGAGCAACATTTGAATGTGCTCCAAATGTACTGGTGTTCATTTGAATTTCAAATTATCTTAACATTTACAAACTCCTCATTCAAAGTTCACCAAGGAGTCTTGCTCTAAATGGATGTGAAAATTTATTCTGTTATCAAGCATTTACAAATATGATCTTACCTTGTGACTAGATGATAATTCCTATATCTTTGAGCCATTGACACCAAAAATATGTGCTTTGATTTACATGGATGCTGCTGCACTGAAATAAAACAAGATGAGGCTAAGATGAGATTTATAGCATTCTTTTTACCTAGAAGCATTAGGAACATGAAATAGATAAGCAAAAGAGACATTCTGAATAGAGCTTAGATGTGTGTCATACGTAGGGGAACATGAGTGGGATAATATAATTGTTATGTCGATGAATCTGTTACATTAGAAGACTGGATGACATATAAGAGGTACTTGAAGGACCATACTTTATGTGGTTCATCCAATATTGTTCATAACTATTGTCCAATATTCTTCATAATTGTTGTCCAGCTACTTTGAAAGCTTGTAAACAGGCTTATTACAGGAAGAAACTCTGTAATATCTGATATTCAAAATCATTCAAATGAACATTAAGATTTTATTTAATTCTCACTGCCTGTGCCTGTCAATTTCCTGTCCATTGATCAATTTGTACCATCCCACTTTACAACCATCTAAATGGAACACCTTTTGCTACAGTATAGAATCTTCAGTTTATCCATTCTAAGATCCTTACAGTAACAATGGCATTTGATTGAAATCAAAGTTTGGTAAGCACCACACACATTTTGCAGCTATCACTAATAATAGAGCAAGTTTGCTTTGTCCAATATAACTAGCAGCCAATATAAGCAGCTGTCACACTTAATGGTATCCAAAGAAAATGTTAAGTTGTTCTGTCCAGCATGAACAGCTGTTTGTAATAAACTTATCACATAAGCATGTTGTGATATATCCATAGTTGTTGATAACCAAACTTTACTTATAGCCCTTCTAATGCAGATTGTTCAACTGCTCTGTTTATAGCAGAACACAGGATGGACCACAAGATGGATTGTAGAAACATCTTTAGCATACTATTTTACTCATCCAAGGATGAACCAAACATCATTCTGTTGCTGGGATTATAGAATAAACAGTAGTGAACAATATTATAACAATAATAATGTTAATCTTGAATACAAATTTGTGTATCCACTGGTATGCAGGCTTGAGCAAAATCCATGTGATTTTGGTTCTATCACAAGTAGCATACTGTATATCTGATGAAATGCCTAATTCAACATAATTCTAACTTTCCACTTGATAAAAGAAAATATAATTAGATATGTCTCATGATCTGCGAGAGCATAATGAAGTCATATGAATAGACCATATTCACACAATAGTAATATAATTTATAATAATGATTTAACATCATTTTCACAGAAAACTCCTTTGAGTGCACTGTATTCATTAACAGCCCTCAACTATTCCAAGACCAGGAAGTCATGGTCCTCTTTTAAAATACAACCAAAGAGGCCCTAAACACGCTATTTTAGATTGATTACCTCTTCATTTCCTATATTTCTCTGCTTATGACAGATCAACTAAATTGTATTATTTCTTTAATCTACAAAGGCTTACACACACTCTGTAGAAAGATATACATTTCCTTTCTTGAATATTCTTGCTTTTGGCAATTCATATTAAGACTTGGAAAACACCTCAAAAGTAGTTTGATGATATCTGATTATTTGAACTAAAAACAAGGAGCAACAAATATTGTCTAATCCAGAGGTCCCCAACCTTTTGGGTACCAGGGACTAGTTCTGTGGAGAGAGGTTTTTCCACAGACCAGAGAGGGCGTGGGTTTGTGTGCTGCCTGTGCGCTGTGGATGGGGCTTTGTTTGTTTGTGCAGACTGGTTGCTGGCATGCTGTGTACCAGTCCATGGACCAGAGGTTGGGGGACTGATCTAATCACCATCCTGTCTTGAGTAACAACCATCTTCTCATCTGCTTTCTGTGCAAAAGAGAAATAAATTGGTTGTAACTTTCCCTCTGCATGCTTAGTTCACATTGTATATATTTGTCCAGGCTTATTAAATATATTTACTTGGACTTAGTAAGGCATTTGATAAAGTAGACCACAAACAACTAATTGATAAGACAGAAAAATGTGGGTTAGACAGCATCACCACCAGATGGATTTGTAGCTGGCTGACTGGCCGTACTCAGCATGTGGTCCTCAATGGAACTGCATCTACATGGAGGGAAGTATGTAGTGGGTGCCTCAGGTCTCTGTTCTGGGCCCAGTGCTCTTCAACATCTTCATCAACGACTTGGATGAGGGGATAGATGGGGAATTCCTCAAATTTGCAGACGACACCAAGCTGGCAGGAATAGCCAATACTCCAGAAGATAGGCTTAAGATACAGGAGGATCTGGACAGATTTGAACACTGGGCGCTATCTAACAAAATGAAATTCAATGGGTAAAAAAGTAAGGATCTATATTTAGGCAAGAAAAACCAAATGCACAGGTATACTATAGGTGGTACCTTGCTCAATAGTAGTAACTGTGAGAGGGATCTTGGAGTCCTAGTGGACAATCACTTAAATATGAGCCAGCAGCGTGCTGCAGCTGCCAAAAAAGCCAACACAGTTCTAGCCTGCATTAACAGAGGGATAGAATCAAGATCACATGAAGTATTAATACCACTTTACAATGCCTTGGTAAGGCCACACTTGGAATAATGCATCCAGTTTTGGTCACCACAATTAAAAAAGATGTTGAGACTCTAGAAAGAGTACAGAGAAGAGCAACAAAGATGATTAGGAGACTGGAGGCTAAAACATATAAAGAACGGTTGCTGGAATTGGGTATGTCTAGTTTAATGAAAAGAAGGACTAGGGGTGACATGATAGCAGCATTCCAATATCTCAGGGGCTGCCACAAAGAAGAGGGAGTCAGGCTATTCTCCAAAGTGCCTGAAGGCAGGACAAGAAGCAACGGATGGAAACCAATCAAGGAGAGAAGCAACCTAGAACTAAGGAGAAACTTCCTGACAGTTAGAACAATTAACCAGTGGAACAACCTGCCTCTAGAAGCTGTGAATGTTCCAACACTGGAAGTTTTTAAGAAGAGACTGGACAGCCATTTGTCTGAAATGTTATAGGGCAGTGGTGGTGAACCTATGGCATGCGTGCCAGAGGCGGCACTCAGAGCCCTCTCTGTGGGCACACATGCCATCGCCACAGCCCCAACTCCCCCTGCAGGCCCCTCTTCACCAACAGCCCCCCCAGAGGAGAGTCGCCCTCAGGTGCAGCCCGCACGGAGCAGCGCAGCCAAGCACATGGCAGCCAGGCAGCAGGGAGAAGACTCTGCCCTCATGTCCCAGATGATGCTGTGGGGAATGGGCAGAGGGCATGGCTATCATGATGCTGCAGGGCTGCCTGGGCAATCTGCTGCAGTGGGTCATAGAGGCAGTGGGTGGCCCTGCAGGTGGGTGGGGCGGGGCAGGGCAGGAGGTGGAGCAGGGGCACACGGGGTGGGGGGAGGAGTGAGCAGGGCAGAATGGGGGCAGGGCAGGGCAGTGTTTGGGCACTCAGTCTCCAAAGGGTTCACCATCACTGGTATAGGGTTTCCTGCCTGAGCAGAGGGTTGGACTAGATGACCTCCAAGGTCCCTTCCAACTGTGTTGTTGTTGTTGTTGTTGTTATTATTATTATTATTATTATTATTATTATTATTATTATTATTATTATTATTATTATTATATCTAAGCAATCCTTTTGAGTTACAGCTACAAAGCCATCAAATCAACTTTCTACTTGAAAGACCTATCAGGGCAAATAAAGACTTTATGTTTTGGTGAAATATGAATTCCTACAAATACACAATTTACAAAATTCACAAATGTCACTTCTTGAGAATTATTGTTTTCTGACTGAAATTTCAGAGAGGAGAAATGCCTTCAGACTTGCAAGATTCTCTTGCTCTACAATAAAAGTAATGCTAATACTTGTGTTTTGTGCTTCTTGTCTACTCTAATTATCTGAAAGAGCTGACATGGACTGAACCAATGAAGTAAAAGTAAATATTCTCATTGTATTCCTTTGCCATTGTTTATTTATTATTCTATCATTTTATTTCTGTTTATGCTCTTTTCATTTTTATTTGTTTTTATTATTGTAAGAAGCTTAGAGTAGCCCATAGTGAAATAGGTGGAAAATAAATTTAACAAATAAATGGATTATGTTTGGCTCCTATCCAATGCTGCATGTATTAAATGCAATGCAGTTGGTAGAAATTAGAAGAGCTTTTTTTTTTTTAAAAAAAAACTACATTGTGACACTGAGGAAACATTTTACATATGTAGTTGTCATGTAAAAAACAAATCCATAACTTTTGGAAAGAAATACAGAGCATTATTTTTTAAAAAAAGAAAAAAAATCCTTAAAAACAAAACTTGAACCAGAGGTCTTTTTAAGCAAACTATGAATCATTCCAGAATAAAAAATAATAAATATCACATTCTATTAAGATATACACTGATTGTTCCAGTAATTCTGAAAGTTCATGTAAGAAATCTTACGATGCCCTCAGAATATAGTAACTTGAAGGAAGAGGGAATGAAGGATAAATCTTCTTTGTTAAAATTACAGATCATGTGCATTGCTGACATTTGAAAATTCTGTTTTGCTCAGATTTGGCAATAGAGTCCTTCTCGGGTTTCAATAGCCTTGAGGACTGGCAGCCATGTTGGCTGGGTTTACTTGTTTGGATAAAATGCCCAACATGCCAAAAAGGAAACTTAAAGTCTCTTCGTTCTCCACATGTAGAATGTCAGCTCCCTGCTTGTCTTCAGGAGTCAGCAGGTTTGCCTTCTTTCAGAAAGATATTTTAAAAGTTTTTGAAACAGTTTCTGCTTTTCTATCACTATAAAATGATAAAATCTCATTGAGGATAAACTATACTTTAAGCTAAAGCTAATTTAATAAATCTGGGCACTTGAGGTGCACGTTTGTGTGGTTTTTGTAAGATCACTGACAAGTATCCAGTTTATTTTTAAATGACTCATATTTAGAAATATCTTGGAGTGTGCTTAGGCCTTTCAAGATGGCGATTTTAATAACCACTGACATCTCCAACTTTAGCTCTAAGTCTAAATTATTCAAAATGTTTTATTAAAAATTTTGGTCACTTTGGACAATAGCTCACCTATATGAGCATTTTTATTAGTTTATTGTATTTTTGCATTTTCTGGGACAATATTTCATTCTTCATTTATACATCATTCTAAATAATATAGTATAACTCAATGTGATTGGCTGTGAACATTATGATATAATCTTAAATATTGTTGAATCTGGCAGCACCCATTTGTCTAATCCAAAAACCTCCACTTTCACTTTCAATTATTGTTATTTATTTCTTTTAAATAAAATTATAAAACAGCTTACTCTAACTGGCTGAACTGAGTGATTAGATCAGCTTGGTTATTTAGCATTTGAAATTGACTTTAGGATGAGCCTAGCATGAGATAAATGTGCAAAATGAATGGAGTATTGTTGTAAATGTGGGTTTTCCTATTTCCAACCCCCCTAATCCTGATTTCTTTTTCTCTTAAGCTTTTTCTCTTAAGTTTATTCTAGTGCATATGCAATGGTTGTACAAGTACCTAAAATGAAAGAAATTGCACTGTCAGTTTTCTGCATTTTTGTCCTTTAAGTCTGACAATACAATTCAATAAAAGTGGAACAGGTAGTCCTTAACTTACAACCATTGATTTCATTACCTTTCAAAGTTACAACGGCATTGAAAAATATGACTTATGATTAGTTCTCACACTAGTGTGCAGTGTGCAACAGCAACTAAAAAAGCTAATACAATCCTGGGTTGTATAAACAGAGGCAGTAGTAGTAGTAGACTTTATTGTCATTTCAACAATATACAGTACAGTACACAGTGAAACGAAACAATGTTACCCCAGGACCAAGGTGCTACATCAGAGTCACGAATCAAAAGAAGAACAGAACAACAAACTACACATAACTCTAAACTAAAAACTTAAAAAACTACAAGTATTTAGAATCAAGATCACGCAAAGTGATCTTGTTGTTGTTGTTAGCTGCGAAGTCGTGTCCAACCCATCGCGACCCTATGGACAACGTTCCTCCAGGCCTTCCTGTCCTCTTCCATCTTCTGGAGTCCATTTAAGCTCATGCCTACTGCTTCAGTGACTCCATCCAGCCACCTAATTATCTGTCATCCCCTTCTCTTGCCCTCAACCTTTCCCAGCATTAGGCTCTTCTCCAGTGAGTCCTTCCTTCTCATTAGGTGGCCAAAGTATTTGAGTTTTAGCTTCAGGATCTGGCCTTCTAAAGAGCAGTAAGGGTTGATCTCCTCTAGGACTGACTGGTTTGACCACCTGGCAGTCCAAGGGACTCGCAGGAGTCTTCTCCAGCACCATAGTTCAAAGGCCTCAATTCTTTGGTGCTCAGCCTTTTTTATGGTCCAACTTTCACTGCCATACATTGCAACTGGGAAGACCATAGCCTTGACTATACGCACTTTTGTTGACAGGGTGATATCTCTGCTTTTTAGTGTGCTGTCTAGGTTTGCCATTGCTTTCCTACAATCAGTGGTTCCATGTCAAGTTCTCACTGTTGCTTCTTGGCCCACACCCTAGTAAGACGACACATGGAATACTGCAGCCAATTTTGGTCACAGTATCATAAAAAAGAGGTTGAGAGTTTGGAAAAAATTCAGAGAAGAGCAACTAAGATGATCAAAGGCTTGGAGACTAAAACATACGAAGAACAGCTATGGGACTTGGATTTGGCTAGTCTAAAGAAAAAAAGAAATAGGGGAGGCATTATAGCCGTATTCCAATATCTTAGGGGCTGCCACAAGGAAGAGGGGTTCACTTTGTTCACTAGAGCACCAGAGGGAAGGATGAGAAACAATGGTTGGAAACTGATCCAAGAGAGGAGCACCTGGAATTAAGGAGAAACTTCCTGACAGTGAGGACAATTAACCAGTGGAACAGCTTGCCTCCAGAAATTGTGTGCGCTCCATCACTGGAGATTTTTAAGAAGAGGCTAGACATTCACCTGTCTGAGATGGTATAGGTTCTCCTGCATGAGCAGGGGGCTGGACTAGAAGACCTCCAAGGTCCCTTCCAGTTCTATTCTATTCTCCTCTTATGACCATTGCAGCAACCCCACAGTCATATGGTTACACTTCAAATGCTTGGCAACTAGCATGTATTGACAATGGTTGTAGCATCTCGAGGTCCTAAGAATGTCATTTGCAACCTTCCTAAGGAGCTTCTGACAAGCAAAGTCAATGAGGGAAGGCAGATTTACTTGATGGCTGGATGATTCACATAACAACTTCAGTGACTCTTTTAACAATCAATGGCAAAAAAAGGTTGTAAAATACATGACTCACTTAACAACTGCCTTGCTTAGCAATGGAAATTTTGGGCTCAGTTGTGGTCATAACTCAAGGACTACATGTAGTAGGTCAGCAAAAAGCAGGTTCAAGGGATACATAGGGCCCAGAAGTGCAGAATTCCCTTTCATGTTTTACAGGATAATTGTGTTGGGATGAACTGGTTTTGCTCAACTAATGACAGATACAGGGTATAAATTTATATGCCACCCCTTTCACTGATAAGGGAACTCTTAATTATTTAAATAGGTTTATATAAAATGGTGAATCATTATGGTGGCTGGAGGATATCTATAAGGGAGTTCATTTCTTATATGTGATGTATAAAGATTGTTCAGACTCCAACAATTATACACATTTAATAAAATGGGATAAGTAGAGGTAGGGAAATCAAGTCAGGTATTGCTATTTAACAGGCACTTTTCAGTCATATGCCTTCTTTAGTTGCAGAATAATAATAATAATAATAATAATAATAATAATAATAATAATAATAATAATAATAATAATAATAATAATAACAACAACAACAACAACAACAGCAACAACAGCAACAACAGCAACAACAGCAACAACAACAACTTTATTGTCACTTTGAATGTACACCAATCAGCATACATCAAAAAGAAATTTCATTGCATACAGCTCTCAAAGGGTCACCACCTCCAATATATTCTCCTTGTTCATGGCCAGTTCAAGTTTCAGATGGTCCATTTTAGTCTCTAGGGAGCAAACAATGGCAAACAGGACAGATGGAAACAGAGATTCATGTGGATTAGCCCTCAAATTAGCTTGTATTCCTGCATGACAACCTTGCCTCCTTTCCTTTTTCTGATCCTGACTCTTCCACCTTTTCCTTAAAGAGGCCTTGCTTCTTTTCGCCCCTGGAGCACGCTGCCACTGCCACCAACTCATCCAAAAGTCTCCCTCCCTTCCTCTGGGCCTGCCGACAGACTCACCCAGGTCCTTCACTCCATAAGACCCTGGACCTCTCCTCCTTCTCCTCCTCCTCCTCCTCCTGCTCCTCCTGCTCCTCCTGCTCCTCCTGCTTCTTCTCCCCCAGGACCTCGCCTCCTTTGGAAATACCCTAATTTGCAATAGAATCCATCACTAGGCCAGCAGTCAAATCTTGCTGCTGGCAGAACAAATTCAAAAGTACCAACAACTTTTAACGGTCTCACCAACAGTTCTGAAACAGCTAGAAACTCGCCATGCCAGCAAAGATTGTCAGTCGTATGTTACTAGGTCAGTCACCAGGACCAGAGATTTAGTCTTCCAAGGAGCTTTCAGACTTGTGTTGGAGCCTGTCTTCATGGAACTTCTCTCTACCAGAATATATAGAGAGACTAAACCTCTCTATACATTCTGGTAGAGAGAAGTTCCCTGGTCCCAGTGACTGACCCAGATTGGCTCCTGCAACATTTTCCTGGGACATGTATATTTGCCTGCATTCATGAGTGGTCCCCTCCTTGTGGCTTTGCTGATGAAACATTCCTCTCTCCACCAAGGCGTGTACTCTCTACACACTGTTTCCTGCTTAAGGCATAACAGCTTCGTGACATGTAAACACTATTGAACTTTTAGAGAAGCATATTCATATCACCAGAGCAACCATGGTTGGTCCTTGGTAGAATCATAGGGAAAATATCTTTACCTTAGATTGGAATATAAGCAATGTATACCCTTGGCTATTCCTCAAGCAATCAGCATTTTGAAAACATTTCAGCCAAACAGGATTTTGGATACTATACTGATGTAAACATTATTTCTGCATAAGAGGAGAAAAATTATATTAAATATCCTTAGTGAGGATAGGCTTATGCAACTGCATTCTGCCCAGCAATATCATTATTAGTGTGTTTATCTGTTTCATAGGAATCAACTATTTCCATCTGATTGCCATGGAAGTGCAATTTCCCATATCTAAAGTTCTATCCATGGAAACATGTCTGGAATCCCATTTCAGTTAATACCTGCACAATTATTACATACGCATATAACAACAAGGAAGATCTGCATAAGATTACTTAATGCTCTTTAGCTATACATATGTGTACAGAGATTCTCAGTCATCCAGGTCATAGTTATCCCAAAGTGCTTCTCAACTTCTTTTTTAAAATTGCCTTTCCAAAGACAGCTTGGGAACATAAGCAATTTGCCCATAAGACAAACAAATGGCAGCAGTAGGATTTGAAAAGGAGAGAAAGAGGCAACTTCTATGACTGATATTTTCTAGAAAGAAAATCCTGATTAATTTCCTTGGGATTTATCCTAGATTCTTTGGGATTTCTCCAGTTTGAGATTGCCCTACCAGTACGAACATACTTCACTATCACGTTAATGAATATGGACTCATATTGTTACATTTGAGTGAATAAATGTTGGGAATATGGCAGAATGGGATTTTTGGCATTCTAAATCATGATTTTTCCCCCTTCTCCTTCAAATGGTACTTTCAGGCATAACGTTGTTAACCTTTTCCAACTTAATATCTTCTAGACATTGGACTTCAACCTCCATAATGCCCCAACCAAAATCTTCCATATAAAGGAAAGCTTTTTCTAGCTCTACCAATGAGAGAGGTTCCCTCTTGATGTTTTCTTTGGGGATTTATTTAAAATGTGAAAAATGGTAAGTGTTGGGAAGATGTTTGTATGACAAAAGACAGGTTATTAAAACATAGACGAACACACACACACACACAGAGAGAGAGAGAGAGAGAGAGAGAGAGAGAGAGAGAGAGAGAAAGAGAGAGAGAGAGAGAGAGAGAGAGAGAGAGAGAGAGAGAGAGAGAGAGAGAGAGAGAGAGAGAGAGAGAGAAGGAGAGCTCTTGTCTATCTCTAAAGACCTCTCTACATTCCACTCATGGGATCATCATCCACATGCAAGTTTCCTTTGAAATGAATTGTGTACCATCAAGTTGAATAAAATACATAGGGAAAAAAGGTGATTTTCTTTGCCTGACAATCATTTATGGGTTTTTAAGCTAATCACAGTACATTGGGTAGAGTGGCTATTCAGTGGATTTCCTTTCAACAATACCTCTAGGTTTATTGTCTGTTTGGGAAACCCAGGTTTCAGTCCCACCTGGATCTGTGCCTCCTTCATTTAGCTGGCATTACATTTATCTAGAGGCAAAGCAGAACACATGATGTATATATATAAAAAACCTGTAAATATGAAGCCAGATGTTGCATCTGGAAAAAGCCAGTGTTGAAATATGCTGCACTGGCATATTTATGGACAGGCCACATAATTCTGTGGGCTCTTTTCCTAATCTCTAAATTGCTTTCCAAGCTTTCACAATCAGTCACCAAAACCAACCATGGAACAAGCTAACAAATTGTGTTTGTACCAACCTGGTGGGGGGAAGAGGAGGGGGGAGGCTTCTTGCCATTCATGCAAATGAATTCCAGACTTTCTTTGGAGAAGGCAGGCAGGCATTTAAGGAATAAAGTGCCTTAAACTGTTCTGGTAGGCATTCTCTAGATGGTTTTTATAGGGAAGCAAAAATGCATTTCAGGAGGAGGTGATTTCAGTCTTCAAAAATGGTTGAAGCATTATGTAATGAAGAAAACTGGCATTCTTAACTTGAATCCAATTCCCAGCTGTATACCTAATTAAATTAATTAACTAGAGAAGTGTATCTCAACCTTGGCAATTGTGTGGTCCAACCTTGTGTGGACCTCAACTCCTCAAATTTTGGGAATTGAAGTCTACCCACCTTAAAGTTGCCAGAACTTTAAGAAACTTGAACTAAATTAATGTGAGGAATATTTTCTCCATTCCTGGAAGCAACATGTCTTCAAAGGCAGCCCTATGTAAAGGGCCTTGCAGTAATCCATCTGGCAGATGCCCAAGGCATGAGGACTATGAATAATACTTCCCAATCCACCAAGGTTGGACAAAATTGGTGCAGAAGACAAGCATAAGTATTATAAATAAGCATACTGATGATAAAATATACCTGAATTCAAGTCTGCTTCATGACTGTTCAACTTAACTGAATATTCTGTTACAATATATTTATTATTAGAGACTGTTTCAAATGAAGTGCTTTGAACCATGGGAAGGAAATATATACCAAGCACTTTTTTCCCCAAATTATTGAAACAAACTCCTGTATGATGTATCCTGCAGTAAGACATATCTGACTGGGCTGCAAGTTCCAGAGGACATGGCAGCAAAAGATCAGAGTTCATTCTTTATCTTCACTGCCATCTAGAAGTCATTCAATATTCTCAGTTCAGACATCATCATAGTTATAGTTGTAGATAGGAAGACTTTCCAAAGCAGCCATATAAGTCTAGAGAAAGCTGCAACTGCTGGAAATATTCTAAATTAGAGTCTTTATATGTGCTCTCACACATTGAGAATAATTTCTTTCAAAGCCTCTGCTCAACCTTTTCTTTGTATGCCTGTATACACCTACTACGCATGAGCTGAGCAAAAAATAAAAACAGTATCAAACTACATAAAGATAACCAATTTTCTGTTTGTGCCTATTATGGTAACTTCTGGGTGAAACTATTTCATTGTAACCCTAATCCTTTTTTGCTCTCCCAAGGATAGAGAGGTGTCCCCTGTGTGATTCCCCAAAATCAAAAAGGCAACCACAATGGTGTTACGGAAGCTCCAACTGTACTCAGGCATTTAAAAAATGGATATTACATAATTGCAGCTACTGTCTTGACCTTTTAGATTGTGGATATGAATGTAGGCAGGAGTAAAATTGGGGGGAAATGGAGGTTTCTGGGCAATCATGTCGCAGCCCCAAATATGGAACCATAGCACTTGAGAAGAAAAACATGGCATCACTAGTGAGACAACAGAAGCATTTACTGCAGATTTAGAACTCTTAGCTCTGAAGAATTTATAGGTTGCAAAACAATGTTTTACTATGTGGTAAAACTATGCTGGAGTGATTGCTGCAAGGTAAAGGCCAGTTTGAAATATGTGAACATATCTAAAGGTGGTTTTAATTAATTTTAGCAAATCATTGCTAGACTGGCTTTGTGTTTTGGCTTTGAAAAAAGCACTTTGTCTTGCATTGAAGCCTTACTATTTATTTATTTTTTCCTATCTTGTTTTACCGGGCAAATTTCCTGTGAGCAGTACAAAGCATCCTGGGCTTGAAAACTGGAAAGATAAAAAAGAGCTTTTGGAGGGAATTGATTGCTAAGCAGCTCACGTATGGTTTATGAACTTTAAATATTTTGGAAAACCTCATTCATTTATTAAGTGAAATTATTTTGACCCAGATTTTACCTAGTCACCCCATGCTGCTTTTAAAATCAATGGACTTCATAACTACTACAGGTCCTACTTATGAAACTTGACCAGATGAAACCATGTGGCTGCAGGTGAGATCTCTTCCTTCTGAGGCTGGATATTTTTATATTAGAAGAGATATTGGCAGACTAGATTCAGGCATCCAGTCAGGGGACTGGACTTCAGAGCTGAAGAAGCTTCTTGGATGAAAAGTGAAATGTCTTCAAAGAAAAACAAGAAAGTTCACTTGCCTCTGGAAAAAGCATCTTTGGGATGACTGGACTTCAGTTTCTTCCAGCTGCACGATTTTGGTATAATTCAATGTCAAAATTCTGTGGTTGAAGGTAGCAGAATTTATTGCATTGTTACATGGGACTATCTTCAAAGATCATAGATCTTGGGAAAATGTGAACATGCATGGTTGAGATTTTCTGGCTTCATTAGTACCTTGGCATACTGTGTAAACTTTGCCTGTTGTACATAGGTGTCCTGGATTATACACCAGACTCATTTTAGAACTGAATTACAGACAAATGTACATGACTGGAGGCACCTTTCAATGGAATGTGCGTGGGATCACAGTCTAGAAGGGAAAAGACGGCCAAGGAAGGGACAAAATTAGTGTCAAACTTTTAAGTTTTCTGGCTTTTCATTTTGGATTGCTATTATTTTCCAGATACTTTTAATATACTATTTTCAGACAAATATTTATATAATGTGGTAAATTATTTGTAGTAACCTACTCACCAGTTTGTCTCTCAGTGTTTTTTAAAATACCATTGCATCATTAAACATCTATGGAGATTCTCAGTCATCCAGGGCATGGTTGTTTTTCAACCATGTTGTTGTTTTTCAAAAGGCAACTGGACTTCCTTGGTTTTCGTTTTGTTGCCTTTTGAAAAAGCACCTTTGGGACGTTGCATCATTAATTATAAAGAATTCTGGAATCTAGAAGGAAATAATGGATATTAGATCACATGCTTTATGAACCTGGCCATCATGAATATAGATATGGAATCTGATGGTGCACTGAGCTAGTGCATAGCATGTATTGAGGACTAATAGGGCAACAAAGAATCATAGCTGAAAACAATGACAATAGCCTCAATATTTCCAAAAGGCCAAGGGTACCAATAAATAGAGACACAGTGGGTATTTTTACTGTTTTTACTACCCCTTCTTCTCTAGGGTCATGATACCTCAATCATGAAAGTATATAAAGCCTTGGAATTACCACCATTTGGAAGCACCCTATATAACAAAAAACAACATCTTGCCTTTCTCTTGTAGCTATTGTCATTCAGAGAGACCAAACCAATGTCATTAAAATATCTAGGATAATAATAGGTATCTTGAACCCATTTTGACATGTAACTTGAATGGCGTATCCTAAAATCCTTTTGGGTTATTAAGCATATCATCTCTGTGAATTGCTCCATAAATGTTTCACATGCAAAGGTTTAATGAATATAATAATAACCTTTACCAACATTTCATTTTGAAGCTCCATTTACCTGAAATGGACTTTATCCAATAAATATTTCACAATACATTTCTCCTTTCCATCACCTTAACACCTTGCAAGGCAAATAGGAAGGTTTAATTTCCAGGCAAAATGTGTATCTTTCCTGAACTGGCCTTTATATTGTGTCCCATTTTGCGACTACATGGTTTTCTGATTATCATGTCCTGGAGTATCTCTTTAGAAGCAGTGATAGGAAATGTCATTAAGAAATAATGTTCCTCTGCTTTGATAATCATGTTAGAGAATACTAGAGACTTGACAGGTTATGTATCATGTGGCCTAGTGCTAATGGCTTTAATAATGTATCTAGTAGTACTTTGTCAAGATTACTCATTAATTTAAATTTGCCAATATCAAAAGAAAAGGGGATGTGTGTGCATGTATTTGTGTGCATACACAGACTAATGGGGGTGGGTGGAGGGGAAGAGGAATTGGCAGCAACCAAGATACAGGGGGTATCAAATTGCAATGGGTTCCATAAATGGATCATCTCTTCTATATCTTCCCCCTGTGATGGTTTAAAACTAGATATGCCAGAAAGAGAACTGTGAAAAACAGTGACATATTCTGGACATGCTCCATTATTCACCATTTATTCTAATCTCTTGGTAGTTAACAGTGCAATTTTATATATGTCTGCTCAGAAGTAATTCCATTGGCTGAATTCATTCTGTTAAAATATGCTTAATTCAAGTGGCTTGATGGTATAATAGGTTGAACAAGCTAAACGATTCACCTATAATGCTGAAACACAAACTATGATTTACATGTCAAAATAACTAGCACATACATCACATTAAGGTCTCTTGAAGGTAGCATGATTTGTGAATATAGTCAGTACAACAGGATTTGCCTGAAAGTAGGAACAGGATTAGAGTATAAGGTTGTGCAGAACTTCAGCTTTTAAGCTCTCTTGTTCCTTAAATATGACATTCCATATCCTACCTATGCTTAACGGTGCTTAATATAACTGTTCAACTTCATCCTTAATGAATGTGTCAAAAAAATTATGATAGAACAAAATATATTTCATAAGAATCACACAAAAATGACAGAAATATGTATTTATATAGATACACATACATACATATACACACACACACACATCTTTCTCACCCCTACAGATGGTATGTCTCCAGTCTCCAGTATCCTAACAGAAGTCTAGGAGTTTGAGGGTTCTGTGCAGTATTTAACTAATGCTGTACTCTTCTGCACATAAAACTTTAGACATTGTTCCTGAGATCTGTTGGAGCCATTCTCCCAGCTTGGTAATCACAGCCCAAGTGCTCCTACCACCACTGGGCCCACATTTACTTTCTACATCTTCTCTAGTTTCCTCCTCCAGGCCTTGGTACTTTTCCAGCTTCTCACATGCTTTCTTCCTGGTGTTGCTGTCACTTGACATCACTCCATCTTGTCAGGGGAAAGCAAATAAGTTTAACCAACTACATAAGAACATTGTACGCCCTCAACCATGCCCTCACCCATGATTAAATGCAGTATGTCTTGAGACTGATGGATGGATGCACAGTTGACAGATAACAAAGTGTAACCACAAGCATTTTAGCCTGAATTGGATAAGTTAGTGTCCCCTGTCCACTCACATCTTTATAACCTTTGCTTAGCTTTTTTTGCGAGGTAGTCCTTTTTATTATTTGCTCAAGTTCTTTCACATTTTGAAAGTGGTAACATTCTCATTCACAGGCATTAAAATATTAAGAAAATTCTACAGTGGAAAGGAGAACTTACAATCACCACCCACATCAAAAATAAAACATTCACTTCTCAGCTAGGCAAGGCCAAAAGTTGAAGCAATAGAACAAGATCCCCATTTCAGTTGGGTGGTGAGGTTTGGTTTGTGTCCCATGCAGACTACTGCTCTCCCACTTTCATGGTCTTCGCTCTCAATTTAAACAAGTCAAATAATCCTTTTCCCAAGAAAAGGTGCCCTTTCTCTTTGTTCTATAATGGGAGATTCCCAGTCTAAGAGGGGGAGATTCCTAAACAGGGTACCCTGGCATGTTCATAAAGAACCTAGATTCTGTCAATACTTGCAGCAATGGCATGTGTTTACCTCACAAGGACCAAGGTGTCAGTTTCCCTTTGCTGGAACTTTTGACAGAAACAAATTTAATTTTTGTGAAGTTGTCTTAGATGCCGTTGATGTCTCTCAAACTGAGCAATTGGTCTGCTTTTGTGGTTTGGTATGAAGAAATGGGAAAGCGGTGCAGGAAACAGCATTTGCAATCCTTCAAATGTACCAAGAAAAAACTGGAAAGATCACTGATTGACTTTAGGGCCTCCTGGCCCAGCTGTCACACTTAATGCAGTGATGGGATTCAGCCAGATCACACCACTTCAGCAGAACTGGTTACTAATTTTTTGTCGCCAAGGCTCAGAATGGGCTTCTGGAAGTGGCATCCACACAGTGAACTGGTTGTTCACATATTTGAATCCCACCACTGACTTAATGACTGCTTGTCCATTTGGTCCTTATTGCAATAAGTTGTCAGAATGTAAGAACTAAATTTGTGTGTCAACTTTAAATAAACCTCTGGATCCTAAAGTGAGAATTTTGTTGTGTGTTGTCTCTTGTTTCTTTTTAACAAGTTTTTCCCCTGACAATCTAACACCACCATTGTTTTCTGGTCCTTGTCTACTATCCTAGTGTTGTTGGGTTGATTGAGCAGTGCCTGTCTGACTGTCTGGATCTGGAAGTCCCACAGGATATTAGCCTCTTATTCTCCAAAATCTTGGGATGCAATCCAGAATTGAGAAGATCTAACTCGTGCACTGTGTAGATGTTCCTGTACTCAATGCCAACTACTTGGCTGTGGCTGCCAGTGTATGGTGTTGCTGCCTGAATCTTACATCTTCCCAGTCTGTATTGTACTGTCTTCAAAGCCTCTCCACATACTCTGCACCTTGGGGCATGTCTAATTGGTAGATGTCATGTTTCTATGGATCTGATGCTTAGTGCCTGTTCTTGTGCTGTCTTGTGCTGTCTTGTGCTGATCAGTGCCTCAGTGCTGTCTTTTCACCCAACTTTTCAGCCACTAGAAGAATTTTTCAATATCTGCCACCTCAGCAATCAGTCAGTGGTATATCCCATGTAGGGTCTTGTCTTGACACTTCCTCTGTTTGATCTTCCACCCATGTCTGCAGCTGCCTCACACATTCTTTCAGAACTTATCTTTGGGAGCCATTTACTGATGACAGTGGTTTTGATATCCACCAGGCCCCACCAGCTCTCTTTCTAGTTGTTGTATAGTCTCTGGGTGCTGAACTTGGGGTAGAAATGTCCATACATAGTAAGGAGCTTCCAGTTCTTCACTTCAGTAGCTTCTATGTCCTCTTTGGTGAACTCATTATACTGGCAAGGTATCTGATGATATGTTGATGGCATGGATCTTGTTCTTCCCGTAGAGCTAGTTTTCAGGAACTATGTTATCCTATGGTGGTACTTAGATGTTGCTGTCTTCCATGCTTCTTTCTCATGGTTCCCATATAACTGTAGGATACCAAGGGTCTTGCAACTGTATGTCTGTATGTCTTTATGTCTGCTATATGTATCAGATTGCTAGCTTCACCCCATCAATTTTAACTACATTCCTTGTCTTGAATACTATCTGATCAGACTTCTCTAGTCCAAATGACATCCCAATGTCCTCATTGTAGATTTGTGTTAGGCAGTTCAGAGAATCAATCTCTCTTTCACTTTTGGCATACAACTTGATATCATACCTTCAGAGGAGGAGGCTGATGATAGTTCCACTCTTGAATTTGTATATGTGTGTGTGTATGTGTGTGTGTGTGTGTGTGCACGCATTTATAAATTATTGTATTTTATTGTATTGTAGCATAGTACATTATATATTATAATAATATTCATATCATATCTTGTGTGGAAAGCATATTCTCTTTCCCTTATTTCTGTCTTTTTTCCAGAAAATTATATTTCACAATTGCTACTTTCTTGTTGTTCAATTCTAACAGACAAAATTAGAAAAGGGAAAAAATTGTTTTGAAAACAATTCAGCAGAGATCATTGCAATATTGTCTGTAAAGAAAATTGCCAAAAGAGCCACTTTTATGGTTCACTGCCCTTTTGGGTAAATGTAGGATTTGAAAAGAAATGGGCTATAATTGTTCACAAAAAACACACACACACACACACACACACACACACACACACAATGTTTTAGCAGAAACTTCTTTTAATCTAGATGGAGAAAAGTTGGTTCCACACCAAGCTCAATTCTTTATTAAGGTGGCCCATCAGCACCAAACAGTCAAAATAGTATGACTTGAAGCAGTCATGAAGCAATTATAATCACTAAGATTTGTGTCTAGGAATAGCTTTGAGCCCACTGTCAGTCTTCTGGAACAAATGTTCCATATGTTCCTGGTCCTCAGGTTTCCTTCAATCTCCCCTGCCTTTTTCTACATAAGTAGAGCCATACAACCCAAGCAGTCCCACCAGGCTATGGATTTGAAACCACCATCTGTCAGTCTCATTACTACACCAGCATTAAGAGAGAATTACATCACAGCAAGAGGATATACTTGGCTATCTTTTTACATGAAAACCAAGAACTTAAGCAGAAATATAATGGGAGCTTTGTTCAGCAGGTATTAGGGTAAACGAAGCACATCCATAGTTGGTGGAGGAGCAATTGCGGCTGCACACGGCATGGGTGAGTTTCCAAAGGAATGGATCAGAAAAATGGAGATACTGAGAAAAATCAATGTTGCAGATTCTCTGATGCGTCTAGGACTAAATCAAGCATTCAAAATGAGAAATAGTTCATGTTATGTCATTGGGAAATACTTTATGTTTGCTATCAATTCATAATTTATGGTCCTGTTTAGAATTTTGCTTTGTGTTCAGTCATCAGGTTAAAGATGTGGAGAAAAGGCTAAGTTTTCATTACATTAATTTTGAGTTCCTTTTGCTATAATTATTTACATTTTACAGTATTTATGCCTCTAATGTCATTATGATTTTCCCAATGAGAAGTGCTGAGATGCAGTCCTCAAGATTATGTGCGTCCTTCTTAGCCTATTTCTTCAGGGATATACAGTATGCAAGGAGGATGCATGTAGAGAGTAAGAAAGGTGTCATTGATGGGAATACACAGGAACTGTTGCCTAGGCAAAAAGGGTTGAAAGATTTCTAAAGGACAAAATGTTTTTAAAGACAAATTAACATTCAGAGAAGGGTTAGGCAGCTATCTCCCTAATCCACTGAACTATAAGAAGAAGGAAGTGGTACAGCACAATCAGATTTGCATGATCCTGTTATTATAGCCAATCTCAAAAGAGGTAGTTTTAGCCTTCCAGTGGAGTTGATTTCCTGGTTTGTCTGTCTAATGGTGATAAATTTGTGATAAATTTGATCACAAGCAGCTAAGGAAAGGTTACTATTTTTTCTTTGCCACACAACATGATCCCAACAGAAATCAAGCCAGTCTCAATAATTGAGTTTGATTGAGATGACAGGCTAGTGACTAGCTCCTCTTGTTGTGAGAAAGCAGGACAAACTAAAGTTTTGTACTTCCAAGCAATAAAGGTGATAACACCATTCAGCTAGAATGACATCCTGCAGCTAAGAGACATGTAGGAAAATTTTATTTGGCTATGGTTCCTTGATAAGAGAGGAGTTAACCCCATCCTGTTGGATCCATCATCAAATAACTAGAATGATACTTCAGGGTAAGTGTAACTAATGGCCACAAATAAGCTCAATGAACAAGCATTTGAGACTCCATTTCCACATAGTTATACCCTCAGATCCTCAGTGTTGACTATAATAAAAGAGGATGGGGAAGGACTCTTCCATCCATCCTTCCATCTATCCATCAATCCTCTACCAACAGAAGAGAATATTTGTAGCTCAGGATTGAACTGTGGGGTCCTTGGTGCATTGATGATGTTACCTAGTTTGGTAATGAAATGTCTGCAAGAAAACTCAAAGATCCCACATCTGTCCTCTCACTTTGTGAGACAGACTCACCAGGTTTCAGTTCTCTAGGAATAAGCAGGTACAATAGGAATGTGAATGACAACCAGAATCAGCAAACCAAAAATGCAAAAGACCATTTGATTAGCTTTTATGTTTGTGAGGTGGCTTTCTTCTGCCAATGTTCAGAGACAGAAAATGGCCTGTTAGAGGGATTATTATTGTCATCACTTAAATAGTCAAGTGAGAAAAAAAAACTATGCATTGGCTAAAAAAGAAACTGGAAGAATAAAGGGCTTTGTTTTCAGGAAATGGAATAATTTTCCAACTACTCAAAAAAGATTTTAAACCTGCTAAGCCACTGGCCTTCAACATTTTTTTTGCCCCAAATGAAAATCCAAAATGATGTTCTCTTTCAATATTTACAATGTAACACATACATCCTCAGCACTATTGTCGAGCTATAACTATTTCTTGAACTATGAAAAGCTAAGACTAGCTATAGCTTTATGACAGGACCAGATATCTTAGTTTTGATGCTTTTGAATCCTGGACTAATCTCTGCAGTTTGCCATGACTTTCAGAAATGGTTTGCCCTTGTCTTCTTACTAGGGCTGAGACAGAGATTGGTGTGTCTAAGGCAGGACTAGAAATCCTGGTTTTTAGGTCTATGCCTTAGTGACTACACAAAACTGGTACTCATATATATCCTATTATGTATAAAAATAAATGGATATGAGTCCACAATCACAGATCAATATATCTAATTCATTGGGGATAAATGATTTTATTTTATAAATTATAAATGATTCTATATTATAAAAGAGAAATTTCCTGATAGTGAGAACAATTACTCAGTTGAACAGCTTGCCTTCAGAAGTTGTGATTGCTCTAACACAAGAGGTTTTTAAGAAGAGATTGAAAAGCCATTTGTCCTGAATGGTATCGGGTCCCCTGCTTGATCAGGGTTGGAATAGAAGACATCCAAGGTCCCTTCCAGCTCTGTTATTTTATCCTACATATGATTTTACTAAATAAAAACATTGTTAAGAATTTGGAAAGTATATGTTAATTTTGTTAATCTGTTTCAAAAAAAATAACTAAAATAAATTCTCATTCATCCGCACCAGCCAAATACAATATAAATACAGCTATTTGCAGTCTTGATAGTACACTATTGTATCAGCCAGGTTGTTAAAGATAAGGACATCCTTTGTATCTCAATAAGGAGAAAATTACAAATTTTAGAAAGTTCTTATCCCCCAAATAAAAACAATCCATATGTTCATCTATCCCTAAGTATCTTTTACTCTAAGCCACTCTTATCAGAGAGAAGATAATAGTCACTAAGATAACAATTTACATTGCAAAGACATGCCATGCCAACAGGCTGGATATATTTACTGCCTTAATTCACTACATATATATAGCATCATCAATATATATGGTATTTCAAAGCAGATGGTGGAGTATTTATGAAAAAAATGCCAAACAAAGATGAATTGCTTGTCTTTCTAGGCAGCCTATAAAGACATGGGAAGCAGTCTGATGTAATGGTTAAGGCATCAGGCTCGAAACAGAAAGACTGTAAGTTCTGGTCCAGCCTTGGGCACAAAGCTAGTTGGGTGACCTTTGGCCAGTCTCTCTCTCTCTCTCTCTTCTCTCTCTCTCTCTCTCTCTCTCTCTCTCTCTCTCTCTCTCTCTCTCTCTCTCTCTCTCTCTCTGTCTCTCTGTCTCTGTCTCTCTCTCTCTCTCTCTCTCTCTCTTATTTGCTATTGCTTTCTGCCTAGAGCTGAGAAAGAGTAACTGGCCAAAGTCATCCATTGGGCTTTGTGCCCAAGACTGGATTAAAGGAATATTCCAAAATCACTAGCATATCTCTCTCCCTCTCCTTCTCCCTATCTTTCTCTCCATCCCTCTCTCTCTGATGGCAAGAAAAACAATATTCCCTACTCAGTGCTTTTCAAGAGGTTTATCTAGAACAAGCCCTGACATGTTGTAAAATAATTCATTGAAATGAACTCCCTTAATGACAGGAGGAAGGAGCCCAGAGTGTAATAGGAAATAAACATTTTACACACATTTGGTACAGTTTTCAAAGGTCACTAGGCTATATATATATATATATATATATATATATATATATATATATATATATATATATATATATATATATATATATATATATATATACCACAATCTAAGCAAACCTCCAATAGAGACAAACATAGTAACAAATATAACATTTTGTGAAAAGAACTGCCCAAGATATTTCTGTGCCTGAAGCAAAAGCAAAATGTCTCCCATTCTGCACACTGATGATGATTAAACTGCTGACAGATGGACTTGAGAGGCACCACAGCAAACTGTGAACTTAGTATATGAATCATCTTTCAACACAGCCAGCCTACATATCATCATTCACAATTTAGAGTGGCTGCTTCAGTCTAGCTAATGGTAGGGCCTGCCCATAAACCTGCACAAGGAACTAGTCAACCAAAACAAAGATGATTATTTTATGATCACAGGTAGCATTAAAGCTCCCAGCTGTACTCACCTCAATGCTCAATTGATCAGTTTGGAGTCACAGTTGGCTTTGGATGTTCTGGATCCAAACACTGTCTAGTCTCCCAAGTGGATTCTGAAGTTGACATACGACATATATGATAGCAAATAAAGGAACAAAAAAGGTCTGAATTTCTTCAGGAGAATTATAAAAGTTCCAATAAGTTTTAAAGGGCAGAATCCCCTCACAACAGTGATAGGAGGACTACTATAGAGAAAGACACAAAAAAGGCATTTTCTCAAGATGTTTTGTCTTAAGATTCAGTTGTACCACAGGAAGCAGAAAAAAGGCCAATAAAGAGAATTGTACAATGAAAGACAAACATTCCCCTGGCTAACTCATACCTATCACTGCAAGAACCCCACAGACTTTATGTAAAAAGCTCTAAAATAGAGATGTCCAACCTTGACAACTTTAAGATCTGTGGACTTCAACCCAGAATGCTGGCTGGGGAATTCAAGTCCACAACTCTTAAAGTTGTCAGGCTTGGAGATCCATGTCTGACAACAAATTTTCTGTCATCAGTTTGAATGAGATAAAAAGAAAGAAAATGCAGGAGAATTTCTGTTACCTGGTACACCACTAATTTCCCCTCCACTGCAGGTCATGGGGGAAATAATAAATAATTTTTCCTAGGGTAAATAATCTTTCAACATCACTCTAATCTCCATCCCAGTTTAAGATTCTAGTCTTAGAAATTCAGAATAGATATAAGAATATCTCAAGAAACTAGACAACTCTTTGGTCGTACCTGTTGCAAAAAAACTAAGAATGCATGTATGTCAAAGTAGAAAAATCTAATGAAGAGAACAGTAGTGATAAGTTGTTTTGAAGGTGTGTAACTTAAAAAGCAACACAATCTCACTCTCTTCATTCAGAATGAATATGCTATTTTAAATAGGAATAAGAATAATAAACAATAAAAAAACAGCTAGACACAAAGGATCTTTCACACTTTTTAAAAAGCACCCCTTGAAGGTAACAATTTATAAAATTAATGATACAGGGCTCATGGTTAAGAGCAAAAAGTAAGTGTTATAGACACAAAAGATAAGCTATGTGTGAGACAATTTTACAAGTTGCAGAACTGCCACATCGGTCTTAGAATTTTTACACTAAAATAAGTTTTTAACACATGGCGTAAAGGATGTCCTAGAATAACAGGCCCTGTATCTCCACTGTGACCTCAATCAGACATAGTTGCTTTTAGTAGTGATATAGCACAACTGTAAGATAACTTCATGGATAAAGCCAGTTTAACAACGAACTGTTGCAGTAAAGCCAAGCAGCAGTTACAGATGTGAGAGCTAAACAAATTTATCTGCACTTGGTCTTGGAAAGCAATTGGATCCATTCATCTCTAGACATATGATTCTGTACTGGTTCCCTTTCTGTCCATTAGTGGCCTTGCACTGTTGAGACCTGTAGTCAGTTGACTGAGACAAAGATGGAATGTAGACAGAAAGCATTTTTTTTGCACAAATGTATTTTTCACTGAAACTAACTCATTTCTATTATTCTAATTTATGATTGCATTAAAGTGAAAGAAGGTATCCTTGGAAATATCCATTATTCCTGATGTTCAGTTTTCCCCTGAGTAGGTGCTGCTGGGCAATCACTGGCTTATCATTTGACTAACAAGAAATCAGTGCTATCTATTTTCATCCACAGTTTTTGAAATATTTTATAGTGTCATGTTTTAGGAAGATGATTTTCAGAATGATTATTCCACCTTGACTATAACCTAAACATGTCATCAGACCATGAAAAACTGGTAGGTCTCTAGATGTTCCTGAATTCTATTAAATTCCCTCTTTCTTTAATCACTGGAAAATAATAAAATAAGGGTAAGTGGGAAGAAAATCATCCTGAAACATGGTATGTAATTATTAGTGGTGGAGAGGAGGGTTTCCTTGCTTGCTTGTTTTTGTTTTAAAAAATGAGATCAAACATGCTTTCAAATTGTTAATTTCTTCTGTTTTCTTTTCAGAAAAGTGAGAGGCAAACAGTTGCACATTCTGATTCCAAATGGTACCTTGGGGTTATCTCAGAAAAACAAACACACCTCATATTAAAGTTAACCCTCCATTTCTAATTCATACCAGAAAAAGTGAAGCATTTAGAAAAACTAACACATATCCACACTAATGGATTAAAATAGGATGCATTTGATGTTCTGCTTTGTTATCATCTTACATCTATCTTTCTTGTTTTACCCAGCCTGCTCGTTCACTTACCTGAACACAATATTAATTGTCACCATTGGTTCATGTAATAAAATCAGCAACACTCCTCTTTGGTAAAAAGAAAAATCAAATTCAAAATACCGCCATTCTTTAATACCTTCTACCAAATCCCAATGCTTAGTATTCCAGAAATAAATTATTTGCAAGATTTTTTTAAAATTAAATAATAAGAATAGGGAAGTCTTGTGAGGGGAAAAGGAATTGTACAAAGCAATGCTAATGTCAAAATTTCTGACCCTAGTTTGAAATTTCAGAATTCAAATATAAATTCAAATATAAAAATTGAGTTTAATCCTGCACACATTTACCACCATTGGAAGAGGGGAGAGAGAAAGAAGGGCACTGGAGAAATCCACTGTACTGTTTTTAACATTTCTGAGAGCCAGATGCTATAGCATAGCCACACATTCAGAGAATCCATTACAGAAGAAAATTAAATAGAAAAAAGGACATATAATGAAACACGTTGATGACATGATTAATTAATTAATTAATTAATTAATTAATTAATTAATGTCCCTGAAAACAGGACAAGAAGCAATGTGATGGAAACCAATCAAGGGGAGAATCACCTTAGAACTGAGGAGAATTTTCCTGATGGTTAGAACAATTAATCAGTGGAATGACTTGCATCCAGAAGTTGTAGGTGCTTCAACCTTGAAAGATTTTGAGAAAAGATTGGACAACCATTACTCTGAAATGTATAGGGTTTCCTGCTTGAGCAGGAAGTTGGACTAGGAGACTTCCAAGGTCCCTTCCAACTCTGTTGTTCTGTTAATTAGATGCCACATGAAATTACCAATATGACTTACCATGAAACAGTCCGTCTGAATTCAGTCATAATACAATATGTCCTGCTTAAATCTACCTTAGGATTGCTATCCAACCTGTTTCAAAGGTTAATGCCACTGAAAGCTTTGTTCCTCCAAAATAACCAATAAAGAAAACCTGTGTTTTTCTTTCCTTTTTCCCCCTTATATGTCTAGATTTATATACAAATACAGGAAGGTTCCCAGCTTCATTTTAAATGTTCAGGTTCTAGCACTGATTGTTTTCTTGCAGATGTTTCATTATCCAAAGTAGGTAACATTCTTAGTTTAGGTAATGAAAGGTCTGCAAGAAAACAACCAAGCTCAGAGAGCACCAAGGACCCTTCATTTCAACCCAAGCTACAAATATCCTCCTGTATTCTTTTTGCTGGCATTGGGCCAGTATTGCACTGAGCAGCTCTGACAGCACGTTGTCTCACTAATCCAAATAAGTTCCAAGCACATTTGAAAGTTGGGAAAAATTGCCTAAATCCTCAGAAAGTAATTACTTGTTCCTGTGATAATACTGTCTCTTAATATATGAGTCTCTGTGTGTGTGTGTGCGCGCACACACACACATGCACGCATATGTTTTCATTTCTTGGGGTCTTTGATTGACACATGGCAGGATGTAATCCCCCCCTTTATCCTAAATAATATGTGGAAAATAACGTGTACACTGGGCTGATACTAAGTGGGTAAAACTGTTTTAGCTAAGAGAAAGGATGCAATAATGGTGTTAATAGTAATCCCATTCAGAAGAACAATATGACCACAAGCACTTTAAATAGCACTGTGGCCCATTCACAGTGACACCATCCTGAATTGAGATCAGTGTCTGATTTTATCTGTCAATTTAGTAATTACATTTCTCCACCGCAATAGGAAACATGGTATTTTGGTCTCCCTTTCTCTTCTAAAGCCTGTTTTCCACAATCATCTCTAATCAGATACCTTATTTCACAAATTGGGGGGGGGGGTAATCTTCAACCTGGCCAATTCATTGACATTTGCATCTCCACTAGTCTCACAGCTGCTAGTCAATCAGGCATCCTGCAACCAAGGTGAAGAAAGGCTGATATTTAGTGAAGATGATATTTTAAAAGTGCATTTCAGTAAATGGTCTTTAATGCACTGCTTCGTGTTTTGAAAATATTGGAGGATAAGTTTTGGAATCCTGTGACAGAATGTGTTATCCAGCCTTGAAAGGAACTTTACAAAGAAATGAGCAATAGTAGCAATAAAAGCACTTCCTTCCAGCTACATGATCAACAACTCTTTTGCATAAAGCTGATGAGAAAGTCACAAGCTGTCTGAAAAGTTTTGTTTCCACCTCTGTTCCATCCCTACAGTTTGTTTAACAAATAGGTATTCTTTGCAAAATCATAGAAAGGGAAAAATTGCCAGCTGGTTTCTAGGATGCAGACATTCCACAGAGCAAGAATTGTCTAGGCCATGAATGCTCCATTTAAAAGCATAGTGGGAAAACTCTGATTCAAACCAGCTTGGGGAGAAAAGATCAATCATTTGTAAAAAGCTCAGGAATAACTAATAGATAAAATATTTACATTTAAACTCTCATCTTCTGATTATCTCAGTCTTGAAGAGAATCTTTAAGTCCACACATTTAGCTCATGGAGAATACAGAGAATAGGCCATACAAGTGGGATTAAGATATACTAATGCTATAGTAGTACATCCTTGGCTAACGTGATTTTGTACTTTTTAGCTTCTGTGGTTAGGGTGCTGACAAGCCACTCTTGTCTTTTTCCAGAATAAAATTAAAATCTAAGAACTGAGTTTCATTCTAGTCCACTCTCTAATTCCAATCTTTTTTTTTAAAAAAAAATATAGAACAGTGGAATGTTTGAAAGAAATTATGCAAAGGAGCGTTGGAGTCTCTATGTCAGTAGAACAGGATCATTGGAATGAAAAGGCAAGAGCAGAAAGATCCAACTTGAAAAAGTGCCAATTTTAGTTGGTAGGTGTGGAAAAAAAGAAAATCCCCCAAATATTCCTTTCCCTGGTGCTTCTGTATGGGAGAGACAGCTTGATAACTCCTTTATTTTAAGCCTCCTGTTTCCCAGTCATATGATTTAAATAAAAGCTATGTTTATGGCCTCGAAAAAATTCCAGAAGCCACATTCTGCATACTTTCCCTAACTTATTTGATTGTTATTCAAAATTTTGTGGTTATTGATGTTCATCTTGGGTTGTTTAAAGAGGGAGCAACACTTAGACTTTTTAAAATGTTCTTTGTACTGTGTCCAGGATCTCCTGAGTATAATAATGGTCTTGGACTAACAAAGATGTAGTTGTTCTGAAGAATCTTAAAGATATATTAGTTAAGTTCACTTAGCCTGCCTGACCTAATCAAGACCGTTATTTGCATACTGCCTAATAACTAAACTTTGTGACAAATTGTCTCCATAGAAGCATTGATTTCAAAAAGTTTCTTAACTGAAAAATGCATGATGAAAAATAATTGTAGTTTTGTAGTTTGTGAAAGTTCATATGCAAATGCAAACCAACATTATTCTCTCCTACATCTTTATTTAGTCCCCAGCACCTCTGATTAAAGGGACGCAGTGGCTCAGAGGGTTAGAATGCTAAGCTTGTTGATCAGAAGGTCGGCAGTTTGGCGGGTCGAATCCCGAGTGCCGCGTAACAGAGTGAGCGCCTGTTACTCGTCCCAGCTTCTGTCAACCTAGCAGTTCAAAAGCATGTAAAAATGCAAGTAGAAAAATAGGGACCACTACGGTGGGAAGGTAACAGCGTTCCATGTGCCTTTGGCACCTAGTCATGCTGGCCACATGACCACGGAGATGTCCTCGGACAAACGCTGGCTCTTCGGCTTTGAAACGGAAATGAGCACTGGCCCCTACAGTTGGAAACAACTAGCACGCATGTGCGGGGGAACCTTTACCTTTACCTTACCTCTGATTAAAAAATAAGGATAGAACATTTCATTCATTCATTTTTTTTAAAAAAATAAGAACTTTCTAAAAAGTTGACATTTCCTTTTAAATGCAACGAAAAGGCAATTGAAATTTGAACCATTTGAATCTGTAAGCAAAGAAAATCAGAGCTGAGTATCTCTTCAACTTTATCTAGTGATGATTTTCTCAGTCACCCCCTTTCTTTCAACCTCTTCCCTTTTCTTTGTGAATTAGCTTTACATTTTGATTCTTCTGTTTATAGGACCAAACCATCTCAACACTCTTTCTTCCCCAATACTTTTTTTGCATCCAATCCACAATTATTCATTTTTGCCATATCTTCTACTTTATTATCTTTACATCTTAAGTTCCCCATTCCGATTACATTCAACCTACTTTTGTTTCTGTCAATATGTCCAATTTTCATTTCCATATACCGAATTGTTCCATAACATGCTTAAACAGAAATATTTTTGTTCCGTTAACAAACATTCATTTTTCTCAGCAAGGCATATACTGTACCCACTTAGAATCTTTCTACCATCATTTGCTCATCTTCAAATCTCTCTCCCACTTTCCCATGTTTAGTAAACGTTTTAACATGGTACACAAATTTATCTATGTGTACTTTTTTGCCACTAATATCAAACTTGCAATTCTTCACTCAATTCCCCTGCCAAATACCTTGATTTTTTGTTAATGTTCATTTCTCTATATACAGCATACAATTTATGTAACATTTACTGCAAATCTTTAGCGTTCTCAGCTAACCACATGGCAACAAATGCAAACAAAAATACACATTTTACCAATACACCTGTGATATTGTCAGAAACATTTCTGATACAATTGTTCACAGATTTCTTTGAACAACCAAAGCAGCAGCTTACCCAGAATCTCCATACATTTTTTTTTAAATAATAAAAGCAATACTGTGGTTCGCAACTTCAGGTACAAAAAAGGCAGGTTTAGTTCTGCAACATTGCCTTACTTGCTTCCATCAGGCTGACTCCCTCTCCTTTCCCTCATGGATGCCACTGAACTACACTGAAATCACAGATCATGCTTTCACTCCCAATTCACTGTTCAATCATTCCATTTATTTTCACATATGCTTTACTTCCTTCAGACAGTATCCTGGTATTTTTAATCACATTCAAGATTCTGATGAACAGCAACAATCGACTCCAGTATTTCTCAGTCTCAGTAACTTCCAGGCATTTGGACTTCAGATCCCAGAATTCCCCCAGTGAGCATGCTCACTGGGGGAATTCTGCAAATTGAAGACTACACATCTCAAAGTTGCTGAGATTGGAAAACACCAATGTTGTCTTTGCTTGGCTCAAAGTTGCACTGTCCTTTAGCTCATTGTTGTATCTCATATCATTTTGATCAGATACTGTGAAATGCTTTCCTGGGCATTAATCGCCCTGTAATAAAGGTAAACGAAAATATTTCCCCTGTCCAGTTCGACTCTAGAAGACCCAACTCTGTTTCTTAAGCAAGGGAGCCAGCATTACCCAAAGACATTTCCATCGTCATGTGACCAGCATGACAATAAGCAGTGACACACAGAATGCTGTTATCTTCCCACCGAAATGGCACCTATTTATCTACTCACATTTGCATGCTTTCAAACTGCTAGGTTTGCAAGAGCTGTGGCAAGTAATAGGAGCTCACCCCATTATGTAGCACTTGGGGTCTCAAACCCAGGCTGTCAGATTTCAATCTAACAAGCTCAGGGTCTTTAACCACTGAGCCTTTTCATTCCTTCACTCTATGATGCTTACATTGACTTGCAATACTTTTCCTTTTCTACAGGAATAAAATAATAATCCCAAGTCAGCATTCTCTCTATCACTTTAACTGTGTTCATATGTCATGCCTCCATCAAAGCCTGAATCTGAGGAGGAAAATAAGCTGCAACAGGACCCTATGGAGGGCGAGGGAGAGGTGTCTGTGGCTTCAGAGGAATGTGGGGAAGAGCAGGCCGAGGCAGGCCAGGGCTCTTCAGGATTGGGACAGGATGAACAGGAGAGACAGAGTTCAGGCGATGAGCAAGGGCCACCCCCTCCTGATCCTAGACACAGAGAGTGGAGAGAAGGAGGGAACAATGCAGACAGGCTCAACTACGCGGGAGGAGAGCATCCCGCCCCTCTCCACAAGATTTAAGGAGACTGAGATTTAAGGAGATGCTGTGGGGAGGGGCATTTGTCGGGAAGAAATGCTGATTCCTTGGAGTTTTGTGTGTTGTTGCTGATCTCTTGTTCTGTGACTTCTGCTTGGAAACCTGAAAACTCTGACTATTGGACTGACTGACAACTTTGCTTGAATGTTTAAAGACCTTGGACTGTATTTTGGATTCTCTTTTGAAACTGCTCAGGCAAGCTTGTATTCACACAGACTCATTAGGTTTATGATGTATGTGTTAACTCTGTGGCCTTGAGTACATTCCTCTTCTAATCAGACTGTATGTGAAACTACTTGCAGACAGAGTCAGCTGAAGGGGTGTGTGTTTTCTTTTGTTGGAGGCTTGCCAGAAACGTGGGAGCATTTGGGGAAAATTTGGAGCAATTAAAGGACTGTTTGAATTGCCAGCTGACTGCATTGCATCTGTGCTGTACCCTGGGTCATCACATCACACTTCTTAAAAGAGTCATTGAGCCACTCCAGTACAAACTACATTTATATCTTATTTGTTCTGTTGTTAGTCAGTTGACACCTTCAACATACTCACAAATTTATGACTTACTCTTCAATTATTTTATTTAAATGGGCACTAACATTTATAACATTAATTTCAACTCCACACAGCTGCATATAAATCTCTAAAACATTCCTTCCAGCATTCTCAAACCTCAGTGCCATCTCACATACTAATAAATTAATTTCATTTACTCTTCTGGAGGCTTTCCCCTCTCTCTCTTTCAAAACATTTCATTTCCATCAAATCATTCTGAATTTTCTCTGCCTCTTTTGATGTTAACTGCTCCTTCTCTTTAGCTACATTCTTCGCAACTGCCTTTTCCCTCCATACCTTATTTTGTATCTCATGATATTTTAGAGAAATTCTTCTAAGAAATTCTTTCTTTTTTATCCACAGCTTTTTTCCAATTCACAATTGCACCAAACGACTTCATAGAGTACATTAGCATAACTCCACATGGCAGTCAGTAATTTAATAATTTTTCATTGTGACTTCCGGTGGCAACGCCACACCGATGGCAGCTTTCTTCTGGCCGCCTGTCCTGGGATTCTGTGAAAAGCGCGTAGAGACAGCGAAAATCAGCTGTCCCGTGGCTTGAAAACCTCCCCCTCGGGAGAAGAGGGGGAGGAGAGTTTTCCTTGGGTAGAGGTAGAGCTCCCCTAGACCCCCTTAATTATTTGGGGGTCGGAGGTGAGAGCTCCCTCGGAGCCCGAGGCTTTCTCCGCACTCAGGACGCCTTTGCTCCGAGTTTTAGGAGTGAAGCAAGATGCTGCATCCAGATCTGCTATTTAAAGTGACTTGTGAGTGATTTAAAAGCAGACAGAGCTGACCAGAAGAAGTTAAAATTGCAAGTGCTGGAAACTTTAACTCAGGCAGAATTAATCTTCTCCATATTTTAATTTGACTTAATGGGGAAAAATGGCACCAGAATGCTGTTTCTTTGTGTGAAAGGACATTGTCAAGAAAGAGATACATTTTGCAGCAAAGTTTAAACAACTTATCAGACTTTGTGTATTTAGAGCTTCTCTTTCTTTTTAAAAGAAAGAGTTTTTACAGAATATTCTTTTTTCTCTTTTTTTCTCTGGGACTTTGTTTTTTAATTGCTGATTTCATTGAAGGGGAAAGTGAAATTTATAAGAAGTGGACTTTTACAAGCAGGAAAATGGCTTCAAAGCATTTGGGAATTTCTGCTGTTTCTAAAAGTACAATCTCCTCTCCTGTAGTACAACCTGTGGTGCAATCTACAGCTAAGCCTAAATCCCCTCCACCCTCTCCCCCACCACCTGCATTTACGCTTAAAGATATTCAAGATGCTTTAAAGCAAGCAACACAAGAAATAAAGGAGGAGATGGCTGATCTTCTTGACAGTAAAATGAAGGAGGAGATGGCTGGCATCCTTGAGAATAAAAATAGAGAGATGAGGGAAGACATTCTGCTTGCACTTCAAGGGTTAGCTACACATATTGAACGCTTGGATGATCGGGTGGATGAAGTTGTGGAAAATACTGAAAAATTAGAAAGCAGAGATGTCAAAGTTGAAAACAAGATTGATAGAACAGAGGATGAAGTGATCATCTCACAATATAGAGATATGGAATTTGCCTTGCAAATAAGAGGATTAAAGGAGGACCCACGAGAAGATCTGAAAAAGGAGGTGGCAAAAGCTATAGCTCCCATTTTGGGATGTGAACCTGAGGAGTTATCAAGAGAGATGGATAAGATATTTAGGGTTAATTCCTAGATTGCGAGGCAGAAAAAATTACCTAGAGATGTGGTTATTTATTTTTCCAGGAGATCACTTTGAAATGCAATTATTCAGGCTTTTTACCAACAGAGATTCCAAATTGCAGATCAAAACATTATAATTTTTTTTAAAAAATACCTCCAAAAATTCTTAGAAAAAGAAAAGATTTTGCTTTTTTGTCTGAGGTGCTTAAAAACTGACAGGTCCAGTTTAGATGGGAAATACCTATTTGAATAGTTGTGAATTATGCAGGGGCACGATATAGACTTAATACAATTTCAAAGGCAAAAGATTTTTATACTTATGTCCTGAAAGCAGGTTCACCACCATCTCCATGACTTAAGAGAATAGAGGAAAGGCTGGAAGATAAACAACCAGTTGAAGGTGCAATGTCACTGGCTGTAGGAGATTTACCGTAGGCTGAGCCTATTGAACAGAGTTTGGTGTTAAAGGATGATCCAAAGGAACAGAGGATGACTCAGGCTGTGTATAGATGTAAAGAAAAGGAGCAAAAACAGAAGGCTGATTCTGGACCAACACAAGGCCCGGTTGTCCCCTATCACCATTGTTGTTTGTTTTAACATTGGAGGTTTTATTGATTAAAACTCGTGAATCAACTATAATAAAGGGAATAAAAATAAAACAAAATGATTATAGGTTAAGAGCCTTTGCGGATGACTTGGTTGTCACATTATCTCAACCGATTCAATCGGTTATAGACTTGATGGATATTATAACTCAATATGGGAAAGTTTCTGGTTTTAAGGTAAATAATAATAAGACTAAAATATTATCTAAAAATATGACCATGAAGGAAGAGGAAATGTTAGTAAAATTGAGAGATTATGAAATAGTGAAAAAGGTTAAATATTTGGGAGTATAGATTACAGCCTCTAATGTGAAATTATATAAGAATAATTATGAGACATTATGGCTAAAAGTACAAAAGGATTTAAATAATTGGGAAAAACTACAATTATCTTTGCTGGGGAAAATTGCAGCTGTTAAAATGAATGTTTTACCAAAGTTTCTCTTTTTGTTTCAAATGATACCTATATTGAAAAATGATGCTAATCTGGATGAATGGCAGAAGGGTATTAATAAATGTATCTGGGTGGGGGAAAAACCAAGAGCTAAACTTAAGATTCTACAAGACGCATGGGAAATAGGAGGACTTAAGGTGCCTAACTTGAAATTATATTATGATGCAGTAGTTTTAACATTGGTTAGTGATTGGCTTAATTTAACAAATAAAAGAACACTTTATCTTGAGGGATGGGACTTATTATATGGGTGCCATGCATATTTAATTTATGACAAAAAAAGTTGACAAGGCTTTTAAATCTCATATTTTAAGAAGTGCTTTATTGCGTGTCTGGAAAAAGTATTATTATAAGTTAAATTATAAAATACCAATTTGGGGGATTCCTGGACATGCGATAGAGGGTGTATCGATGGGTGTGAGTTTGGATATGATTTCTTATAAGGAATTACTTAGATTGGTAGGGAATGATTGGCAATTAAAGTCATTAGTTGAGTTAAAACAAGAAAATATTATACAGTCCTGGTTCCAGTATACTCAATTGCAAGCTAGGTGGAAGTTAGATCAGAAGGTTGGCATTACACTACTGGACGAAAATTTGGTAAAACAGATCAAAGATCAAAATCGAGTGCATATAAAGAGAATTTACAATGCTTTAATAGAATTGGATTCAGAAATGGAATTAGTTAAAGATTGTATGGTAAAGTGGGCTCAAAATATTCAAGAACCGATGCCATTGGATATATGGGAGGTAATTTGGGTTAGAAATGTACAATTTACCCAGGCCCAAAATTTAAGAGAAATTTTTTATAAAATGTTTTATAGATGGCATTTGGATCCTAAAAAGTTGTCTTATATGTATCCTAATTTACAGCCCATATGTTGGAGATGTGGCAGTTTGGATGCCACTTATTTTCATATCTGGTGGACTTGTAGAAATATAAAAGCTTTTTGGATTAAAATTTGGTGGAACATTCAAAAGATTTTTAAGAGAAAGATAAAGTTTACCCCACAACTATTTTTATTGGGTGTTATTATAGATTGTGATACTAAAGAAACTAAATTGATGTTGAACTTGATAACAGCTGCAAGGTTATTGGTAGGGCAATATTGGAAGAAGGATAGTTTGCCTACTATAGAAGAATGGACGTTTAAAGTGTCAAACTTAGCAGAAATGGTTAAGGTTTCTGCTTATCTGAAGGATCATTCACAGGAAAGATACATTTCGGTCTGAAGAAGATGGATAGATTATATTCAGAATAAATATGGGACCAAAAAGTTCCATTTAGCTTATGGGTAAATTTTAGATTGTTATTATTATTATTAGTTTATTATAGTGGAATTCTTATTAGTTTTAATTATATGGTATTATTATTATTTTTAGTATTAGTATTGTTTAATAACTTGGATATTAATTTTTTTATGTTTTTATTATTATTACCGTATATACTTGAGTATAAGCCGAATTTTTCAACCCACTTTTTGGGCTGAAAAATTCCACTTCGGCTTATACTCCAGTCAACAAAAAAACTTACTGAGGACTTGTGCGCGGCCGAGGCTTTGGTGCTTCCGGGATCGCGCGCACCTCTCCCAAGCCACCGCCGTCCGAGACCTGCCGAAGTTTGGGGAGGTTTGGGGAGGTGCGCGCGCACCTCCCCAAACCTCCCCAAACGTTGGCAGGTCTCTGTTCCTCCTGCCGACGTTTGGGGAGGTTTGGGCGCCTCCCCAAACCTCCCCAAACGTCGGCAGGTCTCCGTTCCTCCTGCCGACGTTTGGGGAGGTTTGGGCGCCTCCCCAAACCTCCCCAAACGTCGGCAAGTCTCCGTTCCTCCTGCCGACGTTTGGGGAGGTTTGGGGAGGCGCCCAAACCTCCCCAAACGTCGGCAGGTCTGCGTGGAGGAACGGAGACCTGGGGAGGTTTGGGGAGGCGCCCAAACCTCCCCAAACGTCGGCAGGAGGAACGGAGACCTGCCGACATTTGGGGAGGTTTGGGGAGGCGCCCAAACCTCCCCAAACGTCGGCAGGTCTGCGCGGAGGAACGGAGACCTGGGGAGGTTTGGGGAGGCACCCAAACCTCCCCAAACGTCGGCAGGAGGAACGGAGACCTGCCGATGTTTGGGGAGGTTTGGGGAGGCGCCCAAACCTCCCCAAACGTCGGCAGGTCTGTGCGGAGGAACGGAGACCTGGGGAGGTTTGGGGAGGCGCCCAAACCTCCCCAAACGTCGGCAGGTCTGCGCGGAGGAACGGAGACCTGGGGAGGTTTGGGGAGGCGCCCAAACCTCCCCAAACGTCGGCAGGAGGAACGGAGACCTGGGGAGGTTTGGGGAGGTGCCCAAACCTCCCCAAACGTCGGCAGGTCTGCGCGGAGGAACGGAGACCTGGGGAGGTTTGGGGAGGCGCCCAAACCTCCCCCAACGTCGGCAGGTCTGCGCGGAGGAACGGAGACCTGGGGAGGTTTGGGGAGGCGCCCAAACCTCCCCAAACGTCGGCAGGTCTGCATGGAGGAACGGAGACCTGCCGACGTTTGGGGAGGTGCCCAAACCTCCCCAAACGTCGGCAGGTCTGCGCGGAGGAACGGTGACCTGGGGAGGTTTGGGGAGGCGCCCAAACCTCCCCAAAGGTCGGCAGGTCTGCGCGGAGGAACGGAGACCTGGGGAGGTTTGGGGAGGCGCCCAAACCTCCCCAAACGTCGGCAGGAGGAACGGAGACCTGCCGACGTTTGGGGAGGTGCCCAAACCTCCCCAAACGTCGGCAGGTCTGCGCGGAGGAACGGAGACCTGGGGAGGTTTGGGGAGGCGCCCAAACCTCCCCAAACGTCGGCAGGTCTCCGTTCCTCCTGCCGACGTTTGGGGAGGTTTGGGCGCCTCCCAAAACCTCCCCAAACGTCGGCAGGTCTCCGTTCCTCCTGCCGACGTTTGGGGAGGTTTGGGCGCCTCCCCAAACCTCCCCAAACGTCGGCAAGTCTCCGTTCCTCCTGCCGACGTTTGGGGAGGTTTGGGGAGGCGCCCAAACCTCCCCAAACGTCGGCAGGTCTGCGCGGAGGAACAGAGACCTGGGGAGGTTTGGGGAGGCGCCCAAACCTCCCCAAACGTCGGTGTCAAAAACTCGTCCTGCAACAAGCAGGGCAGGAGCCGAACACAGGAACGAGAGACTTCTGCTGCGGTCTAGAAGCACTTTATTCTTCAGGGCAACAGCCGCAACAAGAAACAAAGCCAGCGTTGGCCGCTATCTGCAGCCAACGCTATTATATACACACCCAAAACCCCCACCCATACTCCACCCAAACACGCCCACGCCCTCCCATTCCCTATAACTTCCCCACCCCTCCCCTACAAGTCCCTTTGCCCGTCGCCCAACCAGGTAAGCCTCCTCCCGTGCGTTGCCGCCACCGTGCTCCACCCCCTCACCACCTCCCTGCCGTGCCCAACTCCGAAACCCCCCGCGGTCCTTCACACCCGAGGCTCCCAGCCACCCAGGCACCGCGGCGGGAAGGGGCTTGTCTCCCAACGGACCCGCCGGCTCCCAGGCCATACAGCCCTGCGCCCAACTGTCCAGTGTCTCGGCCTGCCTTGCCAAACGTAATTCCGGTAGCCAAAGCAGGGGGAGAGCCGGCGTCGGGCTGCGGGCTCCCGAGATGGCGGTGCTGCTATCAGCCGTAGGTCCTGAACCCTCCCAGGCCGCCGTGAGTGGGCCCGGGCCTCCGCCGGTCAGCTGTGCGGAAGAAGCCGACCCGGGCGGCGGCGCGGCCTCCCGAACCTTCCGGGCCGCCGACACGCCGCCAGGCAATGTCAGCTGTTGTGCGGCGGGGGAGCTGAACGGTCGAAGCGGCGGTGCGGCCCCTGGAGCCTCCCGGGCCGCTACAGAGCCGATCCCGTCCGGCTCGATCCCAGGAGCCTCGCGGTCCACCGTGGAGGCAGGCAGGTCCAGCGGGTGGCAGGGGGGGGTGCTAGGGAGGTGGAGGGACCCCCCTCGAGTGTCGGGCTCCCGAGGCCCGACAGTCGGCAGGTCTGCACGGAGGAACAGAGACCTGGGGAGGTTTGGGGAGGCGCCCAAACCTCCCCAAACGTCGGCAGGAGGAACGGAGACCTGCCGACGTTTGGGGAGGTGCCCAAACCTCCCCAAACGTCGGCAGGTCTGCGCGGAGGAACGGAGACCTGGGGAGGTTTGGGGAGGCACCCAAACCTCCCCAAACATCGGCAGGAGGAACGGAGACCTGCCGACGTTTGGGGAGGTTTGGGGAGGCACCCAAACCTCCCCAAACGTCGGCAGGTCTCCGTTCCTCCGCGCCCTGCCTGCCTGCTTCTTTCCGCAGCGGAAAGAAGCAGGCAGGCAGGGCGTGGAGGTCCGGAGACCTGCCGACGTTTGGGGAGGTTTGGGGAGGTGCGCGCGCACCTCCCCAAACCTCCCCAAACTTCGGCAGGTCTCCGGACGGCGGCAGCTTGGGAGAGGTGCGCGCGATCCTGGAAGCACCGAAGCCTCGGCCGCGCGCAAGTCCTCGGTAAGCTCCGGGCGGTCACTTGCTTCGCGTCTCCTGAGGGAAGGGGGGGCGACTGGAGCGGGCGTGTTTCCTCGCCTGCTGGGCGCCGCGATTTGCCCGGGGAACGCGCGGGCCCCGAATGGCAGCGTGGAGCGAGGAAGCGGACAGCCAGGGATTCCCCGAGAGCCGCAGCCACACAGGGTATTCCTGTGTATTCAGGCTTGCAAAATGGCGGATCGAGCCTCTGCTGGCGGCAGAGGCTTGCAGAACGGCGGATCGGCTTATACCCGAGTCAATAACTTTTTCCAGTTTTTGGGGGTGAAATTGGGGGTCTCGGCTTATACTCAAGTCGGCTTATACTCAAGTATATACGGTATGTTCACTTTTATTTTGTTTGTATTTACGTTAAAGGGGAGTTAAAGCGCATTATGAACTTGGTTATTTAGATAGTTGGTTAATGTTAGTTAGATTATGATTATTATATTTGTAACCCTGTGTTCAGCTTTGGGAAGTGGGGGAGGGAGGGGGGGGTTGGGTGGCTTGGCTTTGGGGATTATATTGTAATTTTACAAAACATTTTAATAAAAAAAATTTTTTTCATTTTGTCCCAGACAGCTTCCATATCCTTTTTTTTTTTCAGTTCCACTTTTGAATTTTTTTTTTCTTGGCAGGTTAATCAATTTTTTTTTTAAAAAAATACAATTTTCATTAAAGACATTTTTAACAAGGTTAAAAACAATACAAATATTAGGGGAAAAACAAAGAAAATAAATAGTGAATAAGAAAGAAAATAGAAAAATAGAAGAGAATAAATTGATAAGGAAACAGCTTCTGATATTTTCGACAGCAGTTATACTGTACATGCATTTACATTTTACTTTCTCTCTTTAAGGTTTCATTATAATTTCCCTTTTTGCATAAGCTACCCTTTCTAATCTTCAAACTCATAAATCACAAGTCCATTTTTTAAGATATTTTAGCAAAATGTCTGTAAAGGATTTCCTGTCATTGCTAATGTAGTTGTTGATCTTTCTCTACTTGAGCAAGTTGTATTAACCTGAGAAACTCTTTAATTTCAGACATCTGTTATGGAAGAGTGTAAAGGTGCTGTACATTGAAGCCTTTTCAACTTCAGCGTGCATCTAAATTAGGGATGGGCAATTAATTTTCCCAAGAAGTCACATGAGAAACTGGGAATAATGTGGAGGGCTGTTGCTGCCCCAGCCCCCTGCTGCCAATGCCCTGTGCTGATGCCATGGGCTAGACTGAGATCCCACATGGGCCACAGACTGTAAAATGCCCAGGTCTGATCTAAGTCATATCTGTGACCTAAGATGTGGGGCTTCAATCTATGTCTCAACCCCTCCTAATGCTCCTTATTGCAGAGGACTCTGCAATCATTACCTCTGTATTTTTCATTACAAGTTGTCCTCCTTTAGCAGCTGTCTTGATTAGTGACTGTTCAGGGTTATGGCAGTGATGAAAAGGTAACTTTGTGGCCAATCCTCACATTTATGACATTTGCAGGTTTGTAATGTTGAAGTAAGATCATAAGCACAGTCACTTAGTTTCACTTAGCAAGTATTTTGCTTAAAGTCCAAATTGCTAGTGCCAGTTGTGGTCACTGAACAGGAACTTCCTATATTTGCTCAATATTCCATCATAAACATATCATCGAGGGGGGAAAAGAATTCTAGAAGTAAACCATTGGCTAAAGGGTTGGACACAGACAGGCATAAAAGTCTGAAATGCTTCTATACAAATGCTCAAAACTTGGGGAACAAACAGGGTGAACTAGAAGGAATAGTACATGAGGGTGGGTATGACATAGTTGGCATTACAAAAACCTGTTGGGACGAAACCCATGAATGGAATGGACTGATGGATGGATACAAATTGTTCAAAAGAAGCAGGTCTACAAAAAGAGGAGAGGGAGTTGCTCTATATGTAAGTGAACACTACATATCTACAGAAATGCAAATGATCAAAGATAAAATCTTTCCAGAATGTATATGAGTCAATATAAAAGAGAAAAAAAGTGACATTGCCATAAGTGTATATTACAGGTCACCAAACCAATCAGAAGAAATAGATGAACTCTGCCAACCAATTAACAAATGTATGTAGGAAACATACCACAGCAGTAATGGGAGACTTCAACTATCCAGATGTCAACTGGGAGACAAACTCTGCAGTGAGTGGGAAATCAAACAGATTTCTAACCAACCTAGCCTACAACTTTGTTATCCAAAGGTGGAGTTGGAAACTAGACATAAAGGTATACTGGACTTAATTTTTACTAATAGAGAAGAAGTGATAGAGGGAGTTGAAGTTGCCAGAAACTTGGGTGAAAGTGACCATGTCATACTGGAATTTAATATAATGCAAACACAAGCAATAGTAAACAATCCAACAAGTGTCTTAAACCTCAAAAGAGCCGATTTTAACAAACTCAGAGAGAACCTAGGAAAGATTCCATGGATGAAAATCCTAAAGGGGAAAACAACCCAAGAAGTGTGGGAAACTCATAAAAGCCCAGTCCAGCACAACACCACTGAAAAAGAAAAACAAGAAATTCAAGAAGGAACTAGCATGGCTGCACAGAGATCTCTCTGACAAACTGAAAGACAAAAAGGACAAATACAACAAATGGAAAGAGGGGCACATAACTAATGCCGATTATCAGCAGACAGCCAGAACATGCAGTGATGAAGTAAGGAAAGCAAAGGCTCAGAACAAACAAAGACTTGCAACAAAAATCAAGGATAATTTAAAAAAAGTTTCTTCCAACATATGAACAACAAGAAAAAAGTTAAGGAAACTGTAGGTCCACTAAAGAGAGAGGATGGCAAGGAAATAACAGGCAACAGGGAGAAAACAGAGCTGCTTAACTCATTCTTTGCATCAGTCTTCACACAAAAAGGAACTACAGCCCAACATACCAAAAAAACCACTGCAAAAGACAAACTAGAAACCAAAATTAAAATAAGCAGGAAAATGGGAGAAGAAAACCTATCCGACCTTGACAAATATAAATCAGTGGGACCCAAGAGACTACATCCCATAGTTCTGAAGGAGCTGACAGATGTTATCTCAGAACCATTGCACCATATCTTTCAAAAATCTTGGAGCACTAGGGAAATACCTGAGGATTAGAAAAGGGCTAATGTGGTTCATATCTTCATGAAACGAAAAAAATGGAACCAGAAAACTACAGACCAATCAGTGTAACATCAATACCTGGGAAGATACTAGAAAAGATAATCAAAAAACAGATATGTGAACAACTAGAAGCAAACAAAGTTATAACTAGTAGCCTGTATGGGTTTTTTAAAAGCAGATCATGCCAAATCAATCATTTCATTCTTTGATAAAGTGACTAAACTAGTAGACCAGTGAAATATAGTATACTTAGATTTCAGTAAGGCATTTGATAAAGTAGACCACAACCTACTCCTTGGCAAGCTATAAAAAGATGGAATAGACAACATCACCACCAGATGGATCTGTAGCTGGCTGGCAAACTGTACTCAACGAGTAGTCCTCAATGGCACTACATCCACTTGGAGAAAAGTAAGCAGTGGGGTACCACAATGTTCCATCTTATGCTCAGTACTCTTCAATATCTTCATCAATGACTTAGATGAGGGAAATGAAGGGGAACTCATCAGATTTGTAGTTGACACCAAACTGGCAGGAGTAGCCAACATTCCAGAAGACAAACTTGAACAATGGGCCCCATCCAACAAAATGAGTTTCAATGTGGAGAAACGCAAAATTTTAGGCAGGAAAAATCAAAGGTACAAGTACAGATTAGGCAAGATTTGTCTTAAAAACAGCAACTGTGAGAGGGACCTTGGAGTCCTAGCGGACAATCACTTGACTATGAGTCAGCAGTGTGCAACCACCACCAAAATAGTTAATACAATCCTAGGTTGTATAAACAGAGGCATGGAATCAAGATCACATGAAATATTAGCACCACTTGATAAAACCACAGACCACAACTGGAATACTGCAGCCAATTTTGGTCACCATATCACAAAAAAGATGTTGAGAGTTTGGAAAAAAAATAAGAAAAGAGCAACTAAGATGATCAAAGGCCTGGAGACAAAGAACGGCTGCTTGGGTTTGGGTAGCTTAAAGAAAAGAAGAAGTAGGGGAGACATGATAGCAATGTTCCAGTATTGGAGGGGCTGCCACAAAGCAGAGGGGGTCACATTATTCTCCAAAGCACCAGTTGGAAACTGATCAAAGAGAGAAGCAACCTGGAATTAAGGAGAAACTTCCTGACAGTGAGGACAATTAACCAGTGGAACAGCTTGCCTCCAGAAATCATGGGTGCTCCATCACTGGAGATTTGTAAGAAGAGACTGTACAGTCACTTGTCTGAGATGGTATACGTTCTCCTGCTTGAGCAGGGGGCTGGACTAGAAGACCTCCAAAGTCCCTTCCAGCTCTATTCTATTCTATTATATACCACTCATTGTCACAAGACTCAAGCTGATGTACAAAAACTGAAGAATGTTTTTAATAAAAACAGGAACTGTTGCAACAATAATAGCACTGGTCTACAAATTTGGGGAAATTATCGACCTCCGAGATAAAATGTGTTAATTCTTACATATGTTGATTAGATGAATTAGAAAACAGGTGGTAAAGATTTGTACACAGGCAAGTATATTTCCCTACAAGTGAGAGAGGTGTTTAATGATCATGATGCCTCCTAACCTCTTGAGAAAGTACGGTAGAACAATGAAAATGGTACCACATGGAAGTGTATAAATTTATTCTCACTTTGAGACTAAAGATTATTACCTAACTGAAATTTATTGTTCTTTTATTGCCAGGCACATTTGTCTTGGTCAGATTTATGCATCATATAGTTACATCTGGTGGCTTCTGAAAGTGTCATTGCCTAACATTTCCAAGGAACAGTTGTGTGATATTTTCTCTCAGAAGCCAAGATGCCTCGAAACTGTGTAAACAATGTAGATATCTTCTGCTACAGTTGTGGTGAGGTTACATTTGCATCTCAAAAGTGCAGTATGATGGCAGTGGTAAAAAAGGCATACCACCTATATTTTGGATGCAAAATAGGGGATATTATTGTTGCATTATATGTGCAACCTATCTGCATCATTGGCTAAACAAAAAGAAAAAGTCCATGCCTTTCACAGTCTCTATGGTGTGGATGGAACTCACCAATCATAGTAGCGACTGCTATTTTTCCATGGTTCCCCAATTGCAAAAGGAATCTCAAGAAAGAAGAAGTGGACTGTGGAATATCCAAATATGCATCCTGTACTCCATGGGGAGGATTTGCCAATTCCTTCTCCACCAGAAGCCTGCTCCCTAGACTCAGATGACAATAAAGACGATAAGCAGGATGGAGCTGATCCAGAGCCGTCTATGTCAGTGAATCCAAACTTTAGCCGACTGTATGCTCCTTCTGAACAGCATCTAATTTCACAGAATGAACTAAATGACATGGCCAGGGATTTGGAATTGTCTAAGAGTAAGGCAGAGATACTGGCTCCAGATTACAATAGTGGAACCTATTGCATGAAAATGTTACATGAAAAACCAATAAATGAATGGAAAGTTATTGGTATCAATAAAACGATAAATTTATAATGATTGGTGTGGCATCATTCTCATTGTTATATCACATTTTGTAGAAAAGTTATAGAGCATAATCACACATCCTCCTCATAATTTTGAATTATTTTGATGCAATTTGGACCTGAAGCTCTATCTTGGAAACTGGAGCCAATTAATACTCAGGACTTAATTTTTATTTTTTATTAGTGATCCAATTCTGGTAAAATTTAGTTACTTTCATTTTCAAGGCTTTCTCTTTGTAGACATCTAATAGGCATATAATGAGGCCCCAAATGCTCAGTGGAGCATCAGACTTTGAGTGATTTCTGAAAGCTACAGATGTTCCCAGTTGTAGGAAGCTTCCAAGATGATTTTGGAGAAGCCACCCAGAAGCTTTAAGACAATAGGTACAAACTTATCATGTCATAAAAAAGAGATGAGAAAAAGTGTGTGAAAGGAATTCAGACTGACTGTCCCCTAATTCCTGAAATAAAAAAAAATCTGTTACTATAGCCTATATCCATTAGGTATATTTCTAGCCTTTCTGTGGAAACTGAACTAGTTTACCTTGTAGAGCTGATGTTAGCATTTTGTGTTTTGGAAAATAATGAGTTACATGGCCTTGGAGGAACTACAATGGAGCCAGTTGTGTTGTTGGGTCCTTTTTTTTAACATGGAGTAGAATTTCCAGGAGACCCTTTTCTTATATTGTATTATTGCAATCTTCCATATGCCCATAGATATTGATATTTACGGGAGCACCTTCTGCCGGCGTTAACTTCCCATCATCCTGTGCGCTTCCAAGAGAGGGCTTCCTCAGGGTGCCATCAGCCAGGGAATGCTGACTGGCAGCCCCCAGGGGGAGACCATTCTCTGTGGGCGCGCCTGCCCTCTAGAACCAGCTCAACCTGCCCTGTTGAGCTCCGGATGGCTCCTGACCTTCGCTCCTTTCTCCGTGACCTGAAAACTTGGTTATTTGAGCTTGCCGGCCTGGACTGAGGGATTGGAATTTTAAATTTTTAGAATGTGATTTATTTGTTGGGGCTAATTTAATTTAATTTATTTTTAACTTTGTATATTATGTTTAACTGCCCTGTATACCGCCCTGAGTCCTTCGGGAGAAGGGCGGTATATAAATCCAATAAAATAAATAAATAAATAAATAAATAAATAAATTGCCTATCATAGGTTTTGTCAGTCAATGTCAGCCTAGTGAGGCAGTCCATGCAAGAAGCACATCCAGATGAACTAATTCAACTTTTTTTTGTAAGGCTACGTTAACAGAACCTTGCAGTGTCAAAGTGCTGTTCTGTCCTCTTTAAACCCCAAGAAACTAGGGATGGTCCTTCTCAGCCATCTGACCAGCCCACATGCCTGTTGGAGGCTAAGCTGTCTGTTATCTGACCATTCCATTGGCCGCATCTCTTCCCCTTGTCTCCCAAGGCCATTCCCACATACCATTACAGATAAAGCTTTCATGTTATTTTTTTTCATAATACAGAAAAGAGAATGACTAGGATAGCAGTCTTAGCCATAGCAGTGCTATGGGAAACATTCTTTGACGGCAGTAAGGAAAACACTATTCAGCTTGGGCATATTTTTGCCAGTGTGCCACCACACAATATTCCAGTTTTATCCCAATAATACTCACATTAGTCTATGCAAACTAGACTATTTAATCTAGGGGCTTTCCTTCTTGCAGACAAACATTCTGTTGCTCGCATCCCACTAGCTTAGAAGTAGAGGTAGCTTATTGACCCTCATTCAGGGTTCTGTTTTGCAATTGGCCTTATGGCAGATGTTTATCAACAGCAGATGTTTATCAACAGCAGATGTTTACCAACAGCAGATGTTTATCAACAGCAATTTTGTGAATGGGCAAGGTTGCCTAGCATTTTAGCAATCTCTTCAACAGCTACAGTACATGGGAAAGAAAGGTCTAAGTTGAAGTATTTTAATTGGGGGGAAAGCGAAAAGATGTCCATTCTAATTGAAAAGGGCTGAAATAGCAGTGTACCATTGGCTCTGGCCTTTCTCATCCATAATGATAATGCTGGCTGTGTGGACCAAAGATGCAACTCACTAATAGGCAGCTTGCCAGCTCTTTAGGACCTCATTGTAGGTGCCTGACTTTTTGTCAAAGGGTGGAAGTTAACTTAGCTACTGTATAAATGAGTATAATGAAAACGGTGCCCAGGGACACATTTGGTCTTCATTAACAAGAGCTCAGTAGCTATTTTGTCATTTTTCTTGTTTGTCATAAAAATAAATACACTTTAATAGATGATCTAACTGAGCAGGCTTTGGCAACAAAATGGACTGTTCCCTATTATATCTGTGATGTGTGTAATTTAAAGCAAGGCAAGAATATTAAAACATTTCCATTTTGTTCATGAGAGAAAACGACAAAGATTTAGATTCTGATTGCAAAGGAATGAAAAAAAACAGTACATTTTCAGAGTGCTTTAAATCATGCATTCCATTATATGGCGTTCAGACTATAAACGGTCTATTTCAGGATAATTAATCATGTTGGGGTATTTTTTTTTCCAGATCCAAAGTTTGCATTTGACTAAAAAAAATGTTTTATGAGGAAAGAGATGCTTAAGCACCTTAATAGATTGTACAAGGGCCAGAAAGGAATTTGGAGGGCATTTCCCGTTCTCTTACAGGTCAAAATTGCCATCAGTTAGAAAGATTTAAAGAAGGCATTGAAGAGCCCAAGGGAAATTCTGTAGCTGATGAGAAAGAGCATGATTTCAACACAAGGGCATGTGTGGATTTCTGACATGGAGGTTGATAATATAAATTAGAGGAGTAGTTGAGTTGTCATTTAATAAACATATTAGGTTCCATAACTAACTTTAGGTGCTTATATGATGGATCTATTTCCTCCAGGACTTGATAGCAGCTCAATGGAAAGATCACATTTCCAGAAGAATGGTATGATGAACTGATTCCTTTTCACCAAGGACTGTGTGTTTGATTTTAATGTTATTTTTTTTAAAGTATATACCAGTTAGAGGTTATTATATAACCCAACAGGGAGCAGAAGAATATAAAAACTTTTTAGGAAAGCTTCCACTGGTTCAGAATCATTGGTTTTGCAATACACTCTCTCTTGCTAGTATTGTTTATGCTAGACATTGCAAAAGGAAAACAATACTGTTCTAACATTCCTTCTTTACAATGCCCTTTCATTGTATGGCCCAGAGTTATCTGGAACATCAATGTCATTTCCCCGTACTGTAAGTTATCACAGTTGGCAGCCTGAAGCATACTTTTTTAAACCATTACACTATTGTCTGTGGTAATGTCCCATAGGAATGAAATTGCAAAGCAGTTTCACAAATTAGATGATACCACAAAGATAGCTGCAATTTCTAATCACAAACTATGTCCTACCTAAACAAGGTCACCTGGATTTGTGAGACCCTGATAAGAATTCATCCTTTCCTTTCCTTTCCTTTCCTTTCCTTTCCTTTCCTTTCCTTTCCTTTCCTTTCCTTTCCTTTCCTTTCCTTTCCTTTCCTTTCCTTTCCTTTCCTTTCCTTTCCTTTCCTTTCCTTTCCTTTTTTCCTTTCCTTTCCTCTTTTTTAATGTAAAAAGAACCCCTTGTCTTTGAAACTTAACAACAGCCCCTGTAGGAGAAGACTTTTATTTATTTATTTTTCTTTGAAAAATCTCTGAAGTCATGCCACACACATTCTTCCAATGTTACATCAGAGAATTTAACCAGTAATAGGAGCCTACTGGTGGATGGGAGAGTCATTTTAAATTTGGTTACAGAATGCAAAACTAATTAAACTCTCTGAAACCATTTCTCCTGATTCCAAAGCAGTTATATTAATCTTTTATAAAAGAGGAAGGAAGGAAGGAAGGAAGGAAGGAAGGAAGGAAGGAAGGAAGGAAGGAAGGAAGGAAGGAAGGAAGTCCTAATTAGAGAATGACCTTGTGCTTCATAGCTTAGTTTTACTATATAAAACAGGTTAGATCTACTATAGTAACATTCAGGGGCAACTTCCAAAAAAGTTAAGAAAGCAGCTTCAACTTCATGAAGGTCTGCCTCCTTTTGTATGCATGTTGCATATGACACATGTTTAATAAAAGAGGGTAGCCCTTTGATTCATCTTGATATTTTTCAACTCCCCCTCCCTCTCTTTAAAATTTATTTTAATTTTAATACTGGGTCATGATTTCTTGATGAGCCCTACTCCAACCTAACCACCTGATTGGCCACACTCAGCTTGTGGTCATCAATGGAATTGCATCTACATGGAGGGAAGTGTGTAGTGGGTGCCCTAGGGCTCTGTTCTGGGCTCAGAGTCAATGGTTTGGACGAGGGGATAGATGAGGAACTCATCAAATTTACAGATGACACCAAGCTGACAGGAATAGTCAACACTTGAAAAGACAGGCTTAAGATACAGGAGGATCTTGGCAGACTTGAACATTCGGCGCTATCTAAAAAAATGAAATTCTATAGTGAAAACAGAAATGTTCTACATTTAGGCAAGAAAAAAACAAATGTACAGGTATAGTATAGGTGGTACCTTGCTCAATAATAGTAACTGTGAGAGGGATCTTGGAGTGCTAGTGGACAATCAATTAAATATGAGCCAGCAGTGTTAACAGAGGGATAGAATCAATATCACATGAAGTATTAATACCACTTGATAATGCCTTTGTAAGATCACACTTGGAATACTGCATTCAGTTTTGTCACCATGATGTAAAAAAAAGATGTTGAGACTGTAGAAAGAGTGCAGAGAAGAGCAACAAAGATGATCAGGGGACTAGAGGCTAAAACATACAAGGAATGATTGCTAGAATTGGGTATGTCTAGTTTAATGAACAGAAGGATGAGGCGTGATGTGATAGCAGTGTTCCAATATCTCAGGGGCTGCCACAAAAAAGAGGGAGTCAAGCTATTGTGCAAAGCACCTGAAGGCAAGACAAGAAGCAACAGATGGAAACTAACCTAAGAGAGAAGCAACCTAGAACTAAGAAGAAATTTCCTGACAGTTAGAACAATTAATCAATGGAACAACCTGCCTCCAGAAGCTGTGAATGCTCCAACACTGGAAGTTTTTAAGAAGAGAGTGGACAACCATTTGTCTCAAATGGTATAGCGTTTCCTGCCTGAGTAGGGGGTTGGACTAGATGACCTCCAAGGTCCATTCCAACGGTATTATTATTGTTGTTGTTGTTGTTGGTGGTGGTGGTGTTTTTGTTGTTGTTATTATTATTCCTCTTTATATTCTTGACTGACTAGAACTTATCAAGGAAATCCAATGTATCTGAAGAGACTTAGGTGGGAAAAGTTGTTTGTGGTTCATTATAAACTGGACACATCACTATTTTTAACTTTATAGATGCTTCCAAAGATGTTCTGACTGACATTTTATTCACAGTACTCTTCACACATAACATATTTGCACAAAATTCTTGTGGAAAGGAACCATTACACTCTGCAAAGAGATATGTAAGCTTGAATAATAGGCACACAAAAAGTTATGTGAAGTAATCCAGAAATTAGTGAAATTGTCTGTTCTATTCTACTTGACTGCAAGATATGTTAAACTGCCTTCTAGCTTTCTAGTTCCCTGTCTTATTGACAAAAGACATTGTTTATGAATGAAGATTTTCCATGGCTAAAGACTCAATAAATCTGAATGAACATCGTTCACAGATGACTGCTCATCTCTGAAATACATTAGGGCATATATATTGAATTTTACCATGCAAATTAAGCAAAACCACAGTGACAAAAAGGCATGGTCTGTCATCCATCATATTCAACCAACTATTAGACAAATTATGATGGTCATGTGCAAATCAGAGATACAGATTAGCTGTATCTTATGACCCTTCTTATTTCTAATTTAGACCTCAGTAGCAGGGAGAGAAGTATCCTGTGAGGAAATTGTGGAGGATGTTATATTAAACACTCTCCCTTTCTCTAAGCTGTTAAAAGGAATATCTCACACATGGTTTTGCATAATGGTTTGGCTCATTGTTATCTCACCTATTAATTAGCTCCCTGCTTCTTTTTATAAAAACACATAGTTTCCCAATCTACTGAAAGAAAGAAAAAAGAAAAAGAAAAACTAGATAATCGGTCATATGAAATTTTAATTGTGGCAAGTGAATGAATGTTTTTGTGAGGCACTGATGTCATGGATCTCTAGGAGAGTTACTCTCACCAGTTATTCCATCCAGTTTTAAGGAAAGTTGGCATTAGGAATGCTGATCATAATTTAATATGCGAGTTAAGATAAAACGTTCATTTTGGAGGGATACATATTATATGCCTTATGGTGATTTATCTCATTGTATATGAGCCAAGACCAACCTTTCAATATTTAAATATACTCAGATTCCTAGCCTAGAGGGATCTCCCAAACAGTAAGTCCAGGAAGTAAAAAGAGAGTTGAAGTTTTTCTCCTGTGGCTTCTAGCATAATTGAGGAACAGTCTTCATTACAATTTTTGGGAAGTGAGCCATTAACTTGGTTTCAACAACTTCAAAGTTCTACTCCTCCGTAAGTATACATTAATGCATCCATCATTTTGGTTCTAGAAGTCATACTTAGATTGTATAGAGTCCAGTGCCTTCCTATATTCCTGTTAGCAGATAAATGAAGAACATACAACATACATTGTTTTCCTTCTCCCTCACACTGCTCACATAAAATAACCTTTTAAAAAATATGATTCCACATTATTCTGTGACAGTTCCAAGTCTGATACATATTATCCTAGAGCAGAAATACTTGTAAATCCAGGACTACCATGTTCATCCTGAAAGCCAGTGTAATGTAGTGGTTAAAGTAATGTTCTATGGCTTGGGAGCTGAGGGTTCATTATGCTGTTAATCATAAAAACTCAGCATGGGACACTCTTTCATTCTGCCCAGCTGGGGAATAAAATGAAGACAGATCTCTGTTAGCTGCCTTGAACTCCTAGAGTGGGGGTGTCAAACCAGTGGCCCACGGGCAGGATGCATCATGCACAGGCCATGCCTATCCCGGCTCTGCAAAGGCCAAATTTTTTTGCAATACATCAAGATACATCACGACCAAGTTTGACGCCCGTGTCCTAGAGAAAAAGCAAGATAGAAATCTCAGAAATAAATTTTCCAACACACTATGGCCCACTCTGTGTGCTTTCTTTAGGTCATTCCTGATGTTAGAAAATTTGATACTGGTGTGTGTGTGTGTGTGTGTGTGTGTGTGTGTGAAAGTCTGGTGAACTGCTCAAGTGATATTGAGGTTGCTTAATGGTAAAACAAATGCAGTCTTGTTTCAAATGCAGAAATTAGGAAATATAAATATTGTTAATTTCTGGGACGCAATTGTAGTAATTTTGCAAAATTCAGTACACATGATCAATTTTCCAAAACTTTGTCTGATGAATACTTTTTCCTTTAAACTGACCAAAGTGTATTAATTTTGCCACATTAATAATCTATTGTATACAGTACATATGAGCCACGGTGGCCTAGAGGTGAAGACGTTTGCTTATCATTTAGAAGATTGAGAATACAATCTCAGGCAGCAACAGATGTTTCTCTGTCAAGGTGCAAAGAGAAAATATTTGCTGTGAACTCCACATACGTGTCAGGAAGGGCATCTGGCAAATAAACATTCAGCTTCATTCAGTTGCCCTGACCCTACCCTGAAGCAAGAAATTACAGGGCTGTAAAAAGAAAGAAAAAATCTATTGTATACCTATCATAAACCTGTTTGTGCAAACAGTTAAAAGTTTTTATAAACTATGCCATATGACCTATCTGGGAGAAGGGATAGGCTCTGGAGCTATGAATGCAAAATTGGCTGCTCTTCATCTCCAGAAGATGCTATTTGTAAATGGAAAGCCAGGAAGGGTTGTCTCCTAACCTAACATCCCTAATACCAGAATCAGTCCTTTTTATTGATGGCAGTTGTTGATCTTTATTTTCTCCAGCCACCAACATTGACTATCCTAATTCGTTCCACTCATCAACTTCTGGGTGAAGAATGGTTAAATGCTGTCTTATTCTTATTTCTTATTTATAAAGATTTAAGATATGTTCCATCACACATCAGAAAATAGTTCCAGGAAACTAGTGAAATTCTATTTTATTCTTGGTTTTAATAATAGGCTATTGAAATTCTGGCAGAGTTTTTCCCTTCCCTTTTATAACAAAGAGAATCAAGATGGATAACCTTGAATTTGTTTTTCACTCCTTTCTGTCTTTCATGGCAAAGTTGATATCTATGATAACCACCTTTGTAACTCTTCTTAGGGGTTATTTATGATTATGACTATGATTATGACTTTACACATAAAAGCCAGTTGGATAATCCTGGTCCAGTCACTTTCTCCCATCCTTACAAAGCAAGTAATAGCAAACTACTTCTAAATTCTTGCTATGAAACTGCAAGGACTTGTCTAGGCATCAAAAAACAAGGAAAAAATAAATAAATAACTCACACAACTATAGGACAAACAAAACGAAAGAGATGATTAGAACAATATAAAACTTATTTTCTGGATTTAAAGTAAGTAGTGAAAATGAGCAATCTTTTAGCAGTCAATGCTAATTTTTATTTGCAGCTTATTGTCTTTCACATATGGCTTATCTTTTAAGAAATGTCTACAAACTATTTAAATCTGAAAGCAAAAAACATGTGCAAATGGAATTCTGCCATCAACATTTGAATAAACAAAGGGCAACAGATAGATATGCATTCATCTGTGTAAATCTTTTTGTAATGGCCCAAGAATTTTGATACAGAAATATTAAAAAAATAGAAGAATTAAAAAAGGAAGACCTAGTGAGAAAGTTTAACAATTCAAAGGATATAATTTTATCTCTACAAAGTATTTGCCTTTTTCCCCCAGAAAAGTGATTAACAGATTATGAGCTAATCTCTTGTTAAGAAAAAAAAATGTGAAATTATAGGATAGTGGAAATAATAAAGAAAATGATTAAAAACAATTTCAAAAAGAAGGTAGAATTGCTAACACTTTCTTTGCACTTGTCTTTTCACAGTAGTAAAGAATACTTTTTAAACATAATTAAGGAAAGGAAGGGGATTCAGCACAAGAGCCCACTTTATCATTTTAAACAAATTCAGGTCTCCAAGGCCAGGCAAATTAAATCTCCAGGATGTTGAAAGATCTCTCAGAACTTACTGTAATCTCTGGAAGCTCCTGGACAACAAGTACAAAAGCCTGGAAAAAAGCAAATATAAACTCAGTATGAAAAATGGGATGTGGAAGACCCTAAAAAAATACATCGGCATCAGGAAGATATTAAGAGAGATTGCCAAGCAGCATGTCAACAAGCACTTAGAAAAAAAATCCTGCCATTATCTGGAATAATCATGGGTTTGTCAAAATAAGTTATATCAGACCAATCTCATCTCTTGGGTGACTACTTTGGTGAACAAGTGACTGCTGTGGACAGCATATACCTTGAGTTCAGTTAAGCATTTGACAATTAGAATAGAATAGAGCTGAAAGGGACCTTGGAGGTCTTCTAGTCCAGACCCCTGCTCAAGCAGGAGAACCTATACTATTTCAGACAAGTGACTGTCCAGTCCCTTCTTAAAAACCTCCAGTGATAGAGCACCCATGATTTCAGAAGATCTTCCATGATAACCTTTTGGACAAACCTATCACTGTTGAATAAAAGGTGGTTTACTAAATAGACAGCTATGTCCAAAACATCCTCCTCAATGAAAGTGAAAGTTTCAACTGAGATCCCACCGAAGTCTATCTGCTGGCTACTGCTATTCAATATTTTTTAGTAATGACCTGTGTGATGGAGTGGAAGGGATTCTTATCAAATGTACAGATGATGCCTAGCTACAGGATTGGCTAATGCCTTGGAAGACAGAATTGCCATTCAGCTTCTTGAGAGGCCTGAATATTGTTCAGATTCAAAAGAATTATGATCAGCAGTGGCAGGTGTAAAGGAGCATGTCTGCACAGGAAAAAGCAAACAAAGTACAGGTATGGAATGGATTTACTTGGCAGCAATAGCAATAACAATAACACTTAGACTTATATACCACTTTATAGTGCTTTGCAGCCCTGTCTAAGCAGCATATTGCCCCCAACAATCTGGGTCCTCCTTTTAGCAACCTCGGAAGGATGGAAGACTGAGTCAATCTTGAGCTGGTCAGAATCAAACTGCTGGCAATTGGCAGAATTAGCCTGCAATGCTGTATTCTAACCACCATGCCACCACAGCTCATGGTGCATTCTCATGCATTCTCGCAATACATGTGAGAAGAATTCAAGAGTGCAATTGGACCACTGGTTGAATATGTAAGCAATGTGATGCAGCAGGTAAAGGGACCAATCAGATTTGGCTGTTTTAAATGTTGACTCTGGAAAACCTACTTAATTGTTATCTTCTTGATTCTTCTAAATAACTCTTCCTTATGATCAATTCTCCAGATACTTGAAGACAACTATCACATTGTATTGTAGTCTTCTATCCTGCAAGCTAAACGTAACCAGCATGTTAAACCAATTGTATGTTTTTCTTTCCCTAATCATCTTATTTGCTTTCCTCTGGACATGTTGTAATTCGTCAGCAGCCTTCTTAAAATACAGTGCCCAGGACTAGGCTCAATATTCTAAATGTGCTGTGACCAATGCAGAATGCAGAAGGAAACTGAGTTCTTTGATCTTGTCATTATATTTCTGTTGATACAGCCTAGGAACTGCAATCTATGTCACATTGTTGACTCATATTCAGCCTGTGTTCCTTCAGGCCACCAGATGCTTTTTTCACGAACCACTGCCCAGTATTGTCCCATCCATACTATATTCATACTTTATTTTTTTCCATACTCAGATATAGATTTCGTATTTGTTGAAATGCATTTGAATTTGTTGAAATTTATCTTGCTAGTTTCTGCTAGATTATCCCAGTCCACCTAAAACTTTAGAATCCATTCTAAGTCTTGTAGTATTAAGAATAAAACTGATATTGCTATTGAAAGAATATCCATTTTCTTTCCTTTTTTATCTGCATTTAATACTATAAGACACGCATAATAAAATGTTAAGAATCCAAGCATATTATATAAATATCATTGCATCAAAATAACATAATGTATTAAAACTGAGAAGATGGTGCAATAGGTGGTTTATATGGTTAGATTTAGTATATTAAAGGAATAAGCTACTTCCATATTAATATTTTGGGGTGTATTTTCAGTTCCTATTGAATGTCAGTCATTTATTCCTTTTTTTCTCATTTTATTAGCACTGCAATGCTTTTGGTTGTACTTTATAAAATAAAATTAAAAAGGGTGAAGTCAATGTACTTTGAACTGCTATCTTTGCATAGCCTAAAAAATTGATAATTATATTTTCTAATCCCTCCTTCAAGTCATTTAAAAGTATGTGTTGAACAAAACTGGCTCCTGTGCTTATGCTATTCAGTTCTTCCTTCCAGTTTAACATAGAGCATCATTTGACAGTTGTTCAATACAATTGCTGTACCTCCCTCGTGTCCATTTTGTCTATGGCAGCCCAGCCGGTCAATACATGTTTAAAAGGCTTCAGTATTGGAACCTATTCACTATCTTCCAAGGAAAAGCTTTTGAAAGAAAAGGTAGCTTTGTTCTTTAATCCTTTTTGAAATATTATTCTGAGGTTTTTTTTTCTCTTCTTCCTGGCGTATCTCTAAATTTTTTCCATTTATTGGAAAATAGTTTTGTTTGTTTTACTTTAGAAAATTTGTCACACTACACAGTGATTTCAACTGGAAAGAACACTCTGAAGGAAATCTATTTGAAATAGGGTCAATTGGCTGGGCCTCCTTTGAGCACCGGCAATGACTTTGTATGATCTTTTCTTCACAAAGGCCTTTTATCTGCTGATAAAACTTCAAGACAATACCATACATTTCCCCCCTCCCCCTTTTCCAATAGTATCATTTTGACTGTGTGTAGATGGAGAGAAAAAAAGACATCACAGAGGGGAAGCCCGGTGAAAAATGCATAGCAACATCTTGCTAGGTAAATAAAGGCAGGCATCTAGCTAGAAAGAATACTGAAATAACAGGCTGTCAGTATAAACAACTGCATAAAAGCTATGCCTGTTTTTGACTGATCCTTCTAGCCAACAGCATCAGGAAGCAAGCTGGTGAAATGATAGATCCCAGAAGAAAAAGAAGTTAAACCTGTAGGCAAACTCAAAAGGAGAGAATTGGGTGGGTCCCTTTGAAACTGCTGTGCTTCTCTCATATGTGGTTTAGAATTGCAACAAGGTCAGTAAATAGCTTAATAAACCACAGGGGTAGAATTAGATCCTTCTAGAGGAACCAAATCAAACCAAAGAAAGGTAGGCTGAATAGCAAGGGAAAATAAGATATGTGTTTCTTTTGAAAAGTGAGCTGTATATGATTTTGCCATTGGCATCCCAAAGTGATTGTTAGGGTGTTTCAAAATAGGTAAAAAGTATTTTGAAAAGCTGTGGGGGGAAAATGACTAAAAAACAGCCCCCTGTAAAATGTGTAAAATGGAACCAAAATTTCCAGTACAATCAATAACAATCACAACAGAAGAAATGATTAAGAAAAAAAGACATTGAGAAAGAAATGTGGTAGCCATAATTTAAAGTCATCTCTCTCTGTCTGACTCTGTCTCTTGTCTCTCTTTCCTCCTCTCCCCCTTTTCTAAGTATTTTTAACCCATGTTGGCTACTGAACAGCTCTTGAAAACTTGCTTGCTCTGTTTTATCCCTGAGTTAGCATAACAACTTTTACTTACACAGTAGTCTTCCTCCCGTAGGATTCCAGAGTAATAAAGATATGATGACCTAAGGCAAACATCCTCAATCAACTACATCATCACAGAATTATTATATCATTACACGAGTGCTGTCATTTTGGCACCCCGACTGCTGCAGATGCCACTGACCTTACTGGAAACGTTTTGACATCTGAAGGAATGTACTGGAAGTGGAACAGTCTCAAGACACTTCCAATCAGACTGGGATGTGTCATTTTAATATTGGATTGTTCCAACTCAATGAGCTAAAAACCCCCCACTTTACAAACATTTCTGTATCCAACTGGGTCTCTGTGTGTGCTCCTCTGTAATGAACATAATATGGAATGGAGAGCATAGATGTTTCATTTTGTTATTGGGCCTGACACAGGTACTTACACAATTACAGATAATACACTAAATCAGAAAAAAACAAATCCCAGTTTCCCAGAAATGATACATTGTGGTTTGATAAATGGCAGCTCTGAAGCCAAAGCATTTGCCTCAGGATGTCTTGATCTCAGCAAGAAATGAGTTATACTGTATTCCATAAAACAAATGAGTAGCAACTATATATCTATGGCATTCTAATAAACTGTCTATAATGGTCTTATATCCCACCAGGTGACTTTTGATCTTCCTAAAGATAAATAATGCTGTGAGTCAACTACTATTACTACAACAACTATACTATGTTTTAGGAATCAACATGAATTTCTTCAGCCTACTGGGGTTTTTTGGGGGGATATTTCTGAATGGAATATTAAATAATAAATTTACTTAATTTATTAAATTTATATATTGCCTGTCTCATTATGCCAATTTAGTGGCAAAGCTTGCATCATTATCACCTTTCAGGAATAACTGTGAGAAGATGGAGAGTCATATGAAAACATTTCATTCAAAAATGTCTTTGCTGATCTAGTAAGAACCAAAATGTGGATTCTTTTTTTCTTTTTTTCACACCTTCCCCCTTGCCTCCTGCCAGCAATATGTAGCTCAACTGGCAGCTGTCATTCCTTTACAAACTGATTTGGAAAACTTTGTGGTGCCTGTCAAGTGTGGAAAGTCCAGGGCTATGATGGTTTGGTTCTAGCTCAGTGAACTAATCAACCTGGGAAGCCTCTCTCTGTGGCGGTTCCAATTTGGCTTGAGGAGAAAGCCTTTCTTCTCAGCTTGTTTATCAGAGCATAGAACAGTAAAAATGTTTCTTCCATCTCAGAGAACTGTAAATATATTTAGTTGTTTCTCCAGTCTATCCTGATTACTAACATAACCAAGAAAAATAACCGAAGCCTCAACTGTGACTTTCTTTTCAAAAATGTACAAAGTGCTCACTTGGTTAATAATCCTGTTTGTTTGTTTGTTTGATGGGGACAAGGCCCTTTGAGTCAGTGTTGACTTCTGGAAACAGCCTCAACAAATTCTTGACAAGATTTCAGAAGTAGTTTGCCATTGCCTGCTATCTAGGGCTGAGAGAAAGTGACTGGCCCAAAGTCACCTAGCTGGCTTTGTGCCTATGGCGGAACTAGAATTCATGGTCTCCTAGTTTCTAGCCTGGTACTTTGACCAGTAGACCAAATTTACTCTCAATAAATTATATAGCAGTTTATATTTATTATTAAGCTTCTATGCCACCCATCACCCGTAGATAGGGCTCGCAACCTGGGTGTCCTAGATTCACAGCTCACCTTAGAAGATCACATAGGAGCTGTGACCAGGGGGGCTTTCACTTGGGTTCGCCTGGTGTGCCAGCTACGACCCTATCTGGACCTGGATTCCTTGCGTACAGTCACCCATGCACTTGTGACCTCTCATCTTGACTACTGCAACGCTCTTTACATGGGGCTGCCCTTGAGAACCACTAGGAAGCTTCAGCTGGTACAGAGTGCAGCTGCACGAACACTTTTGGGGGCTTCCCGATATTCCCATATTACACCTCTCCTCCGTGAGCTGCACTGGCTTCCAGTTGCCTTCTGAGTGAAATTCAAGGTGCTAGTGATGACATACAAAGCCCTACATGGCATGGGTCTGGATTACCTACGGGAGCACCTACTGCCAGCGTCAACACCCCTCCGTCCTGTGCGCTTCCACAGAGAGGGCCTCCTCAGGGTGCCACCGGTCAGATAATGCCGGCTGGTGGCCCCCAGAGGGAGAGCATTCTCGGTGGGTGCGCCAACCCTTTGGAACTGCTTGCCAGCCGAAATCCGGATGGCCCCTGACCTTCGCACCTTCCGTCGTGACTTAAAAACCTACCTATTCCAGCAAGCCGGCCTGGCCGGATAGATTTTGGGGGTTTTATTTGTTTTACTATTGCTTTATTGTATACTTACCTTGCTCTGTATACCGCCCTGAGTCCTTCGGGAGAAGGGCGGTATATAAAACAAATAAGTAAATAAATAAATAAATAAATAAATAAATAAATCTTGCTGAGATTTTACTTTTTTAATGATCTTTCTGACAATTTGTTTTTTTCAGAATTGCCCCTTGGCATTTATTAAATATTTACTTGATTAATAACCAATTTTCTTCAGGAGCTTGAAGAAAGCATTCCCTGTGGCTGTAAAAAACGAAGATAGCTGGTCCAAAATCACCTAGCAAGGCTCCAGGTTTATGGGAGGATTTGAACTTGGATCTTCTTGGTTCTGGTCCAGTGCTTTAATATCATGCTATTTTTCCAGACATAGATTTCAGTACATGAAGGCTTTTGGCTATGTATAAAAAGTTGTTAAAGGTACGACTTGTGAGAAGAAATCTACTGTAATGCATTGTGGTCAGTAGCACATCCATATCAGAATGTGATAGGACTTAAATTTCAAAATGGGGAAAGAGATTCTAGGAATAGTAGAGCACAGATATAAATGGATGGCCACAATATCAAAGTGAGTAAGCACTCTGTTTTAAAGTTAAAATCCATATAATTACAAAGAACGGAGTAGAATTGTCAGTTATCTCATTTGTACTGAATGTAAGCCAGTATTTGCCTATAAAGTGCATAAATATGTGAATGTGCATATTTTTTTCCTATCTATCTAATCTACACTCATACCCACATCCATATTCTTTAGAGGAAAAAAAAATAGATATTAAAACGTGTCACTTGAAACCTCCATAAACCCCTCAGAAGTCTAATCTTTTCTGCCAGAAATTGGCGTTGCAGGGGGGAGGTGTTGTTGGCCTTCACAGGCAACAAAATGAGGACTAGAGCATTTCCATATCTTTGTTACCATCTGCACAAACTTAGGTTTTTACATATTTGAGGTTTTATTCCTAAGAACAAAAGAGAAGCTAAGAAAAGCAGCTGCTATGCCAGATAGGTATTAGATGTGGACCTGGCTCATTCTGAACTTACTGATATAGTGTGCAGGCCTAAATCTTTTGCAATCTGAATAAGTAACTGAGATCACCTTGGGGTCTGTGTGTATAGCTGTAGTTTTCGATCTTCGACCAGATTAACAGAAAAATGCAAGCTTATCATCTGTTCCTTTAAATAGCATTCAATGAAGCAGAAGATCTGCAAAATTCATGCTACAGCATCTATATCCTGGTTTATAGGCTGATGAGTACCCAACGCAACTTGTGAGGCTCTGTCTCTCAATAATTTGTGGGGGGAGGGCACAAAACCTGATTTCTGGAAAGTTCTGGTGAATATAAAGCACACAAATTAAGGATGTTGGTGGTCAATGGCCCAGATTCAATCAGGTCATTTTTACTCTTTCCAAATTAATGGAAGGTTCAAAAGAAAATATGTAAAGTGGATGTGGGATTTTGACTGCCCATCTGTCAGAAGAATCACTCTCTGAAACAAAACAGAAACAAATCTGACTAGATTTGGTGTGAGAGTGAAAGAAAGAAACACTATGATCTCTCAGGTTCCTGAAGCATGATTTCTCTGTAGCAACACCTGCCCTCTGGAAAGAAGTTCCCACCCAAGATCCAGATAGCCTCCACTGTTATTATTAAAAAGAACCATGAAGAGTGAGGCCTATTTTTTCATCATGCGTGCCGACTTTAATGTTTATGTTTTATTGAGTTGATTGTAATTTCTTTTATTGTTGTGAGCTTTCCACATTTATTAAGAATTCAATGGCATACAAGTTTAATAAAATTTTTATTAACTAAATGTCATAACTGAGCCAGCTATGTGAGAAGTTTGAGAGTTTATGTGGTATTATTCACTCTTTGGCAAATAACGAGCTGGACAACTATAGTAGAAATAGCAATATGAGCTCTGAAAGCAGCATGTGGCCCAAATTCCTTTTCTGCAGCCTCAAGGACACCCTTGTTTAGAATTGTCAAAACCAAGTGACCCATTCTGAAGTAGGAAAGACATTATACCTTAATCTTCCATACTTTAAAAAAATAAAATAAAATTGTGAAAAACCCCAAGGGAATTTTTTTTAAATCAAGCCTTAGCAACATAAACCCACCCACTTTGCACTACTGCCCCATTCAAAGTGGCCCTTAGATCTTCCCGAATCAATAAGTGCAATTCTTGTTCCTCTAGGGCAGACATGTCAAACTTGTGACATCACATGACATCACACAACATATCGGAGCTTTTTCTCCATTGCCGGCAATGGGGTGGGTGCGGTTTTGGGATGACGCATCCGGCCCATGGGCCGGCAGTTTGACACCCCTGCTCTAGGGTGCCCTAACAGAGTTAGGGAGATGGCTTGCAATCCTCCCTCCAGCATTGTTAAAATCCTTGCTAGTCTAGAATCTTCCTTGCATAGATTACTTTCTCGTGCAGTGCACAGCAGCTGCACAAAATGTAGAGATTCATGTGCATCCCTTCCATGATTGAACACAATTATAAATCTTGCTTCTCTGTTTGCTATGCTCTATTACATTTTCTTTTGTGCATACTCCTTGGTTATTTATGATTTAATTTATGATTTAATTCTTTTTTAAATTTTGTATTTTATGTTTTTTAACTTTTTATTGTTGTGAGCCGCCCTGAGTCCTTAGGGAGAAGGGCGGCATATAAATTTAATAAATTCTAATTCTAATTCTAATTTGCCCAACAGCATGAATTTCTAGCACAGAAGCTTTTGCTATGAAGAGAGGACACCGATGCTTGACAATAGTGAGGAAAAAGCAAAATAAGAGCAAGAACAAGAAGGGATATGTTCTCCTTTGATAAATGCAGTTGCCTGAGTTGTTATTACAAACATAGACATTTATTCAAAGTAGAGCTCACCCTCTGATATTTAACATGGGAGCAAAGCATCCACAGCCCACCAAAAATATTCTGGGCAACAGTCCCTTGCAAGAAGCATCTGGATTCCCTGAAAAAAGCTCCTGAAAGAGCCGAATGCTTAAAGACAGTATTATTTCACTCCTTTTTTCCCCCCTCTTGCATTAGCAAGGTGTATATCTATTAAAGGTTCTGCTGAGATATGCAGCAGCTGAAGTGAGAGAAGCTCTCAGTTGATGTCCTTGCAGGTGTTGCTGTTTGCTAGCTATTGTCAGAACAGCACAAAAATCTTTTATTCATGGTGCAAGACAGAAAAAGGAGCACCCGCACTCTGATGCCTTGTCAACTCTTTATTTAAAACAACTTGTATCATACACACAGACAATGTGTGTTTATATACGTGCCAGATGTCTAGCTGGAATTGTACTGCTCCTCAGTATAAACTAGTGCAAAGTGTAAATCTAACACAATTTGGGTCATTCAAGAGAGTTTTTTTACTCATCTTGGATAAGGTGGAAGTTTCTGAAGTCTCACTGTGAATGATAGTCATCTGCCATGGTCTGTGTTGTGTACTGGGTTCATTGCTTGAGAGAAGAGACGAGGCGAGTGAGTTCAGTCAGGAACATTCTTTATTTGCTTGCAGGAACTGAACTGGGGAAGAGGGCTGCAAATGCAGCTATTTATACCCTGGCCTCTAGGTGGCAGCCAGTAGGTTTAAAGCAACCTATTGTCACCCTAGAGGCAGCCAATGGCGGCTCTGGAGACGGGTTGTCTGAATAGCTGGGAGCCGTTAGCCAGCTCCCTGCTTAAGCAACCTTCCAGCATTCAAACCCATGTGGTACACTCAGTAAAACAAAGCCCAATACATTACACCCCTCCCCCCTAGAATGTACACACATTATAGCAACAAAAGAAATAAGTACAGAAATTACAGACTTTACAAAAATACAAAATAGTAGTATGCACAAGTTCAGCATTGTTCCAATGTATTCACTAATACAGAGACTTTCCTGAGCAAGCAGCAATTTCAGTGACACACACATTACAGCACAATTATTTTAGGACAAAATCCTGTAAGTAAGCTGGAGGTTTATGAACCCTTGTAGGTCGCTGGGGGATCCCGGCAACTCCTGGTCTACCAGCTTGCTTGCCAGGGTGGGTAGACCAGGATCATTGAGTCTATGAATTTCTCTGACTGGCCATTCCAGGTCGGCCCACCCCAGAGTCTATTGTTTGAGCAGAGTTCGCACAGCGGTTGTATTGTTTGGGTTGACTTTCCCCATCAGGGGACCCATGTTGCACTCCTGGGCTTAGCCCCTCTACAACCACCTCCCCATTGCTCTGACTGCTGGGGTCCTCAGATCATGTGACTTGTTCAGCCTGGCTGCTGGTTTGAGGTCCTTGAATTGGACCTGGGACAAGGTCCTTGCTTTGTGGCCGTTCTGGAAACTGCTTCCTCAGCTGATCAATATGGCAGCGAATGACTCACCTGCCATCTAAGTTTACTTGGTATGAGAGAGGGTCCAAGACTTTAGCGATTTTGCCTGGCACCCATATGTTCCCATGCCCATAGTTCCGGGCCCACACCCCTAGCAATCCCCTTGGAGGCCTTGGGCGAGAGGCGTCTGCTGCCACCTGGTCTGGGTGCAGCTGGTCCAGTTTCATGATTAGTGGCCTTCCCCAGCGAAGCTCTGCTGGGCTTTTGCCAGTTGTCGTGCAAGGTGTGGTATGCTGGCAGAGCAAAAAATCGACCAGTCTGTGGTGCCAATCCCCAGTCACTATGCACTTCAGTGACTCCTTTGTAGTGCGCACCATTCATTCAGCTTGCCTGCACCATTCATTCAGCTTGTCCATTACTGGAAGGGTGAAATGGAGCCAATGTTACGTGCCTAATGAGGTTAGTCCTCAAGAAGGCTTGAAATTCAGCTGCTGTGAACTGGGACCCATTATTGGATACTACAACGTCCAGCAGCCCATGCATTGCAAAAAGTTTCCTAAGCACCTGGATGGTCCTAGCAGTAGTCATATTCACAATTGGAATGACTTCCAGCCATTTAGAGTGGCCACTATAAAAAATAACTGTCCCTGAAAGGGCCCAGTGAAGTCGATATGAATCCTCGACCAAGGAGTATGTGTCTCCTCCCATCTATGGACAGGAACATGTGGCATTTCTGGCCTAGACTGCTGACATGTGTAACACCCGTGTACTTGAGTTTCTGTAGCCTTATCTAACCCTGGCCACCATAAGTAGCTTCATGCCAATGCCTTCATCTGGACAATGCCTGGATGTCCTTCATGAAGTGATTGCAGCACCCTGTCCCTCAATGAAGTGGAGACAATGACCCTGCTCCCCCATAGAATACAACCCTTATGATCTGAAAGCTCGTGTCTACATGTGAAGTAGCTCTGGAACTCAGGTCCAGGACAGTTTTCCAGCCACCCTGTGTGAATCCAGGATAGCATTCTGCTTAAAACCTTGTCTGCAGCAGTTTCTGCAGCCACATCCCCTGCGTGGAAGGGAAACTCAGGCAAGTCCTGAATAGACAAAATGTGGGCCGCTGGAGCAGGATCTGGCTTGATTTGAGGCAATGGAAGCCTGCTGAGGCCATCTGCATGGCTCATATCTTTGCTGGGTTTGTGAATTAGCCTGAAACTGTAGGCCGATAAAAAGATGGACCATCTTAACATTCTAGGGGATAAGATGTAGGGTGTCTGTCTGTCAGTAGTGAATAACCCCAATAGCAGTTTATGGTCTGTGAAGACCATGAAGTCCCTGCCATACAAGTAGTTATGGAATTTTTTTACCCCAGCTACAATGGCCAATGCCTCTTTATCAATTTGTGCATAATTACACTCTGTGGAGGACAATCTCCTCAAATAATAAGCAATTGGGACTTGAGTCCCATCACTCTCCAAATGGCTTAAAACAGCCTCTACCCCATATGGGGATGCGTCACACGCAAGGCATACCAGCGTTGACTCTTTAAAGTGGGTGATCACTGAACTGGAGGACAGTAGGGCCTTCAATGCCTTAAAGCTGCTTTCATGGACCTTGGTCCATTTCCAAGCAGTGCTTTTATCCAAGAGCCGGTGTAACGGCTCTGCCACTGCGGCTTTGTTAGGAAGGAATGCATGGTAAAAATTTAGGAGGTCTAGGAACGACTGAAGCTCTCCTTTTGTCTCGGGGATGGGTGCCATCTGAATGGCTTTCAGCTTGGAGTCGGCAGGGTGAATGCCATTGGCATCGATACGGAAACCCAATAACTCAGTTGAAGGGACTCCTATGCTACACTTGTTTTTCTTAAGTTTAAAGCCCACTTCACGAAGCCGTTGAAGGACGGCTCTGAGCCTCCTTGCAAGCACCTCAGTGGACTCACCGGTGATGAGCACATCATTGAAGTAGGGGCAGACCCTCGGAATGCCCTTGAACGTATGCTCCATAATGCTTTGAAAAATGCCAGGGGCTACACTAACCCCGAATTGCAGGCATTTTACTTTAAAAGCCCCTCTGAGAGTTACAATAGTCTGTGCCATGGTTGTGGCCTCGTCCACAGGAAGCTGTTGGTAGGCCTGAGCCAAATCTAACTTTGCGAAAACTATACCCCCTTGCAGTGATGCCAGGATGTGGCTTACTACTGGTACTGGGTATGCATGCTATTTGAGTGCACGATTAATTGTGCACTTGTAATCACTGCAAATCCTGACCTCTCCATTGGCTTTTAGTGGTGTGACAATTGGGGTTTCCCATTCACCCCCATATATGGGCTGTAGTACCCCCTGTTTGACTAACTTATCCAATTCAGCATCTATCTTGTGTTTAAGAGAAAATGGCACTGTACAAGGTTTAATCCTGACTGGCATTACAGTAGGATCTAGTTTAAATGTTATCAGTGGGCCTTGTAAGTCCCTAGACTTGAGTCAAACACATCTGCAAACTCCTCGCATACTGTCGCTAGACTCGCGACTTGCATCCGGTTGATACTGGTGACTTGGATGCCTAATCAGCAAATTTGGAGAGGAATTAAAAGGCAAGAGGAGGCAAAGGATATTGTAATGCTCCTAGAAAAGGACAGGGCTCCCATTCTGATGCCCCTTCCATCATTTTGTCTTGTTTGAAACATACTGGTGGTGAGTGACCAATAGGAAAGAAATACCCTGCAGTAAGGTCCGGTTGTGCACAAGAGGGTGAAGGAGGACAATAAAAAAAGAAGGAATGGATTGAGAGAAAATCCATGATTGGATGGAGTGGATGACATCCTTAAAAAGAAAAGGTGAGAAATGTAAGGAATAGAGGGGAATATATGATGGAAGCAAAGATATTTTGCAAGAATTGATAAATATAGAGGGATATAGTAAATGCTGTTGATGTAAGCTAGATTTAACTATACAGTATTTCCTTTTCATATCTCATGTCTTTAATACCTTTGGCTTGCTATTTCTTGCTCCCTTTCTGTGCTTTGCAAAAGAACTGCTTACCCCTAAAAGGATATAGCAGTGATGGGTATGCAATATGATCCTCGTTTGTTCACTCTCTTTAACTAAATTCACATCTTCTTTCATACTGATTACTCTGTTTTGTATTCAACCCATATTCACTCAGAAACATTCACTCTTGACTCCAGCTCTTCTTTGTAATAAGCACTTAAGTATCCCATTCTCACTGCATTCAACTAACTTTTATGTGTCACCTAATATACTCTGTTCTCTCTTCTTTCTGACAAAGTAGGCAGAAGCAGGCTTTTATGCATAGTAGTTTTTGTTCCCTTCAAGCATATCCTAGCAACAGACTATCCACTATTTTTCAACAAACATTTGCATGACTTACATTTCTCCATCCATAAATATTCTACCAAGGTATGAAGATGTATTTATTTTCTCTAGTTTTTCACCATTAATGTGAAACTCCAGGTCCTTTCTGTATCATGTTACTGATGCATTCTGCCATTAGCATGATTCCTGTTTGCCATTCTCTGCAAATCAATGAGTTTCTCAACCAGCAATGAAGCATTGACTGCAATCACACACATTCACATCTCCAGCTACAATGCCTTTAATGTTATCACAAACATTCCTTGCACATTTATCTCTAAATACAGTAAACTAGAGATTCTCAGAGTGGGTGTTAAGCCCTCCTAGGTGGGTCATAGAAACTAAGAATCTTCTTAAAATTGAAAAAAGTTGCACAGAAAAACATAAACACTGTCGAAGCTCACTTCCAATTTGTCTGGAAAAGCTCACGGTAGACTTGCATAAGTAACATGGGGAGCAAATCCTGGAACATATCAAGTAGTCTTGATAGATGGCTAAGCCAATGGCTGTAGAAATCTATCAAAAGCATTTGCCAATCACAGCAGTTTTATTGATTATTTAATTTTACTAATCATGACAACTGGATAAATTCATTTATCATTTTAGAGGATTATAGCATTGCAGTATTTAAATCTTGTGTTAAATGACCTAGCTTTTTTTGCTGCCTGCTCAGTGTTGAATCATGTTACGATTACTGTTTCTTCTTACGCAGCCTTTAAGTTCATTATATATCACTCTTACTGCATTCAGCAACCAAATTTCAACTTGTTATTGGTACAAATAATTCCAAAAACCAGAGGTGATTCTGGGCAACTAACACATTAAAAACTATTTTTTTAAAAAATAATATCAGCAGAAGTATAAAAACCTGCAAAGGTTGTGAAAACAAAAACCAATAAATATTCAGTAGTAAGAATAACTTCTCATGAACCCCCATGTCCTTGAGCAAGTCCAGGTTTCAGCATTTTTCAAAATACCAGCAGAATTGGGATCATTTGAATCTCAGAGAGTCTGGTGTCCAGAAGGCAAGTTTTTGGCAAGATATTTCAACTTCTCGTAGAACTTGTCAACTTTGGATCAATTTGTATTTGTGGCTACTGCAGAGATTTGGATCACTATAATATTAAGGGACTTGCTTTAGCTTCTGATTGAAATAACACTATTACTTGGGAAGTTGTATTGAGCATTAACAACCTGGTTGGGCTCAGAGGGAGGTGTCCCTCTGACTGAGCTCTGCCCCAACAGGTTTCTGCGTGCTGCACCGGCTGCAGGCTCAGGGTAGGGGCGGGGGTGTGGCGGTGGTTATACGGGAGACCTTATACCCTCGGGAGACCACTGTCGTACAGATTGGTGGGAGTGAGTTGCTCCTCCTGAAGTTTGGCTCTGGGGTTCAGCTGAGTTTGTTGCTGACATACCTGGCACCCAGCTGTGTTGCAACAACCCTGTCCGGGCTTCTCGACACCCTTTCAGGGCTGGTGGTGGAATTTCCCAGACTTATGGTTCTGGGTGATTTCAACCTTCCATCCCTGGGTGGGCCGTCAGAGTTAGCTCAGGAGTTCATGGCCTCCAAGACGGCCATGGACCTGACCCAGATAATTCAGGGCATGACCCATGGAGGGGGTCACACTCTCGACCTGGTTTTCCTATCTAGACAGTGGTTTGATGATCTGGGAGGGGGTACGCCAAATACTGTCCCCCTGTCATGGTCCGATCATCACCTCCTACGGCTGGTCTTCCGATACGCTACCCCTTGCCGCTGGGCTGTGGAGCCAACCAGGTGGTTCCGCCCCAGGCGCCTAATGGATCCAGAATGGTTCCAGAAGGCGCTTGGGTCTATACCTATCTCCCTCACCCACAGCCTGGCTGATGCCTTGGTGGAGGCTTGGGAGAGGGCTGCCACCAAGGCACTTGACCGGATGGTACCCTTGCAACCCCTGATCTGGCGCAGATCCCGATGGGCTCCATGGTTTTCTGTGGAGCTACGGGAGATGAAACATCGAAGATGGAGTCTGGAGAGCTGTTGGAGATCCAGCCAGTCTGAATCTGACCGATTGTGAATAAGATCTTTCACTAGGTCTTATCTCGCGGTGATGAGGACGGCGAAGTCTAATTACTTCGCTGCCCTCATCGTGTCCGCAGATAATCGCCCGGCCGCCCTGTTTACGGTAACTCGTTCCCTCCTTTCTCAGGAGGTGAGGGAGGAGCCCTTGCAGGGGCAGGCCGAAAAGTTTAGCCAGCATCTGGCGGACAAAATCGCTCAGATTCAGACTGGTTTGGACTCTGACTGGGCAGAGTCTGACGGGGAGGAATCGAGCGGTCTTGAGAGTATTATCTGGACTGAGTTTGATCCTGTGACTCCCGAGGAGATGGAAAGGATTATGGGGAGTGTGAGCTCTACCACCTGTTTATTGGACCCGTGCCCTTCCTGGCTGGTTTTTTCAGCTCGGGAGGAGACACGAGGCTGGTTCCAGGCAGTGATATCTGCTTCTTTGAGCAAGGGTGTCTTTCCTGCCGCCTTGAAGGAAGCGGTGGTGAGACCCCTTCTCAAGAAGCCTGCCCTGGATCCAGCTATTTTGAATAACTATCGTCCAGTCTCCAATCTTTGCTTTTTAGCGAAGGTTGTTGAGAGTGTGCTGGCACATGAGCTTCCTCTGTTCCTGGAGGAAACTGATTATCTTGACCCGTACCAATCGGGTTTCAGGCCCGGGTACAGCACGTAGATGGCATTGGTCGTGCTGATGAATGATCTCTGGCGGGCTCGGGACAGGGGTTGTTCCTCTGTCCTAGTCCTATTAGATCTCTCAGCGGCTTTTGATACCATCGACCATGGTATCCTGCTGCGGCGTCTCAGGGGGTTGGGAGTGGGGGGCACTGTTTTGCGGTGGTTCTCCTCCTATCTCTTGGGCTGTTCGCAGTCGGTGTTGACGGGAGGGCAGAGGTCCACCCCGAGGTCTCTTGTTTGTGGAGTTCCTCAGGGTTCGGTCCTCTCTCCCCTCCTGTTCAATATCTATATAAAGCCGCTGGGTGAGATCATTCATGGTTTTGGGGTGGGGTATCATCAGTACGCCGATGATACCCAACTTTTTCTTTCCACCCCAAACCAACTCAGTGATGCCCTCGATGTGATGTCCCGTTGCCAGGAGGCGGTTCGAGTTTGGATGGGGAGAAACAGGCTCAGACTCAATCCTGCCAAGACTGAGTGGCTGTGCATACAGGAATCTTGAGTGAACCATTCTATTTCATCTTTAATGATGGGGGTTGAGGTGTTACCCCCTGTTGATAGGGCTCGCAACTTGGGTGTCCTCCTGGACTCGCGGCTCAGCCTTGAAGATCATATAGGAGCTGTGACCAGGGGGGCTTTTGCCCAGGTTCGCCTGGTGCGCCAGTTGCGGCCCTGTCTGGACCGAGATGCCTTGCGCACAGTCACTCATGCGCTCGTGACCTCCCTGTTAGACTACTGCAATGCTCTCTACGTGGGGCTGCCCTTGAGGACCACTCGGAGGCTTCAACTGGTGCAGAATGCAGCCGCGTGAGTTGTGATGGGGGCTTCCCGATACTCCCATATAACACCTCTGCTCCGCGAGCTGCATTGGCTTCCGGTTGCCCTCCAGGTGAGATTCAAGGTGCTGGTGATATACGTATAAAGCCCTAAATGGCTTGGGTCCAGGATATCTGAGGGAACACCTGCTGCTGGCATCAAGTTCCCTTCATCCTGTGCACTCCCACAGGGAGGGACTTCTCAGGGTGCTGCCGGCAAAGGATTGTCAGCGGGCAACACCCAGGGGGAGGGCCTTCTCTGTGGGCACGCCTGCCCTCTGGAACCAGTTCCCGTAGAGCTTAGGACTGCCCCTGATTTTCGTTTGTTCCGCCGGGACCTGAAGACCTGGCTCTTTGAGCTTTCCGACCAGGACTGAGGATTTTTTTAATTTTTAACTTATTGTAATTGGGTTTTTAATCAGAGTTATAGGGGTTTTAGATTTTAATTAAGGAAAATTTAATCTATTTTAATTGTTATTAATTGCATTGTAATGTTGTTTTAATTGCCTTGTGAACTGCCCTGGGTCCTACGGGAGAAGGACGGTATATAAGTTTAATAAATAAATAAATAAATAAATAAATAAATAAATAAATAAACCTTTTGTTAACATTGTAGGTGATATCAAACCATATGTGCTAATATATACTTAGCTGTTTCATTCATAATTAAACCCAACTCTTCACTTCCTTGCATGTATTCTTGAATTCAGACCCCTTCATTCAGATGGGTTAAGTCCTTTCCATTTCTCTTAGTTTGTCAGACACCTGGCATCTATATTTTTCTCTTTCATTTTACTTTGTTATTTCATGCTCTTCACCATTAACTCCCTTTACATTCCAAGTCATGATATTCCTAATATGCCTTGGCTGTCGTCAGATGGGCTCTTATATACTGATTTCTGCCATTCACCGTAGCTATGGATAACTGATGCATTCCCAGGATGCTTTTTAGCAAGAAAGAGATTATGTAGACAAGGTCTACATGGAGCCTTCCCTGTTAAAGTAAGGGCAGAATTGATTCATATGGGACACATTTTAACCAATATGCTATAAGTGCAACCAAACCCCAGTTTTATTCCAGACATGTTTTGCAAGCCAGGGTCTCTAATTTAGAGACTACTCTGAAGGCCAATAAGCTGTTGTCTACTCTGAAGGCCAATAAGCTATTGTCTACATCCAATCAACCAGGAGGAACATGTGCAGACTGATAACTAAAATATATATCTATATGTAATGATACGTGGGAAAGACCTTGAGGAACAGGGCAAAGAGACACAGCCAAGTGTTTCAGAAAGCACTTTTCATAGTTTCTTAGCTTGAAGAGGGGAGGAGAAATGTAAGACTTGCAAGATTTTCTTAATATAAAATTACCACAAAGTGAAAGTAGCTGATGTCTAAGTTTCAGGCTACCCAAATTGCTTGCCATGCTATGAATACAGTGGTTTCCAACACACACACACACACACACAAACACACACACATACATACACAAACAAATACACATACACATATTTGTGTCCATGTCAAATTAATGAAGCATTTGAGTAACTTTGGGCCATATTTTGCTTCAGTCCTAGGAAGAATGCCTTGGTGGAACAGTGGGCTAATGCCTCCTTAAGTAACACCAGATGCCTGCAATTAGTGCAGGTTCGTATCCCACCAGGCTCAAGGTTGACTCAGCCTTCCATCCTTCTGAGGTGGGTAAAATGAGGACCCAGATTGTTGGGGGCCATTAAGCTGACTTTGTAATAATGCCGCTTGGGGTGTGTGTGTGAAAGCCCTAATAAGCAGGCATATACATAGAATGAAGGCTACTGCTAAGCTTGTAAGCCGCCCTGAGTCTTCGGAGAAGGGCGGGATATAAATGGAATTAAAATAAAAAAATAATACAAAAACTACTTCACATGAATATTGCCAAGAAGACTTGAATCCGTGAAGTATATTAATACCACTTTACAATGCCTTGGTAAGGCCACACTTGGAATACTGCATCCAGTACATGTACGTAAAGTGGAAAAAATACATTCTTTGTTTCTAGGGCATCGTATTTGCTAAGAGATCCAGTAACAGAATGGGCAAATCTGATAAAGTGAATGTGAATCAACAAAGTCAACTTTTTGTGGCAGTGATAATTTTTAGATGGAAATGTCTGTTTCTGATGTTTATGTAAAGATTTAGATACTGAATGTGTATCTAAAAATTTGCTTTCTGAGTCTATAAAAATTGTATTCTGATTATCTATATCAGGGATAGGGTTTCATGGAATGTTTTGGGTATATTGGGAGATTCTTCATTTTTTATTGGTGCTTTTTTAAAAAAAATCATAAAATCTGTTTAAAGTTTGAAGTTTTCATCTGCTTCTTGACCAATAACCAATACCACTAATTTTCAGGAATTGTGCCTTGAACTTTTTTTTGTCCACCTTTGATTTACTTTGTGGATTTTGTGGTTTGTATCTATTTGTGTTCATATGTGGGTGTGTATGGATTATGCAAGCAATTCTTCATCCTTAACCTCACCTAATTCCTTCTGCAATAAATTGTTAATGTGAAACTAAGTTATACTTCATGTTTTCTCATTTTTATACAGTCATGGCCGAAATTGTTGGCACCCTAGAAATTTTTTCAGAAAATCAAGTATTTCTCATAGAAAAGTATTGTAGGAACACATGTTTTGCTATACACAGGTTTATTCCCTTTGTGTGTATTGGAACACAACCAAAAAAGGGAGGAAAAAAAGCAAATTGGACATAATATCAAACAAAACTCCAAAAATGGGCTGGACAAAATTATTGGCACCCTTAACTTAATATTTGGTTGCACACCCTTTGGAAAAAATAACTGAAATCAGTCGCTTCCTATAACCATCAATAAGCTTCTTACACCTCTCACCCGGAAGTTTGGACCACTCTTCCTTTGCAAACTGCTCCAGGTCTCTCTTATTGGAAGGGTACCTTTTCCCAACATCAATTTTAAGATCTCTCCACAGGTGTTCAATGGGATTCAGATCTGGACTCATTGCTGGCCACTTCAGAACTCTCCAGCGCTTTCTTGCCATCCATTTCTGGGTGCTTTTTGATGTATGTTTGGGGTCATTGTCCTGCTGGAAGACCCAAGATCTCAGACGCAAACCCAGCTTTCTGACACTGGGCTCTACAGTGCGACCCAAAATCCTTTGGTAATCCTCAGATTTCATGATGCCTTGCACACATTCAAGGCACCCAGTGCCAGAGGCAGCAAAACAACCCCAAAACATCATTGAACCTCCACCACATTTCACTGTAGGTACTGTGTTCTTTTCTTTGTAGGCCTCATTTCGTTTTCGGTAAACAGTAGAATGATGTGCTTTACCAAAAAGCTCTATCTTGGACTCATCTGTCCACAAGACGTTTTCCCAGAAGGATTTTGGCTTACTCAAGTACACTTTGGCAAACTGTAATCTTGCTTTTTTATGTCTCTGTGTCAGCAGTGGGGTCCTCCTGGGTCTCCTGCCATAACGTTTTATTTCATTTAAATGTCGACGGATAGTTCACGCTGACACTGATGCTCCCTGAGCCTGCAGGACAGCTTGCATTCCTTTGGAACTTGTTTGGGGCTGCTTATCCACCATCCGGACTATCCTGCGTTGCAACCTTTCATCAATTTTTCTCTTCTGTCCACGACCAGGGAGATTCGCTACAGTGACATGGGTTGCAAACTTCTTGATAATGTTGCGCACTGTGGACAAAGGCAAATCTAGATCTCTGGAGATGGACTTGTAACCTTGAGATTGTTGATATTTGTCCACAATTTTGGTTCTCAAAATCCTCAGACAGTTCTCTTCTCCTCTTTCTGTTGTCCATTCTTCGTGTGGCACACACAGACACACAATGCAAAGACTAAGTGAACTTCTCTCCTTTTTATCTGCTTTCAGGTGTGATTTTTATATTGCCCACACCTTTCACTTGCCCCAGGTGAGTTTAAAGGAGCATCACATGCTTGAAACAATCTTATTTATCCACAATTTTGAAAGGGTGCCAATAATTTTGTCCAGCCCATTTTTGGAGTTTTGTTTGATATTATGTCCAATTTGCTTTTTTTCCTCCCTTTTTTGTTGTGTTCCAATACACACAAAGGGAATAAACCTGTGTATAGCAAAACATGTGTTCCTGCAATACTTTTCTGTGAGAAATACTTGATTTTCTGGAAAAATTTCTAGGGTGCCAACAATTTCGGCCATGACTGTATATATGAGGAAATAGTTGGTAGTAAGAGCTATAATATTTTAATGCAGATGGGAAAATAGCCAGCCAGGTACTCTAAAGATTATTTATATTTTCTATTTCTACAAAGTTCCTCTATAAAGACATAGAGTCTACCTGTTCATTCAGGTGAATATCCACATTACACAAAACACATTAGGCCAAGTGCTCTGGGGATAAGAGGTCAACTAGTGTTCTAACAGTACCAGGAGATTTCTTCCTCATGTTATGTGGACTGGGCTTCAGATACAGCACGTTCTATAGAAAATACAACTACATAATATTTAACTTGGAAGCAAGTTCATCCTTGAGCCCATGGGAAGTGACATTGATGGGGCTGTCCCAGGTATCAACTTGAGGTTCACAGATGGCCCTAACCCTCTTTGGGAAAAATCTCTATGCAGCAGAACAGAGGAAGAAGGCAGGAAAACTTGGGTAAGAAATCTTGACCTCCCCAGGAGCCAACAGGATGAATTAAATGGGAAATGATCAATGGACCAAGAAGGAGATGTGGGGGTGGTGGTGGTGGGGTGAAAGCCAATTACCTTGTTTCCTTGTAAGCAGTGAGAGTGTCTCCTTTCAGGGCCCTGACTGAACTCCCAAGCCATCAAGGCCACTGCAAGTGCATTTCCATGTCATGCCCAGTGTAATGGGAAGTGACAACTGATGAAAGCTTTTCTTCATGGCCTTCTGACACTGCTGTTTTGTGTCGGCACATGTCAGGGTGAAGTGAGTCTAAACAGAGAGAACAGCAAGCCTGGAGAATGTTTCACTGTCATTGGAATGAGTTGGGAGTGGCGGATGCCATGCCCCCATTTTTCCAAGGGAGTTGGAATGATTGGGTATCCAACTGGCTTGAAAGGGACAATGAAGGCCTTTATATTCCTTCCACAAAAATTGTGTGTGTTCCATGTGAGTACACAGACCTCAGCTTTGCAGCAAACCCAACTTCCCACTTACCACAATATCTTGTTTGCATTACACTGAAGATCAGTCACTGGAAATTTGTTTGTCATGGAGGGTTTGAAGTGGTGAACATTTCCCACATGAGTTTAGCTGTGATTTATTTTCCTCAACACTTTGCCCAGCTAGTGGCTTGAAACTGTAATCTATCATTAAATAGAATAGAGTGAGCCATATAAATCAAATAAATAACAGGAGGATCAGTTCTCTTCAACACTTCAGGATGTTACATGGATGTTCAGAACTGACACTTGGTCAATTGACACTCAGTCTCAACTGCACAATTTTGATTATTCGAGGGGTGATAATTCATTACCAACCTTAAACTAAGTACTGACACAATACCTATTTGAAACTCTTCGTCCTCTAGAAGTCCAATGAAACACAATACCTCTGTGTTCTACTTCACAAAATGGCAGATATATATTTGTATTTTAAACTGAGTCTCATTTATCTTTGACAAACCTATTCTTCTAACTCCAATATATTATTTAATAATAATCCTGCATTGCTCTAATTTTGCATATTTGTGGGTATATGCTGTAACAACTCCACAAGAGTTGTACAGCTGCTCTTGCTAAAGCCTCCTTGGATTCCTTCCTCAAGTCTGAACAGATGATGATGATAACATTCTTATTTGGTCAACTGCAGGTAACTAGACCACCAAAAAAATACCCTAGATGCACAATTAACACAGTGGTAACCTGCAGTGGAGAGATGAACATGGTGTAACAAAAAAGAGAGCATTTTATGTCCCTTTCTAGTCTGATGAATTTACATTCTGCTCTGGTTTCCAATTTATTCTAAGTAGTCTTTCTTTAGAAATAAAATTCATGTCCCATCCTAACTATTCTTCCATACTTCAACTTGAGGACACACTCTCCTGTCATTTGTTTCCTTCATTCAGTTTATTGCAACACCTCCTCTCTATCACAGTTTGACTCACAATTACAGGGTAAAGAAAGGTGACCTATGGTTAGTGTTAGTGTTTGGTTTTGGGTTACAACATAGCAACAGCGTTACTTATACCACCAGGTCGTGCTATACCGGGACTGATGAGGATTGGGCTATTTTTCGGTGGGAATACCAGGTTCAAATGGATTGGCCAGGTGAATTCCTGGCCAAGTATATATAAGGACTCAGGTAACCCCAAATCCCCAGTTCAGTTCCACCCACAATAAAGAGCTGCTATGCTGTACCCTGTGGCCTGGCGTCTTCCATGCGGTCTAGAACCCACTACACAATAGTGGCGACGAAGATGGGATTCTGCTTCTCTCAGAGCTGAAGTCACAAGGGTCGGAGAAAGAGGCATCTTTTCCCAACTCCTTTACCAAAGCAGATTCCACAGGACCAGACACGCCATGGCACAGTTTGGCCAAATTCCGGCATTTGACATTCACCATCCCAAGAGATGGGCTTCACACCTGAGCCAAGTCGAAGGGTTCCTACAGGCCAACCGAATCACTGACGACAATCAAGAAGCAGCAGTGCTGACCTGCATGAGCAGGCCAGCGATCCATGATCTGGCCGTCAGCCTGTTCACGCCAGAAGCGATTGAGACTGTAATGTATAAGGACCTCGCAGAGAAGCTAAATGCACATTTCAAACCACAAATGTTGGAGCTGGCTTGGCGAGGCCAGTTCATACAGTGTTTTCAACAGCCGGGGGAGTCAGCCACTGAATTCATTGCAGCCCTGAGAGAGGCCGCTCGCCTGTGCAAATTCAGCAACTTAGAAGAATGGCTTCGTGATCGCCTGGTGTGTGGTCTCTGAGACAAAAAACTACAACAACACCTATACGCCAGACCCAACATCACTCTCTAAGATGCTCAAGATGAGATCTTGGCTAACGAGGCCGCTGCAGGAGCAGTTCACATGACCCATCATTCCTGACCCAGCAGCCCAGGAAGAGCTGTCCATTGCGAGGAATCTGCGAATGGCAAGAGTGGTGAAGCAAGGGAGGAGGCAGAGATTGATGCTGTACATCAAAGACAACCGCGGCGTGACAATCAAGGAAATCAGCGGAAGCTAACAACAGCCAGCAAATGCAACAAATGTATCGGCTGCAGTTGCAGAGATTACGCCCCAAAATGTGCTGGCTGCGGGGGGAATCATGTGAGGGCGGTGTGCAAATTCCGAGCTGCGAAATGTCGGGAATGCAGCAAGATGGGACACATCGCAGCTGTTTGCCGGAATCGCTCCCGGGACAGCCTGCATGAACTGTAAACGATGGTCATGTCACTGACAAATATCAAGGCCCCCCAGCCCAGCAACACCAATTTTTTTCAGACCAAGATGGCCGTTTTCCACATGGGAATCAACCGGCTAATCACCCCCAAAATTAAACTAGAGGTCCGTTTGTAAGGTGTACCTTGCAAGATGGAGCTTGACTCTGGCTCCGCTGTCTCAATAATTTCTTATGAGACGTTTAAAACTGTTTGGAGCCAGAGCAAGTGGTGGCCTCGACTGAGACCTACCAGTTTAAAGTTAACCGATTTTCAACATGCCCCAGTAAAAATTAGGGGGGAGACTACTCTTTTGGTGGGTTTTAGAGACTTCTCTGGGCACTTGGATGCTCTTGTGGACGAGGGCCAGAGGACTAGTTTAGTGGGTTAGATTGGTTTGAGGCTCTGGGCATAGGGATCTCAGGAATCCATAGCAACCAGACCAGAAGCCTCGAATCTGTCTGCAAAACGTTTGCAGACATATTCGACGGAAAATAAGACAGGTACAACGGGCCCCCCCATTAAATTTAAATTGAACCCAAATGTGCTACCTGTGAGAATTAAACCCCAGAGAGTTCCCTTCGCCCTCAAGCACAAGATTGAGAGCGAATTGGATAAGTTAGTAGAGCAGGAGGTGTTAGAACCAGTAGAAGGGGGAGAGTGGGAGACCCCCATTGTCACCCCACTGAAAGCTAATGGGGAAGTGAGAATTTGTGTGGATTATAAGGCTTCGGTAAACCGGGCCCTCAATCTGCACGGTTACCCAGTTCCGACGATCAGCCACATCCTCTCCTCCTTACAGTGCAGCGCCATTTTTGTGAAGCTAGACCTCGTGCAGGCGTACCAGCAACTCCCGGTTACCAGGAAGACAGCTGATGCTCACGGTTAACTCTGAAAGTTCCTCTGTGAGTTAACCGTTTACAGTTCGGTGTCTCTGTAGCTCCAGGAATTTTTCAGGGGGTGATGGAGAGGACTCTGAAGGGCATTCTGGGGGTATGCCCTTACTTTGATGATGTCCTCATGACTAGGGATTCAGAAGAAGTACTGGCTGAAAGGTTACAGGCAGTTTTAATTAGGTTTCGTGCTGCAGGACTCAAACTTAAGAAGGACAAATGTCAAATTGGGGTTGCATCCACAGAATTTTTGGGGTTCAGGATCGATGCCAAGGGAATCCATCCCACTGACTCCAAGGTAAGGGCAATAAAAATGGCCCCCACACCAAAGAACAAAGCAGAGTTGCAAGCTTTTCTGGGCTTGCTGAATTTCTATCATGCATTCTTGCCACACAAAGCAGCCATTGCTGAGCCTTTACACAGACTATTAGAAAAGAAAGCTATTTGGACCTGGACCAGGGTTCATGAACAGAGTTTTCAAGCTCTTAAAGAACTACTATCCAGTAATTCCACTGTCACTCACTTCATAGAGAAAAAGCCCATCTGCATTGCGTGTGACGCTTCTCTCTATGGAGTGGGTGCAGTTTTGAGTCATTTAGAAGAGAATGGAGAACAAAAACCCATTGCCTATTATTCCAGGACACTGTCAGTGGCTGAGAGGAATTACGCACAAATCAATAAGGAAGCCTTGGCAATAGTGGCTGGAGTTAAAAAAATTCTATGATTACTTGTATGGCAGACAATTCACCATATTCACAGACCACAAGCCCTTGTTAGGGTTGTTCATGACAGACAAGCAAACCCCCCAAATCCTATCTCCTAGAATGCTCAGGTGGTCCATATTCCTATCTACGTACAACTGTAAACTAGTGCATAAACCAGGAAAGGATATGGGTCACGCTGATGTACTAAGTAGGCTACCTCTAACACATGCTGAACCTGATCCGGCGCCTGCAGAACAAATACTGGCTATCCAGGACTTACCCGAATGCCCTTTACATGCAAAAGAAATTGCCACAGAAACAACAGCTGACAGGGTCCTGAGCAGAGTCCTGGCATGCGTGGTCACTGGGTGGCAAGAGAAGAGCCCAGGTCCGGAATTTCAGGCATATTTTATTCAGAGGCATGAGTTGTCTGCCCATAAGGGATGCCTTTTGTGGGGTAGCAGGGTCATCGTCCCTGAGAAACTAAGGGACAGGGTCTTAGATTCATTACATGAAGGGCACCCGGGTATAGTGAGGATGAAGGTATTAGCTAGGAGTTACCTGTGGTGGCCAGGCCTAGACAAGACCATAGAGGAACAGGTGCACAGTTGCTATGTATGCCAAAGGTCCAGGACTGAACCGCCACGTGCGCCTGTCCACAAATGGGAGGCAACACACACTCCATGGTCCAGGATCCACATTGATTGCGCTGGTCCATTCTAGGGTCAACTATTCCTAGTGGTGGTAGATAGCCATTCCAAATGGTTGGAGGTAGTACTAGTCACTAGCATGACCTCGGCCAGGACGATCCAAGTGCTCAGGGGTCTCTTTGCCACACATGGCCTTCCTGATGTGTTGGTCTCGGATAACAGCCCACAATTCACCTCTGTTGAATTCCAGGATTTCATGAAGGCCAACTTGATTAGGCACGTCACATCCGCGCCCTTTCACCTGTTGACCAATGGATTGGCAGAACGCATGGTGAGAACAACAAAAGACGCTTTGAAGTGCATCATCAGCAGGGACTGGCATCATAGGTTGGCTCAGTTCCTAGTGGCTCAACATTCCACACCTTGCACAGCAACAGGGAAGAGCCCAGCAGAACTGCGTTGGGGCAGATGGCTCATCACCAAGCTGGACAGGCTACACCACGACAGGGTGGCTGCAGAGACAGTGCAACCAAACCCAACTAGGGAACTAAACACAGGTGAACTGGTATGGGCCAGGAACTATGGGCCAGGACATGCGTGGATTCTTGGCGTGGTGGTTGACAGAACAGGGCCCTTGTCCTACATTGTAGGGGTGGAGGGGGACCGTCAGATCCGACGACACATAGACCAAGTTAGGAGACGGGTTCCTGAAAGGCCACTGGAAAAAAATCAACAGGAGGGCCATTCCTCGCAACCAATAGACCAACATGAAAGAACCTGAACTGGCGGAGGACTTCAGGTACCCAGAAGTGTTCCTGGAGAGACTGGGTCAGCACAGACAACAACCGCCTCAGGATGTTCAGGACAATCCAGTCGCAGGGTCTGACCAGGGGACGAGTCAACATGAGAAGCCCAACCAAGCCATATCCACTGACCCTGTTGTCCAAGTCAAAGGGGAAACCCTAAGGCGGTCATCACGGGCAAATAGGCCTCCAGCCTATCTGGCTGACTATGTTAGGTCATGAGGGGGCGGAAGGGCACGGTAGAATTGACGTGTAATGGTTAAGTTACTCAATGTATTTTAGTGTGTAGTTGTTGTATGAATCATTATTGTTTGTTCTTAAAAGGGAAGGGGTGTTGTGTATGGTTTTGGGTTACAACATAGCAACAGTGTTACTTATACCACCAGGTGGCGCTGTACCGGGACTGATGCAGATTGGGCTATTTTTCGGCGAGAATACCAGGTTCAAATGGATTGGCCAGGTGGCCAAGTATATATAAGGACTTAGGTAACCCCAAATCCCCAGTTCAGTTCCACCCACAATAAAGAGCTGCTATGCTGCTATGCTGTACCCTGTGGCCTGGCGTCTTCCATGCGGTCTAGAACCCACTACACAATAGTGTTAGTGTGGAAACATGTTGCCTAATCTTGTTCAGAATTTGTATTTGGGATCAGTATAACAGGAAACCTTTGACAGTAGATGGTGAACATCTTTCTTTACAATTTATTATTTGATTAATTATAAAAAAGTTCATGGGTTGATATGTCTTAGGTGTGAGGTTCAGCCTGGCAGGCTCCACTCAATTTGATAGAGTGGCCATTGGTGAGCCATATATTGTCCTTCCTTTTTCTAAACTTTAGGCTGTCATGATCTTTGAAGTAAATACAATTTCAGGACCAAATAAGATGGAAGCAATTGCTGAGACTCAAGCAAAAGAAAAAAGAAAAAAAGGCACAAATATACCATTTCACCTTTTTTTTTCTTGTCCTCTCCATTTCTTCCTCTTCCTTTCTTTTACCTTGCTCTCTCTCACTTCAGTTTTCCATCCCCATTTTTTCTTTCTCTTTTATGTAGGCACAGCACACAAACGAAATATTTATACAACAAAACACAGCAAGCATATACTTTAAAATATGCATATAGTGCCTATCAAACAATATATCTTGAAGCAAGGAAAACAAAGTAATAAAGTAATATCAATAAACAATGGAGAGGTTAAGCATGCATTCATGAGCTTTTAAATGCAATTTTCAACATGTGCCTAGAAGGTAGTACCAAATGTAATGTAGGCTTTATTTCTAGAGGAATAATATTTCAAAGAATGGGTGCTGCAAAGAAAATTAACATTTGATTTTTCCCCATTCATGCTTCATCTCCATCTTTTCTTCTTTTTCCTTCTCCTTTTATCTTTCTTCTCTTGCCTGCTTTTCTGGTATAATATTTTCCTCTTCCTCCCATTTCTTCTTGAGCCATTTCCTTAGCTCTTCATTTTATCTCCACCTCATAAAAATCAAAGCCTTGAAATAAGCTTGCATTGTGTATGGTGAATTAACCTTTCTCTTCCACTACTCGGCCCTTTCTCAAACTCTTGCTCAGCAATTACAACTTAGAAAACATTCATGATTAAGCTTAGTTTAAGGCCAAATGATACATTTGGCATGTTGACAATGGTGATGCACAGAGTGTTTTGAAACTGAAACTTTTTCAGCTTAAGATACTCCATTTGAAGTTTGAAATGCTCCATTTTGAGTTCAGGCCCTTTCGGATATATTCCAGAAGTTCCATTTCACATTCAAAACACCTACTTCTGACCTGATGAGGGAGCTCAAAATATTCTCAGAATGAACAGAACTCAAAAAACATTCTGTGCTCAAAATGCTTTGCATTCAAAATTTAGCATACCTCTGGTTTATAACCTATCATTGATGTTTTTAAAAAGTGCGGATCATGATGGGAACAGCACATAAAAGCAAGCTACATATTCATTTTGACTCAAACTGATAAAGTTGGTCTTGGTTGAGCCAAACCATCCATCCACAAAGCCTTCTCTACACAAAAGAATCGGGAGTTTGTTTAAGCCTGACCAGTATGTTCTGAATACTGAATGGGGCCAAACAGTCAGAGAAGAAAGAACAGGATTTTTTTTTAAAAAAGATATTACTGAGAAGAGGGAATGAATAGAGAAGGTTAAGGGAGTAGGCAAGATGGTAGGATATGCTGTGGTGAAAGGAGGGGGGGAGCAAGATTGAAGGCAGAGGAGAGTGTAATATGGATCATCTTTGCTCCAGTCACCTCATAAAAAAATTCCAAGATCCCCTTTGGCTGAGGTTTGGCCCAAACCTGGAGGGAAAAAAAAATCCAGGATTTGTTTCTTCCAAACCGCGGCCATCCAGAATGGGTTTGGCAGAGCTTTGGGAATATGACATGTTTGCTCTGAGTTAATAAAAAGCAAAACATGTTTTCTACTTCATTCAGACCCATATCTCTTCAGATCCCTTTGGCTTTCCAGGATGCTTTATATCACCCAGCTTAACTTTGGCTTTTCTTCCCCCTGAGCAAAGAGACACAGTTCCAAGGCAATGCACTCCCCATTTTTATTTTTTTAAGAATGCTTACATGGCTCAGTTTGGAAAGAAAGGTAATGTGAGAGGTTGGCACTTTATTTGGTGGCAAGCAAATATCACATTATTATTTTATTTGAAAAAAATTCTGTGAGGAAATTTTAAAAATCAGATGAGGCTTCCTAAGGAAATTACCAACTTGCCCATTGCTTTTGTTTCTCTGACTAATTGATTGTTTGATTGGTTTCTTTGTTGCCCATCTTTCTTTCATCTGCTAGCTCAGTTCTTTCAGGGTTTACTACCTAGATAGCATACAAGTTGCTTACTTCCAGGATTTTGTCAAATAAAGAGATGGCTAAAAAAACAAACAAACAGAAAAGAGATGGATAGTTGGTGAATTGTTATGGGCAAGGGCAGAGGAGATCTAAGTAAAGTTAGCGCATTAAATGTGATGATGTGCTGGACCACTAACTTTCTCTCAACCCGTATTCTCCTAGGAAAAATGGAGTGCTATTTATAATGTTTTGAACTCCTGGAGGAAAGACAATATGTAAATCTAATGCACTGAATGCAAATAAAAGAGAAAAGAGAAAAATGGAGAGAGCTATGCAGTTAATTCTTTTTTCTCAGTTGTGCAAACTGCACTGTATTTTATAGACTACCCAACACAAAGAATTTTGCACACAGAACTCTTGTCACAAATTTTATGATGCAGAAGTCATTGAAAAACTGCTTGGCCCAGTAGTCTTGTCTGAAGCCCTCTAGCTTGCATATGCATCAAACAGCAAACCCTAAAAGTGTCACAAAACACTTTGTCTACAGATAGCAACTCCACATGCTAGGCAATTTCTCCAACTATTTTTATGGACCTCATTAAACATTGCATCCATACTCTTTCTCCAAAACAATCTTTACTGTGCTCCCATTTTCTTTCTCCTTTAAGAGCCTGGCTTTCAAGCCAGGAGCCACAGGCATCATCACAACTCTGCAGTTTTATGGCGCAAGGGAACTGCCAAGGGAAACAGAAGGGGCTTTATGATAGAAAAATTGCAAAGAAATAAAAAGGTAGAAGGGTGATTCAGGGATTATAAAGCACATAATTTTTGTGAGGTCATTTGGGATTGTTGTACATCTTTTCTCCCTTTAAAAATAATAAAAAAGGTAGAGAATTGTTCCATTTCATTAAACTGCTACACTGCCAGTGTTGAAAAACATGAAGTCTTTTGTTAAAAAAATGGTAATGCCTTCCTTCCTTCCTTCCTTCCTTCCTTCCTTCCTTCCTTCCTTCCTTCCTTCCTTCCTTCCTTCCTTCCTTCCTGTTTTTTTTTATTCTTGATATCTGCCTGGACTAGTCTTTCCAGTTTTCTTGGCAAGATTTTTTGGAGTAGTTTGCTCTTCCTAGGGCAGAAGGAGAGGGAGAGGGAGGCCCAAAGTTACCCAGACCAGCTTTGTGCATAAGGTGAGATAGATGTCATGGCCTTCCGCTTTCTACTTTGGTGCCTCAACCACTACATCAAGCTGTCTGGCTTTGACCAGGACTAATATAACACTTCTAGAATCATGGTGCAATGGTTAGATTGCAGTATTGCAGGCGGACTCTGCCGACTGCCAGGAGTTTGATCCTGACTGGCTCAAGTTGACTCCACCTTTCAGCCTTCCAAAGTCAGTAAAATGAAACCCAGATTATTGGTGGCAATATGCTGACTCTATAAGACCACTCAGAAGTGCTGCAAAGCACTGTGATGCAGTATATACATTTAAGTGCTATTGCTATTGTCTATGGAGATTCTATTGCTATTGCTATTTTACACACTGGGACCCCTGTCGATACCATCCATTGGATTGTACCAGATCCCAATGATCAAACAGTTAGTCTCCTTAGCAGGCTGAAAATGCAAATGGTAGTGATATTTTCCTGCACCGACAATTTCACTTACAATTCTTACGTTTCCATAGTAAGTCAGACTCCAGCTTTATGCCACAGAATGTAGACTAGGATAGGAGCAGCAGTCTGAGAACTGTTGCCCCTCTATGGTATCTGCTTGCAGATCCTAGCTTCTTAGAATGATATGAGGACTTTGTAACATTTAGGGAGTCTCACCACTACCTCTTCCTCCCTGTTTGTCCACTTGGAAAAGCATGATGGGTTACAGCTTCTATAAGAGCTCGTAGGGTAACTTAGCAAATGGCAACTGACCTTTGAGTTTGGAAGTTAGTTAGGATTGGACCCAATTAGTACATAGGTGGGAGAAAATTCACATATTTGAATCCCACCACTGGATACGGACATGCGCATCCCTGGAAACCAATATTCTATGTCAAAATAGAAAGCACATCCACTTGCTTTAACTGCTTAAAAGGTATCTGTCTTCAGATGCATAAGCAAATGTGCATCTCTTTTCCATATGAGGATATGTATTTGTGTATACATATATGTAATGTGTATACATTAGCTCTACTGTATATGTCACTGAAAACAAAGAGTTGGTTTTTAAATATGTGTGTTTGATATGGATTTTAATGGCAAATGTAGCCAATATGCTTTCTGCCATGGAAGTGTGGAAGCAAGGGAGGGAGGGAGGGAGGGAGGAAGGAAAGAAGGAAGGAAGGAAGGAAGGAAGGAAGGAAGGAAGGAAGGAAGGAAGGAAGGAAGGAAGGAAGGGAGGGAGGGAGGGAGGGAGGGAGGGAGGGAGGGAGGGAGGAAGGTTAACCAAGAAAGTAAGAAAGAATAGACTCTGCAAATGATTCATTCTGATAAATCAAGAAATATGGAGGGTGATTTCACTTCAGTCCTTCTTATGGCTCTTAGATCTGGGCTACAAAAATCCAGATGACCATGAGAAGGCAGAAAAGAGATTTAGAAAACTCTCTTTGTAGCAATACTATAGAAAAGAAGGGAAGAGGGGAGGGAGTAGGAGGGCTGCATTGTAAATGGCTTAATAATATATTTGATTAATAAAGAGTAAGAAACAGTGAATCATGTGATTATCAACATATCTGGCATCTGGAATAACTCAAATAGGTGTACTGTAGCTGCTATCTTTATTTTTCCTTTTCATTTTTGTGTATAACATTTATTCCATTTCAACTTTTTTAGACACCCACAAAGTATTGGTTTTCTCCTCAGGGAGTCCAAAGTGACCATAGTCCAAACATGTATTTGTTTGTTTGTTTAATTATTCTCTAGTTTTTCAAGAAACTGAAATGCAAAGCAAAATGTGTAGTCACATTCCTTCCTCTATTATAAAAAGTGTTTACCTCTTTTTGGAAAATTTTAATCAGGGAACATACACTTCCAGCAGTGATAAAACATATATGCTGTCTGGAGAAAGAAGTACCCAATTATTACTATTATTTAATTCTTCCATGCCTCAAAATAAGTTTTTTTCCATCTCTTCACTGGACTCCATAGCATAAAAAATATGTCTGCAAATTTCATTCAGCTGTGTTTTTTAAAAAAGGTGCCTGACAATTTAAAATGCATTTTGTATTAATGGAATATAGTGCAAAATCTGTCAGTTAGAATCTGGTCATGTATTATCTAGGAGGAATGCAGCGCTTGCGTAATTAACTCTGGGTAGCATTAAAAAAAATCACTTGATCTAGGAATAAATGTAAAAATTCTATTTAAATGATACAATTTTAACATCATACTTGGAGATCCAGGAGTATATTTTCCTAGAATTTAATCCCTGTGTATATGCATACAAATAAATAGACATCTCATTTTATTTGACTGCACAGAGAACTGGACATCCTGCTGCCAAGTCACTCAGTGGGATTATTGGAACATTTTTGAAGGATGATCATCTGCTTTCCTGGAGCAACAAGGACTGTGGTTCCTAGAAGAGGATATGCTTTGCAAGCAGAAAGTTTTATATAAGACACACACACCCCACACACCAAGAGCTCCTGCTAGTCACAACTGATAATATTAAGGTAAAAGGGCCTGGCTGGATATTCTGACACAATAGAGAGCTTCCTGGTGTGGGAAGTCACCCCGCCCCAGAGAAGGAAATATTAAAAGGGCAGAGTATTATACTTCCTCAAAGGATCTTAAAGAGGCAGAAAAGCATGCCCAGTTTTTCTTAATAGCCCTAAGTCTCCCTCCCCCAAACAGAAACCAGCTCTGTAGAAATGCAGATGTAATAATCCATTCAGGAAGGTTGGAGGACTCCAGCTAGAAGCCTAGGAAGACACCTAAAATCTACATACCCCACCCAAACTCTAAGACAGGACATAATGGGATTAACCCACAGATGCCAAAGGGGCACACTCAGACTCAGGTCAAAGTACATGACACAGGAAATACAAAGCCTCAAACAGGAACAGGAAACAACTCCAAAAAAAAGCCCACTCTCTACTACATGTGCTCACTCTCTTTTCTTCCAGAGCCATCTTTCTCTCTGGCTCTCCTCTTCAATAAACTGCAACCTTCTTTCTAAAGCAGTCGCCATGTGGTTTATTCCCGGCTTGGACTGGACCCTGATGAAGACTTTTACCTCAACACTGGGTTTCACTAGATTTGTATATCTGTTATTTATTCCTAGACATATTCACTCTGCATCCTAGACACCAATTGACACACGAGCCTAGGACACATCATCTTTATGGCACAATTAGACAAGACTGCAACAGGACATTTTTTTAAGGTTTTAACTAAAATATATATATGCACAACACTACAGAAGGAAATGATGTTATTAGGTCGCTTTTAAAAAAAAGTTATTAGGAACTATAGCTGTGTGATTAACTCAGTCTTTGGAGTTCAAAATGTTTCTTTTTTTTCCAGTTCCTGAATGAGAATGGGAAAGTCTATGAACAGAAAAGCTGTCTATGTTAAACAAATATTAAATTCCTTATTTCTAATATTGCCTTTTTCTAATACTCCTCTTTATTTATTTATTTATTTGTTTGTTTTATATACCGCCCTTCTCCCGGAGGACTCAGGGCGGTGTACAGAGCAAAGTAAATATACAATAAAGCAACAATAAAACAAATAAAACCCCAAATCTATCAGGCCAGGCCGGCTTGTTGGAATAGATAGGTTTTTAGATCACGCCGGAAGGAGCGAAGGTCGGGGGCCATCCGGATTTCAGCTGGATATAGGAGCTAGAGGCAATTTTAGAAATTAAGGTGATGTTTCAAACTGCTGTTGGTTCTGCATCATGATAACTTCCCATTTATCTCTTTTTGCAAATTATACTGAAAGGTTCTGGAACAAAGGGAAATTGTTCAGTCTAATTGTTGCTTTCTTGCTTTTTGTAATCAGCTTTTGCACCAGAGAAATCTCATACAAGAGTGGGAAACATGTACATGGATGGGATGTACTGAAGGAGGGAATAAGGGAGTGTACAGGAATGATTGATGTCTTCCTTATGATGTAATGACTCTGTTGTCTGATTTACATTGGCTAACTAAGTTTATAAAGCAATGCTACCAACTGTTTAAGGTGTGGCACTTCTGGAAGTAACTCTGCCAGCATTCCAGATTTTTGGTACAACCAGCAGCTTAATTTGATCAAACAAAGTGCTGCTTGAACAAGAAGTCTCCGCTTGGGTTATCTGATTAAACTGATATGATATCTCAAGTTCAAGTAAGGGACTGGGACCTTACAATACTAATCTTCAAACATTAAAATAAGGTTGGGTATAGAATGGATTGGCCATTGAACCCATTGGTACTCATGGACTCATGGGCTTCTTCTTTTTAAAATTCATATAAATAAAAAGACAGAGGCAGAAAAAATGATTTAAACTATAGCTTATATGAAATAGTTCTGATGTGCACCAGGTTTCTTCCTACCTCTTTGCTTCTATGCCACAAAGACAGCAACATTTCTTTGTACCCGTAAACTTTATTAAAATGTGCTTCTTCGGCCTTAAATTAGATTTAAAAAGTATTTTGACTCTTACAGAAATAGCATCAAAGTGAGGAAATGAGAGGATTACAATGCAGAGAAATAAAATAAAGTAGCACATACAAAGGAAAGAAATTCCCCCTGCCCCATCAATTAAAAAAAAGGCAATGATCTCTCTTTTGGCAGGCTTTAGATAGTTTACCCTATAATGCTGGAAAGAAAAGAGAAAGCAATAATTATCTAAAATAAATAAACTGCATATGATATGTTCTTGAAAAGGAGCTGTAAAATGATACTGCATCTATTTGCATTTATTGTATCGGTTATTCTGAAGAGTACGGAGTTCATTCAGCAGGCCTCTTGACAACCTGACTTGGAATTTTATTTAGTAACGAACTTGTGAGTATATGCTGTATCCTGCTATGGTAAAAAGTAATAGTTTTGGAGTAATGTTCAAAAGCTGCATCCTTTAGCTTTTCTTACATTCAGAAAAAAAAGACATTGCAATATCCAGTGGAACAAAGCCCTGATTTAGCCACTACAGAAAAAGCAACAATATAGTTTTGCCATTTACAAATCAGTTCTTATCTTTAAGTTGTCTTATGATATAGTTTTAGATAAAGATGACCCTTCAGGCATAAATGTTGGTGAGTGAATGAATGTATTAGCTTTGAGAACATCTTCTAATTCTCTTGCTGCTCCAAGAGCTGAATAGCATAACTTTATAAAATATATCTTCCATTTTAGAACATTTCAGTTCGATGTCATCTAAGGAGATAAGAACATTGCTCCAAGAAAAAAATATATGTTTTCATCTGGAAATCTTCATCTAAATCTCAGGAGATTAGAGAGAGGAAATAAACTCACAAGATTTATTCAGATATTACAAAACTGCTGTGCCCCAGCATCTAAAAGGAGAACGGGGATTCATTTGCAATTACAATTTCTGACTCTTACATAGTGAAGTCCTGTGTTTCATCATGACATTAAATTGTTTTGTTGGGATATACTATGCAAGCATGAGAGCTACACATGCTCACTTGATACACATCATTTTTTTTTAACAAAAGTGAGACACACTTGAGAAAGACAAATTAAGGCTAAGCTAGATGAAGTGGAATATCTGTCGGTCATTTGCTTTCAGAATGTGGTATATGTTCCTTCAATAATCAAATAAACAAATAGACTAATCTGTGTTTTACTTTGCTGCAAGTTATTTCCATCAACTTTTAAGCTTTTTTAGTTCCAACTATGAGGTGAAAGAAAACAGTCTGGAGCAATAGATTGGTGAGGAATAAGGTGTTGGAGATGGGAATATTTAGCATGTTTCTTCAGCATTTACTTTAGCAGTAAAGTGATAGAAATGGAATAAGACATGTATCAGCCACTGTCACTTCTAGTTTGGCTTTTACAAGTGCAACTATGAACCTGACAGAAATATCAAAAAATGCATCATTCTATGTGGAAAGGTACAATGGTACAAATAATCACAGAGACAATGAGACAGTTAATTATTCTAGATCTGTAATTACTGAAGATTGTCATGTCAGCAAACAATTGTCTAGGATTTGGTATAGAAGTGCCAGACCAATTGCTAATTCATGGTATTACTTTTGTGGGGTAAATTTTAATTGAGAATAATTTTATTGCTCCAGTTCTTGGGGGATGAGGGTGGAAGAAGGGAACAGTGGGATGAACCATATTTTAAACAAGTGCTTGTGGTGTGGTGCTTATAGTGTGGCATACATTCTACGGGACTTGAAAGTTTGAGCCCAGAATAAGCAACATAATAGAGGTTTTGTACACATTGCTGCTGCTAGTGTTTTGTCTTTGTTCCAGTAGGTGATAACTATATTTGGGATGAATCATGATCTCAAAAATACCTAAGACATAAAAGTTGGAGATGCAACAAAATATTCTCCCTTCTTTGTTGGGGCAGCTATAAGATATTTACTCAAGTGTCCTATGGTACAATTTCAGAAAAATATGAGAGTTGGGCACTCTGAGCTGAGAGAGAAAGCTATCCTGGCTGGTTGGAGGTAGTGACTGATGACCCAATGACCCCTTGAGCTTAAGTGGGAGAGATGACAGGGAAAATGACTTGGCTTTCTTTTTCCCCCTACTGTTGACTCATCAACTCAGCCCATCTGTCACTGAACTATGGGCAGGGAAATCTGAACCAATATAAGGCTTTATGGAGACAACAGGTGGGTGAGTCGGGGGTGGATGAATAATGCTTTGAAATGCCTTTCAAACTATAATGAAGATATTTTATCTTAATTAGTTTGGATATTGGATCTTCTTTGAGAAAACATCTAGATTTGGGGGGGGGGGTCACATGTTTGGAAAAGGCCTCACATCACTCTTCAGTAACTGCCTAATGACCCAATCACAAGGGTGTATATTAGCTTTAGTAATACAAACAGAAAACCATCCTTAGTTAGTAGGAAATTAGAATGTTTCAGCAGACCTAAAAATGTTATCTGCTGTTTCTGCAGCTTTGAATAAAATCTGGTTTCGTGACAGTCAGAGGCTGCTGTTCTAATGTCCTTATTAAGTCAAATGAGGATCCAGTGCATAAATAATTTTGTAATGTTTACAAAGAATTGAAATGTTTTAGGGACTTTTTTTTACCCTGAAACTCATTGAAAACCTCTTTTCACCACTTTAGCAATGCAGAAGTCTAAATCATATGAATTGACCAAGTAGAATAGATCAAATTGGAAAAAATATCTTTCAATCCTGATTATTTGGTTACCAACATGACCAACTAAAGCTATTTTAAAAACAAAAAACAAAACAAACCATCTGGGCACTGATACTAGAATCCACAGACTGAGGCATCAAATTAGTTTATAAAAACTCCAAAAATAACATATTGAAAATAAACGTCTCTGTCTCTGTGAGGTTTCATAGTCAACAGTTCTATCCATAAGTTAAGTGGCAGTCTTCTGGATTTGTGGAACTGGATATCATAAATCTTGAATAACAAAAGAAGTAAATATACGTTTGCATTAAAACAAAAATATTAATTGGAATCACTAGACTTTAGGACAAATATTAGGTTTCCATCTCTATTGATATGTACAAAAATATAATTTTTTTTCCCTTTTAATATGATTAAATTACTATTTTTCCAGCCTTAATCCCAGCCAAAGTCATGGCCAGTCATCTGGTAGAACTTCATGTTGAACGGCCGATAGAATTCTCGCAGCCTTTGTACTACTTTCTGGTCAATATTGGGGTGGGTCCGTCCTTTCGTCTTGCCCAGGCAGTGGGGCTTGCTGCTGCCTTCCGCCTTTTTCAGGCACGGGAACCCCTTGGTTTTGTTGAAGTAGAAATGTTTGTCTGTGATGATCCTCTTGAGGCCCAGAAAGTCCTGGACACGGCCCAACTCGCCTGCTGGATCACTGATCAGTCTCTCCCCACTGACAAAAAGGATTTGCCCAAGCGGGAAGTACAGGAGCCAATTTTCCAGATGCTTTGCATAAATGCCAATCTGGATGGCACTCCAGGAGGTATCGATCAAACCCGTAGTCCTGTTTTTGAAGGTCAGGCTCTCAAAGGATGGGATGTCTGGCTTCTTGGAAAGGGTTTGTGTGTAGTCAGAAATGGCTCGGGTGACCGGGTCCCTCACCACCACAATGAGCTTGGTGTCCTTTGACATAGAGGAGATCCGAGCTGGTGCTTCCTTAGTGACAAAGTAGCTGGGCGTCTTCTCCATGGTGATCTGGCCATCGAGAGTTCTTGGCATCAATTCCCTAATGGAAAACAGAAGAGAGAATTTGCAGAGCTGCATATTTGTACTTGCCTATCTTCAGCTCAATCATAGAAAATAATGGAACTCATATATGGGATTTCAGTTATGGGGAAAAATTCTAAACATTTGAGCACCAGGGTTTTTTATTTTTAATGAATAAGATGTCTTTTGTGTTGAGATCAACTCTTAAAGTTGTACATTCGGATGGTCTCTAAGGTTTGATTCCACTTAGATTTTTGAGATCAAGCAAAGTTAGTGAGTGATACAATATCTTATCAACAAATATTGTATCAGACCAAATAATTCATGGAAAGTTGGAACTCCATTTACTAGAATTCCCATTTGTTCTGTAACATGGAAATATTGGTAAATGGCAGACCAATTGGCATCTACGTAGATTAGGCCAGGATCAGAAACACTGAATGACTTCTCTAATTGAATGGGAAATTGAGAATTACATCCAAATTCAGCACTCTAGTCACTTCTACATCACATTGGCTAGTTTAAAAATTTGGGAGACCAGGAGGAAGGAGTTTTAAAACATTTAAATGATCTTTGGAGAAAAGTGCATATGAAAATTATTCTAGCTCAAGAGTCTTGTGAGCTATTATTTTCCTATATTTACCACTCAGTTATATAGCACTTTATCAAAAGGTCCCAGCACATTTCAAAACTACTTCAATCTAATATATAATTATGTAGGCAATGCCTTTATCTCATCAAATCAGCTTTGATTTCCTAAGTCATGAGGCTAAGCATTGGCAGGACCATTTGTTTAAGAGAAAGATCTACAACTGTCACCTATTAAAAATAAAGCTCACCAAAAAAAGGTCCATGATAATTTAGCTCCTCCAAATTAGATTTCCCCAGAAAAATTGACAGTAAGATCAGATACAGGCACGTCGAACATTATGTACTCTTATGAATAACAACCATTTACCAAGTAATGCCAAAGTATGGTTATGTTCATGAGTGGATTTACTTGGAAAATTGAACCTTTGAGCTGGCATTTTGGCAGCACAATGACCTTTTCCAGTTTGAATATTCAGTTTGTTGGCAGACTGAAACCACTGATTGTATATTTTTGGGAGCCACTAGGAGTGTTGTGCCACAACCCTGGAGAGATTGACTAATGACCTAGGCATCTTTCATAAACATAAGACTGCATGGACTAGTGGCATCTGGATTTAACTGGGGGAAAAATGCCATTGCAAACTATCAGGGCTACAGAAATATTTTGGCCAGAGCAATTTTGAAATGCCATTTGCCCAAATAAATGGATGTTTGTTGTTATAATGTTTGTAGGCCAGTGGAGGATGCATTGGCTTAATTACTTATTTAAGGAAGACAACTCCTCTAAAGAGGAGTTAAAGAGGAGTTAAAAAGAGCCTTGGTGGAGCAGTGGGCTAATGCCTCCCTAAGTAACACCAGCTGCCTGCAATTAGTGCAGGTTCAAGTCCCACCAGGCTCAAGGTTGACTCAGCCTTCCATCCTTCCGAGGTAGGTAAAATGAGGACCCAGATTGTTGGGGGCAATTAAGCTGACTTTGTAATAATGCCGCTTGGGGGGTGTGTGTGAAAGCCCTAATAAGCAGGCATATACATAGAATGAAGGCTACTGCTAAGCTTGTAAGCCGCCCTGAGTCTTCGGAGAAGGGCGGGATATAAATGGAATTAAAAATAAAAATAAAGAGGTGTACCTTTTTGGCTGTATCCATTAATTTAGTATTCAGCATTAAAATCCATGTTCACTTGGCTGTTTTAAGAGTCAACTTAGAATATTAATGCTTGCAATTGAAAACTAGACCAATGTTTCCCATACTGAAAATCATCCCCTATTTGACAAAAGTCTGTCTTACAGGTGCTACTTTCAAGCAATATAGTGAAATACTTGTATAATGAATGGATTTATACTTAATTACATTATATACAGCTTTCACTATATAATATAATTGTATAAACTTTGACCGTGAATTAAGCACTAAGTGTTCTTTAAATAGTTAGATGTGAGGCCAGCAGGCATCTGAAGCTTCTACATGAGTGTGTGGGAAGCCATGGAGATGACCTTGGAAACACTATCTAGAATCCATTAAACAGGTGCATAAGCATGCTTTGGGCCGAAAACACAGAGAAAGTATTAGAAACAGACTCAAGCTAGCTATCCTCCTGAGTCCCTAGGGTAAAAGAGGAAAGGAGAAGGAAATACAATCACTTGTAAAATTTTGTTACCATGGCCTTCTCAATAAAGTATAGTACTAATTTTCTTGTGAAATCTATTCCCTGATCTGAATGACTTTATAGGGCTGAAAGAGAATCAGTAAAAGCCTTGAGTTGGTCCATCAGTCACATCCAAAGAACTTGTGGCACTGACACTAGCACTAAAAGATATTGATGATGACTTGATCATCTTCATTCTACAAGGATGGGCTTCATGGAAATAGCAAATTTATGTATCTTCCCTATTGATTATGGATTTGTTATCCAGGGCATACAGTATGTATACGGTAGTTTAGTTCTGGAATGGGTATTACCCAAGGACCTGCATTCAGCAAGATAGCTATAGCATATACACACAGCTGCATACAATATGGTACCTCCTCTTAACCTTACACCTTTATCATGCTGGGGAGATTTTATTTGTTGTTTTGCAGTGGCTGATGGTGATTTACTGAATGGAAAATTATAGACTTTTTCAGTTTATGAAGAAAAGAGCAGCAGTAGGCAAGCTTGTAAACAGCACAGATTTAGCTTTCCCGTTGATACCCTTGGGCACACTGAACAAAGAGTGCCATATCATAGCATACTGGTGCAGCAGACCCATTTCTGAATGCACTCACAAATGGACATAAAGTGGTTGTTTATTCTGATCTTTAGTTGCCTTAATCTTAACCTAGCCATAATTCTCAGAGGTTGGTTTTTTGCCATTAAGTATGTGCCAGAGTAAACTCCAACACACACACACACACAGGCACAGGCACAGGCACAGACACACAGACACAGACACACACACACAGAGAGAGAGTCTGGTAGAAGTTGCAGCCTACAGAATGAAACTCAGTTCTCTGTTCAAGTTGCCAAGTTCCAAGAGCTGAGATCTCATTTGTAGAAGCAAAATAAACAGCATGTATAAACCATACTTTCAGATATTAATTTCTACAGTTCTGTTGATTAAAAAGATGTTACTTATGGACTACCTGCAGATGGCCTGTCACTATCAATCCAAAGACATTCTATACTGACTCATATCCAGATAGGAAATAGGAGCAGAGAAAGTGTATAAATTCACATTTCAAGAAGCACCTTCAGTCACAGCCAATACATGAACTGGAACACAATCATTCTTCAGTTTTCACATTTCTCTGGAAGTCAATAATAATGGACTCATCTGGTATCCACCACATCATACTGAAGATTGTGGCCTGGATTATTATAAGAATAAGTTAGAAAGTCAAGAAATTAATGAAAGAAAAATAAATAAGTTGTGGGGGTATCAGGCAATAGATCTGAATGAAGGTGGCTTGGCCATGAGGGATGGAGGAATGCATTCAGGGAAATTAAGCTGTAGGTTTCCTTATGAAGGAAAGAGCTATGTAAGAAAGTATGTAAAAAAGGATGAATTGATGTCAACTAGGTTGCTGTAGGTGCATTGAAAAGTAGAAATCCATAACATGTAGGTGATAGCTACATGTTAAGCTGCAGTAAATGTTGGTAATGAGGGAGATGAGTGGGGCCAAATATCTATTAATGTGGAAAGACGAGGTTTAAAAAAAACCTAAAATTTAAACTCTAGAGTTCTGATGCGAATTTATATACATAATTGTTTAATTGTTTGAACTTTGAACTTTAAAAGCTTAAATATATCACTCAAAATATGTAGCAGTCTTTGAATGACTCTTATTTTAGTAATTTTGGTTCTTTCCAGCTTCTTCCGCAAAGTTTCATAAGTATTTTAACTATCTTTTAATATTTATATTAATCTGGTAGACAATTTGAAATATTTACCTCAATAAGTTTGTAAACATTTGTCATAATAATTATTTCCAGGTACTCTAAGGAACTAAAGCAAAATACAAAATCCTAAACTCTGCAAATGTTTTTGGGTAGCTTGGCACTTATAAAAATATTTCAGATTTTTTTTGAATGCATTTATTAATTTACTTCAAAAAAAAAGTCTGTTAAAGAAAGTTAAGCAAATTCATCCATCCAATTTTAGAATCTAATTAAGAACAGGTATACCTTCAGATCACAATATGGGTAACACCTGGCATCCTGGGGCTGTCATAGCTCTTCACACTTCAAAAATAAACTTTTTGCAGAAGACAACTGTGTCTTTTTGTATTTCTTATAACCACCCTCTAGAGAAAAGACAGCTAGTCAGTGACAGAATAAGGGTTTGTTTTATTTCTTTTATGTGTCAGGTCATGCTCTGGATTTGCTTTTGTCCACTGGAAAGGAGGATGGCATTCCGAAAGTGAGAAAGTTTAGATCTGTTCTCTTGTCATACCAGTTTCACTGCGATTTAGACTTGCAGTGACTATTGTTCTTTGTAATCCATCTTAAAAGGTTCCAGGGATTTGGCGGGCTAGTATGGCTGGCTTTGGTTGTCCTATGGAATGCAAAGAGGAGCAGGGCATCCACAAGGCAGAGAGAGTTCATTTCCAGAGTATACATCTCACTGGAGGACAATGAAGTAAGATTCTTCCACAGCCCCTTTTTTCTTGACATATATAGTTCAGTCAGCTACAGCTTTATAGAATCAAGGCAACAATTGAATGGTATGGTTATTAGACTGAGTTATGACATGTGTGACATTATTCCTAGGTATTCTTTGACTAAAAAAATATTTTTGGTTCTTCCAGCTCCCATTTTCTGCCAGGAAAGTGTACACAACAGAACTCTACAGAAAGCAACAAAGCCAGACATCATGTAGTTAGTTAGGTGTGGTTTATCAGGAGATGTTTTGCTGTTCAGATGACAGTGTGTTAAATACAAAAGCTGTTTGTTAATGCAGAGTTATCAGGGTTGTGGGTTTGTTTGTTTTTTTGCATATGTGGGCAGGAGGAAATAAAATGAAAACATGTTCCCACCAACAGTGTGAGTCCACAACACTCTAAAAAGGAAGAAAAAGGGGGCGGAGGTGGGCAGGTCTGATGAAAGCAGCAATTCACCTTGGATCATGGTTTCCTGGTGCCTCTGTGATTACTTTACAGGCTTTGCTGCCTCCAGAATTTGTTCATTTGTGAGTATTGTACATTTCAAGTAACACACACCAATGCCAAGTTTATACTGTCTATTTAGGAGAAGAAATCAAAGGAATTTTCAGTTGCTAAATAGACAGACAGATGGCTGTCTGGGCAAATATCTGAAGATGACTCCCACAATATTATGATGGCTGGTTGCATATAAACTAAGCATTAGAGAATTCTACATTTCTCTGTGCATGTGTGTGTGTGTGCATTTCCATAGACATGCAGACAAAACCACATAGAACCACAGACATATATAATTACAGTGCAATTCTATCCTTGTTTAAACATAAACAAATGTCACAGATGTCACATTATTTCATTCAGTGATCTCATTTGAAACTGTATTCTCATTTCAACTTCATGGATAAGGAAAAAAAAATCTAAGAACTGATCAGATTGGGGCTCTGCCAAGTCAAGATAGAAGAAGGGGAGATCTTCTCATTGATGTCCACCTCACTGAGCTTCTCCTTCACCTTTACAAATTATTTCTACCTAAGTAAGCTCTTTATTTTGATAATAATAATAATAATAATAATAATAATAATAATAATAATAATAATAATAATAAATAAAAAAAAGTTGGAAGGGACCTAGGAGGCCATCTAGTCCAACCCCCTGCTCAGGCAGGAAACCCTATACCAGGGGTGTCAAACTGCTGGCCCATAGGCCAAAACCATGCCCACCCCATTGCCAGCAATGGGAAAAAAGTCATGACACGTCACGTGATGTCGCAACTTTGACACCCATGCCTATACTATTTCAGACAAATGGCTATCCAGTGTCCTTTTAAAAACTTCCAGTGCTGGAACATTCATAGCTTCTGGAGACAGGTTGTTCCACTGGTTAATTGTTCTGTCAGGAAATTTATCCTTAGTTCTAGGTTGCTTCTGTTTTTGATTAGTTTCCATCTGTTGCTTCTTGTCCTGCTTTGGAGAATAGCTTGACTCCCTCTTCTTCATGGCAACCCCTGAGATATTATTATTTTATTTATTTATTTTTAATCCCATTTATATCCTGCCCTTCTCCGAAGACTCAGGGCGGCTTGCAATCTAAGCACAAATCAATGTGCTTAGCAATAGCCTTCATTCTATGTATATGCCTGCTTATTAGGGCTTTTGCCCCCCCCAAGCGGCATTATTACAAAGTCAGCTTATTGCCCCCAACAATCTGGGTCCTCATTTTACCTACCTCAGAAGGATGGAAGGCTGAGTCAACCTTGAGCCTGGTGGGATGCGAACCTGCACTAATTGCAGGCAGCTGGTGTTACTTAGGGAGGCATTAGCCCACTGCTCCACCAAGGCTCTTTAGAACACTTCTATCATGTTGCCCCTTGTCCTTCTCTTCATTAAACTAGACATACCCAATTCCAGCAACTATTCTTTATATGTTTTAGCCTCCAGTCCCCGAATCATCTTTGTTGCTCTTCTCTGTACTCTTTCTAGAGTCTCAACATCTTTTTTACATTGTGGTGACCAAAACTGGATGCAGTATTCCAAGTGTGGCCTTACCAAGGCCACACTTGTATTCCTGTTACCTCCCTTTTGGAAGGGGCTAATGGTGCAACAACATTATTAAGGAAAACCCAGGAAAATCAGAAGATAAATCATGCAACCTGGATAGTCTTGCATGCCTTGCATACTACTTATTCCATGCATTGAATTGACTGTAACAAGGCAAATGAAACAAGATTTGAGGTCTCAGGGAAGCAGGGATGTTTAAAGTGTATGATTAAAAAAGAAAGTCAAGTTCACAAATGCATTGGTGAAATGAAAGTTCTATCTGTTTTTTCATGTGCCACACAAACACACAGATGAAAAAGACTACTGAAGCTTCTATTAAACCATTGCAGTCTCCATCTTGCTTTTTACTGTACTCTACAGACATTTGGGTGGAAAACCTTTGAAATGAAGAAATCCATATTGGGTCAGCCTACAGTTATTATGGTCACTACAACTTATGACATCATTAAGAAAAAAGGGAAGGGCTCTCAGACTACCTATAAGGACATGGTGAGCTAGATACCCATAAAAAAGCAGGGACATTATTATAGGGGAGAACACTGACCAGAGGACAGATCCTGGATGTCAAAATCTCTCCAGACAAAGGAGAGATTGTGGGATTGCCCACAGGTATTCCAAACAGCTCTCCTCATGAACAGACTACAAGAATTGACAGTTTTATGGTTGGCTGGTAAATTGGGTGGCTGGGGCTGAGGAATTTCATGTATGCTTAGAATAGTAATGTGGGTTGTGTGGACATAAAGGGTGGCTAGGCCTCATTTCTTAATTACTTTTTGAATGACTTTTTTATTGGTTTTAAACATTAGCAACCTTTGGAATGACAAGGCTGATGGCATTCACTGGGTGAGTCTCCTTCAATCCTTAACAAAAGAATTTTTAAGTGTAACTTAAAGGATATAGCAAAGTTGGGTAATAAACAACAAAAAGGGTAATTAGTGTGTTATTTTTTGAAAAGTTATAAATGTACTAAGGATGTAGATTGACTTGAAATGGGATTTCAAATTAATGGAATAAATTCTTCCCATGGGAAAATGGCTGTCTTTTTATTTTTAAGAAAAAAAAGAGATGGGATTTTAAAGATGGACAAGAGGGAGATAAAAGGGAGTAAAGATTAGAATTAAAGAAAAAGAGCACCTATTTGACTTGTTAAATTGACTTGGAGCAAACTATCTTAACATCAAATGTACTAAATTGTGTATTTATGTATAAGTATAAACAATGACCTCAGATGTTAATTTCAAGAATATCTCCCATCATAGAATGACTCTGTGTAAATGATATTGCAGGAGAGGAACAGGTTCTAATGGATAAGATGGAAAAAGATTTAGACCTGGGTTTAAAATGATAGGCTACAAGAATAATCTGGGAAAATAAATGAAATACTGGATATACAAATGAAACAGGCTGATATTTTAATAATTAAAAGGAAGTGACTTGGATAATTTTCCTGTAATGGTAAACAAAGGACATCTGTTAAAGTTTTGAAAGACTTAGTGAAAAGAATAGACATAAAGATTTAGGACATTATTTGAATAGATTAAAGATCAAAATTGTAAAAACAAAAAAAGGGAATATAAAGTGGGTTTATTTGATCAGGGTTAAAATAGTTAACTTTATTCTACAATCATGAAATTGACATTTTCTTTATCATGCCAGACTGAGTGATATGGGTTTAAGGATCTGAGAATTCCTTTTGAGATGAAGGGGTAATATTTATTTTTTGTTATATTGTAATCTTTTCTGTTCTTCTCTATTTTTTCATTTACATTGTTCTTTTTCTTTCTTTTTTCTATTCTGCACTATATTTTTTCCTTTCTATTTTATATTTGTTGAAGCTTGTACTACATTTGATCTGTACAACTGTAACATTTAATAAAACTAATTGGAAAAAAAATCAGGAAGGCAATGCCAAGGCAATGGTATCCTAGCATTGGTCTTATTAGCAAGCAAGGATCCTCTTCAGATGAATCCCAAATCATTATTTTAAAGGATCATTTTAAAAAAGGCACTTTCCCTCCACAGGGAAATTTCTGAATCAAAGTAAACAAACCTAAGTTATGGAATTTACAATTATAACCCTGATCCAGAGTTTCCTGAGTATGCCAACTAATATTAGGAAACATTCCAACTACAATCTGTTACTTACTACATATTTGCTCTATTAATTATAATTAGCAATATTGGTATTAATTTGTTATTAAGTATTAGTATTCATGTATTCATGAACCTTTTTCCAACACTGGCAGCTGGTAAGTTGATTGACAGTAAAAGCAAAATAAAAATATTCACAAATAAAAAAGAGAAGGAAAAAAGGAAATACTTTGAGAGGGATTTAGATGAAGCCTAGAATAACCAGCCAATTGTTCTTTTTGAAAGGCACCATTTGCTTTCCAGAATAAACTTGAACCAGATCCGTATCTGCACTCAAACAATTTATGAAAGAAAAAATGTTTCCATTCCATAAGATTTGGGATTAATTGGGAGCGGTGTGAAAGTCCTTTTCTGTATAATAAATTTTGCAGCCTTTTCACCTCTGGTATTTAATGACATTGTGTCTTCCTGTTTGAAAATTTCATACAAACAGTCTACTGTGCATTAAGACAACCATCATTCTATTTGGGAAAAGAAACAGAACTTGATATGATAATTTTTGGCTAGGCTGGGGCAAATGTGGCAATTGCTATGATGAATCCCAAAATGCACAGCAAGGATCTAGCCCAAAGTCAAAGTTCCAAAAGCAATAAGACCTAAATCAGGAAATTGTCTCCAGGAAAAGGTTTCTTATGACAACATAGTTAGCTTTTAAGTCTCACTAAAGTCAGTTTGCCACCCTGTAGGAACTGACCACATCTGTTGTCAATGGCCACAATCCACTATGACATTCTAAGCACATTTTGCTGAAAGTTCCAGAAGAAATATAATGGGAGTGTGTGCACAGGAACAGTGCCTTAAAATGATGACTGAGGGAAATTAGTGCCCAATCTTAATCTATTCAACACTTCAAGAAGCAGTATGAAACCAACCATTAAAAACAGAGGTTGGTGATTCCAATAAATCTCTCTGGGGGGTGGGGGATTGAGTGAGGTAGTGAATGAACTGTTTGGAAATTGTTTTGATGCAATCAACTGTCGCACGCCGAACAAGTAAAATTAAATATCACTGCTTCTTTGGAAAACCGAATCTCTGCTTTGCGAAGCATTGATTTCAAAAGTCATATCCAATTTTGCAAACAGGGCTGTAAAAAGAAAGCATTTATATCTGGAGTTGCCCCATGTTTACCCTGAAAGAAAATGGCAGAAATAAAATGGAAGGGTGTACACAAGAACACTGCCTTAATGCAGAAATGACTCCCTCTGACCTCTTTGTTCATATATCTCCTCCCCTATTAAGGTCAATGTGGATGTCTTTGCTGGAGCATCCAACAAGCAAGAAGTCACTCCAGTGTTTTTCCATCCCCTGGAAGAAGTTGCAGGTCATGAATTCTGCCTGTTTCTTTAGGCTTCCTCGCAACTCCACAAAATGCCTGTGGTTTTTTAGTCAGGGAGGTTTCACATATTGAGCGACTTTGTAATCCATTTAGATCTCTCACTTGCTGGGTACTGTTTAACAGTAGTTCTTTAACAGCATTTTTTTCCCCCTCAGGTCAGAGTAAAATGCAAACAAGGGCTTGAATTTACATTTGTATTTGCAAACTGGTCCCTGTGTTAGTTCCAGTGACTGGCATGGATTCAGTTGGCATTCCATTAGAGTTCTTCCAGGGGGCACTGAATAACAAAACAACAACAACAACAACAACAAAATGCAGGGGTAAAGGTGTGCAGAGGGACTCCTATTATTCAAAATAGTTTGTCAAAGATCAGAATAAAGAATTGATTTGAACTAATTTTTCAGAATGATTGCTAGAAGTGCAAAATGGACCATGGGTAGACATCATTTAATATAGTCTTCTCCAACCTGGCTACACTTCTGTGCATGGATTTCAACTTCTAAAATTTCCTAGCCAATATGGCTATTGCAGAAAAATGGGGAGTTGGTCTATATTTTGAAATGTGTGCAGGTTGGGAGAGATTTTGACATTCTTTGTATAATTCTCCCCTTTCCCCAATAATCTTTGCTGTGGGATAGAGAGTCCAGCATCCTTGGGGAAGGAGGAGCTTGATCTAAAACTTCTGGAAGCCACCATGATGCTTGCCTCGTCTTACACCAACTACATAAACTAATGAATGATACTAAGAAATGGGCTCATACAAGAAATTGTGTAAAGTGAAACAGATGATGGCATCTGTCCTAAGCTACAGGAAGATGTTGTTTATTTGAAAGGCTGCTCTAGGACATTCTCCTAAACAAACAAAAAAAATCCTATTTGTCCCATTCAACTCTGACTTAAATTTAAAGAACCATAAAAAGAAAAATGCAAGTCTTGGCCCCATTTTTTTAAAGAAATGAATAAACTGCCACCTTATGTACTTGCCTCTTTTATGCAAGGCATCTTATAAGATTTACCTATTGTCAGCAAGTCTTTAGCTCAATCTTTTATTTATTATCAGCAATAAAACTGCGCAGCGTAAGGAATCTGCTTGAAGTCTGAAACTGGCTCCGAAGCTCCCTTGATCACATAAAGCCTAGTAGTTTTCTTCGCTCCACTAAGATTTATTTGAGCAATGCCAATACTGCAGTTCTGTGGAACTTGAGGTCAATCTGAATTCCAACTAATGAGAGTGTTTTCCTCACCCCAGCTCCTAAGCTGAAGTCAACCTACCTTCTGAGCTTCAGTGTCCTATTTGTATGGAATGTATCTCTCTTTTCTCCTAAGCACCTCCCAATTGTTGCAAGATGCAGCCATGCTTGCAGATACTGAGAAAAGTGCCAAGTTGCAAACATGTCAACACGTGGTCCTATCATTGTTCTCTGGGACAGGTAAATGCAATCTTGGAGTCCTAGTGGACAATCACTTCAATATGAGCCAGCAGTGTGCTGCAGCTGCCAAAAAAGCCAACACAGTGCTAGGCTGCATTAACAGAGGGATAGAATCAAGATCAAGTGAAGTACTAATACCACTTTACAATGCTTTGGTAAGGCCACAACTGGAATACTGCATCCAGTTTTGGTTACCACGGTGTAAAAAAGATGTTGAGACTCTAGAAAGGGTACGGAGAAGAGCAACAAAGATGACTGGGGGACTGGAGGCTAAAACATATAGGGAACGGTTGCTGGAATTGGGTATGTGTAGTTAAACAAAGAGAAGGGTGAGGGGTGACATGATAGCAGTGTTCCAATATCTCAGGGGCTGCCACAAAGAAGAGGGAGTCAAGCTATTCTCCAAAGCACCTGAAAGCAGGACAAGAAGCAATGGATGGAAACTATTATTATTATTATTATTATTATTATTATTATTATTATTATTATTATTATTATTATTATTATTATTAATAATAATAATAATAATAATAATAATAATAATAATAATAATAATAATAATAATAATAATAATAATAAATGTGTCTTTGCAGTTTCAGGACTCTCACCTTGAGGAGTTGCTCAGTCTCAGTTCCTGTGATTTGGTGGCTTGTTATTAGAAGGCAATCAGACAAATGACCACAACATGAATAGGTTTAGTCTGGATGAGTCTGGGTGTTAGTAATTTTTTGTTTCTTTCCATTTTGTGTGGAGTAGAAGTGAGACAATGAGTTTGCCAGGCTGACACCTCTGATACTCAGGGGAGAGGGCACTGATTGAATGCCATTCCTTGTGTCTCCAATTTATTAGCTGAAAGAAACATTGATTGGTTCATGATGACCTTGGCATGTTTTCAGTAATCTGAGTTTGGCAAAAGTGAGGATGCTTATGGGTTGGCTTCAAATGTCTTGGGACAGTTTGATGAGCGATCATGGTAGCTTGTTAGCTTAAATGGGAAGAAAGAGTGATAATCAAATCCAGCTTTATCCCTCTCATCTCTATTTTGCCAATAAAACATCTATTTGAGGGCATCGAGTGAATTTAAGAATAGTGCAAAATGTTGGGAAGAAAGCAATTTAAGTTGTTTTTTTTCTGAATGAAAAACATAATTGCAGTGAAGTGCCCAATTTATTCTTGACATATCAGTGAGTAATGCTTTCCCCTCTTTTCTAATGAAACTATCTTTGTGTTTGTTCAAGGTTTTGAGCACACATGCTTAGCTGAATCAGAATCAGTCTTTACGTCACATCAACTATGCCTGTCAGAAAAAATAATGTCCTTGCTATTATTTAAAAATGGAAGGGTTTGCCTGAACCGACTGCTCAATGTTCTGCCAAAAAGAAAAAAAATCAGGCAACAAGAAGAAATGTTTTACAGATAGCTACATTGAACTGTATTCTAACAGTAGTAATCCATCTACTTCTCTACTCAGAAATATGCACTGCCTAATTCAATAGGACTTACTCCTAATTTATTAACTTTTTTATTTATTTAAAATATTGATACAGCTGTCCAGAGGTGATTAGAGGATAGGTGGCTATATAAATATTTTAAATAAATAAAATAAATACTTTACTCCGGGGTAAACATGAGTAGTGTTACCTTAGGAATCATCATTGCTTTTTGGTGCTGTGTTAGCCTTTAGTTCTGAGGAAACTCCTCCGTCATATTAAAGTACCTTCTTGTAGTATTTAGACAAATTCTACTTTAGTAGAAAGAGTAAAATTTTCTTCTGAAAGTGGAACAATAGGGTGGCATCAAGTATCTGAATGGTCACTTCAGAAGGAAATTTTTATTTTCCTTAGAAATCTGCTGTTGAAAGGCAAATGGTTCAGCCTAGCCCTAAATGCCCAAGGAAGACAGTTATGTGCGGCCACATTACCCTGTTTCAGAAAATAGCAATGGAAGTGGGCTTCCCACCCTCAATATTCAGTGGGAATCTGCCTTTTTGCAACTTCCCATTATTCCATGACTTGCAGAAATGTGAACATGCTTACTAACACATGAAAATCTTATTTGAACAAACAGTAGTCAAATATTCTAACAAAACTTAAGACAAATAAGAAGTGTGACTCTAGTCTTCTCTCCTGTGGACAGCTAGCTGGAGTCCAATTCAGATCTTTTTTTTACATCACACAGGTTTTTTTGGCTGGCAATCTGAAGAAAATGAGAAATAAGACATTTGGAGGTGTTATTTTCCAACCTTGGCGCCCATTATAGTGACACAGCTCCTGGAGCCATGTGGTTAACATTCTTTTGGTAAAGATGTAACAGAGAAAGGAAGATATTTTTGTTTCCCTTGAGAGACATCAGAGGGAGCATAGGGTGGACTGCCTGTATAGCTTCATCGTGATTTTCTGTTCAGTCACACAGACTTGAATGAGTATCTCAAATACTTGTTCTGGAAAATAAAACTTGACTGATTAAAATCCCTAAGCAAAACATCTTTTTCAGATTCTAAAATCAAACAGATCTAACCACTGATGCTGAAAATCCACTGATGTGGTTGAGGCTGTAGCAGATATTTTTATGGGAGAGGATGCCTCCATTTATTTAAGCAGGTCTCAATATTTATATATCCCATTACATCTGTAGCTTGTGGCATCTGTTTCTATGCTCTGTCTGTCAAGCTGCATCTTATCACAGAAGCACTCCCTTTTTCTACTCTGCGATCTTGCTTCTCCTTTTACCTCACCAATAAGTAACCTGATGCTTATTCTAAGCCCTTTTTAAATTACAAAATAAGGTAGAGGCAAAGCTATGCAGGCAGGCTGGAAAAGGAAGAAGAAAGGGTGCTATGAGCTGCTAGAGATCTCTGATTAGCATACTCAGTGCAACAGAAGCAAACCTGTTGCACAATACTGGAATGTATGGACAGTTTTGCCCATTGCCTAGAACAGCAGAAATTCTTATTCACGTGCAGAAAGAAACCAATCTTTAGAATGCACAGTCTCTACAATTCTAGAATATCACCTGTAGTGAAGCAAAATGAAAAGCTTTCCTAATGCATCTTCCCTTCACAAAGAAAGTTCAGAAGGATGAATTGGACGCCTAGGATGGCAAGCAAGGAAATTATGCAGTAAGGCTATCACAAGACACAAGTTCTCAACATTATTTATCTGTAAATGTTTCTCTGGGTTATCTGCATCTGTCCCCTCAATCTCTGAAGAAAGAGAGTCAAGAATGGGTAAAATAATCCCTCTCTTCTGGAGAAGGTACAAAAGTCATGATCAAAGATAGAAACTGAGCCCAATGTTCTAGCGTATCAAGGTGATGGAATAGTATGTAACCAAAAACATGGAACAGCATGTAACGAAAAACCACCTCTCCTTACTTATTCACCCTTGATCAGACTGGACATCCATAGACTCATAAGACCCACTTTGCAAATGGATCTCTGGAATATGAGGAGGACAGCAGAATTGAGCTACACTACATTCCTGAGCCCCTTCATGGATTAATGCCTTGTTGTGGCGAAGGGGCTTGCGTAATTCAATGAAGCTATGAGCTATGCCGTGCAGGGCCACCCAAGACGGACAGGTCATGGCAGAGAGTTCTGACAAAACGTGATCCACTGGAGAAGGAAATGGCAACCCACTCCAGTATCTTTGCCATGAAAACCCTATGGACAGTACCAAAAGACAAAACAATATGACGCTGGAAGATGAGCCCCTCAGGTCAGAAGACATCCAATATGCTACTGGGGAAGAGCAGAGGGCAAGTACTAGTAGCGCCAGAAAGAATGAAGCGACTGGGCCAAAGCCGAAAGGACGCTCAGCTGTGGATATGTCTGGTGGTGAAAGGAAAGTTATAGTTAGTTATAGTTATAGTTTATTTGATTTATATACCGCCCTTCTCCTTGGTGGGACTCAGGGCGGTTCACAGGGCATACATAAGAAACACTATACAAAAATTAAAAAGAATTAAATCCATGCCCAATTAAAAACAGAAGTACAGATTAAAAACAATTAAAAGCCCATAATCCCCCATCAGGCCAGACCAGCTAATTCGAACAGATGGGTCTTCAGGCCCCGACGGAAAGTTCGAAGGTCTGGTGCCATCCGGAGCTCCACCGGCAATTGATTCCATAAAGCCGGAGCCCCCACAGAGAAGGCCCTCCCCCTGGGGGCCACCAGTCGACATTCCCTGACTGGCGGCACCCTGAGGAGGCCCTCTCTGTGGGAACGCACAGGGCGGAGGGGAGTCGATGCCGGCAGCAGGTGGTCCCTGAGGTAACCCGGACCCATGCCATGTAGGGCCTTAAAGATCGTAACCAACACCTTGAACCTCACCCGAAAGACAACTGGTAACCAATGCAGCTCGCGGAGCAAAGGTGTAACATGGGAGTACCGGGAAACTCCCAAGACAACTCTCGCGGCCGCATTCTGTACCAGTTGGAGCCTCCGAGTGGTCTTCAAGGGAAGCCCCATGTAGAGAGCATTACAGTAGTCAAGGCGAGAGGTCACGAGCGCATGAGTGACTGTACACAGGGCATCCCGGTTCAGATAGGGCCGCAACTGGCGCACCAGGCGAACCTGGGCGAAAGCCCCCCTAGTCACGGCCACTATATGCTCTTCCAAAGTAAGCCGTGAATCTAGAAGGACTCCCAAGTTGCGAGCCCTATCCACGGGGGGTAAGAGCTCACCCCCCATAGAAAGAGATGGAACATTTGGAATGTCCCGGGATGCCGGAATGCACAGCCACTCAGTCTTGTCAGGGTTGAGCTGAAGTCTGTTCCTCCCCATCCAGACCCGAACCGCCTCCAGGCAACGGGACATCACGGCGAGGGCATCACTGGGGTGGTTTGGGGTCGAAAAGAAAAGTTGGGTATCATCGGCATACTGATGATACCCAACTCCAAAACCACGAATGATCTCACCCAGCGGTTTCATATAGATGTTGAACAGGAGAGGCGAGAGAACCGACCCCTGAGGAACTCCACAAACGAGAGACCTAGGGGCCGATCTCTGCCCCCCTGCCAACACCGACTCCGAGCGTCCCAGGAGATAGGAGGAGAACCACTGAAGAACCGTGCCTCCCACTCCCAATCCCCTGAGACGCCGCAGCAAGATACCATGGTCGATGGTATTGAAAGCCGCTGAGAGGTCTAATAGGACTAGGACAGAGGAATGTCCCCTATCCCGCGCCCTCCAGAGATCATTCACCAGAGCGACCAATGCCGTCTCCGTGCTGTACCCGGGCCTGAAACCCGATTGGTAGGGGTCCAGATAATCCGCTTCATCCAGGACCAGAGGGAGCTGATGCGCCACCACTCTCTCAACAACCTTCGCAAGAAAGCGAAGGTTGGAGACTGGACGAAAGTTGTTCAAAACGGCTGGGTCCAGGGCAGGCTTCTTGAGGAGAGGTCTCACCACCGCCTCCTTCAAGACGGTGGGGAAATAACCCTCACTCAAAGAAGCAGATATAACCGCCTGGAGCCAGCCTCGTGTCCTCTCCCTAGCTGCATAAACCAGCCAGGAAGGGCACGGGTCCAACAAACATGTGGAGGAGCTCAGCCTCCCCATAATCCTGTCCACTTCATCAGGGGTCACAGAATCAAACTCTTCCCAGATAACATTGACAAGACCGCCCGTGTCCTGATCGCCTGACTCTGCCCAGCTGGAGTCCAAACCGGTCCGAATCCGAGCGATTTTATCCGACAGATGATGACTAAATTCCTCGGCACGACCTTGCAAGGGATCCTCCCTCACCTCCTGATTGAGAAGTGAGCGAGTCACCCTAAACAAGGCGGCCGGGCGATTATCTGCGGACGCGATGAGGGTGGAGAAGTAATTACACCTCGCCACCCTCATCGCTGCGAGATAAGACCTAATATAGGTTCTTAACCGCAACCGGTCGGGTTCGGATCGGCTAGACCTCCAGCAGCTCTCTAGGCCCCGTTTCCGGCGCTTCATCTCCCGGAGCTCCGCGGAAAACCATGGAGCTCGCTGGGATCTGCGCCGGGTCAGGGGCCGCAAGGGTACAACCCGGTCAAGTGCCTCAGTGGCTGCCCTTCCCCAGGCTTCCACTAAGGCATCAGCCGAGCTGTGAGCAGTGGAGGCAGGTGGGGACCCCAGCGCCGCTTGGAATCTATCAGGATCCATTAAGCGTCTGGGGCGGTACCATCTAATTGGCTCCGTACCCCCACGGCGGGGGGTGGCAAAGCGGAAGACCAGCCGCAGGAGATGATGATCGGTCCATGACAGGGGCATAATAAATGGAGAGCCCCCACCTAGATCATCCAACCACCGTCTAGATAAAAAAATCAGGTCAAGGGTGTGGCCTCCCTCATGAGTTGGCTCTGAAATTACTTGCGTCAGGTCCATGGCCGCCATGGAAGCCATGAACTCCCGAGCTAGCTCAGATGAACCTCCCAGGGATGGTAGATTGAAGTCTCCCAAAACTATAAGTTTGGGAAACTCAACCACCAAACCCGAGAGGATATCGAGCAGCTCGGGCAGGGCTGCCGCTGTGAGACTAGGCGAAATGTACACCAGCAGCAAGCCCAACTGCGCCCCAGGACCAAATCTCATGAAGAGAGACTCACACCCGACTATCTGAGAAACGGTGGCCTCCCGCGGACATAAGGTCTCCCTAATGGTAACCGCCACTCCCCCACCCCTACCTTGAGCTCGTGGCCGGTGTAGCACCCGGAAACCTGGTGGGCAGAGGTCAACCAAAGGGACCCCACCCTCTGGGCCCAACCAAGTCTCCGTGATGCAAGCCAGGTCCGCATGCTCACCCTCAACTAAATCCCTAACGAGGGGAGCTTTATTAACCACGGACCTGGCATTCAGGTACACCAGCCGGAGCTCAGGAGGCTGCACATCCCCGCTCCCGGGACCTCGGGGAAGAACCAGAGGGTCGGAGCGCCTCACCGCTTGAAGACAGCGGAGACGGCCCTCCCGGTAACGATATGGCCCCCTGTCTATCCGCCTGCTGCCTTTCCCCGTCGTGGGAATTGGTAGTCCCACGACCCGCTCAAGAGCCCCAGATGTAACCACAACCCGCTCCCCCCGAACGCCGTCAGACCCAGGCCTGGCCTGCAACAAAGTTGTTTGGCTACCCCCCACCGCCAGACAACCACTACCCCCCACCCCCCTCCCCAACCCCCTAAAAAATTTAGCTAAAAAATTAACCAGGGGCCTCTTATTAGGTTTATATCGAGAGCCCCTGGCCTTTCCCGGCCATCTCTCAGGGTCCCAACAATTGGGCCCCTCATCGAGATTAGGGAAAGAAAAGAAGGCGGGACGCACCCAGGAGAGGGGGGCACCCCTGAGGGCGAGCAAGTCCGTGTCGGAATATTGATGCATCCAGTCAGCAAGTCCAGAGAGGGCAGTCCAATGATTGAAACCAACAGGAGGATCAAAGGAAAGGAGTGGGACATTTGGGCCATCCACCAACCACTGCCACTTGATTGGATGCTCCCAGAGGCATACCACAACCCGTCCTCTCACAACGGGACGCGAGTCTGCCTCCGGGGATGGTCCAAAATGCCCACCCTGGGTGGGGCAGCACCCACAGAGCTCCCACCTCTATGGGGCTGCCGATGTAAAACAGGCCACTCTCCCACTGTGGCCTGTACCCAGGTCCGTCCCAGTCCAAAGGGGAAAGAAGGAGGCAAATGGAAAGTTAATAAATAAGATAATAAATAAGTGAATAAATAAGTTGGCAGTCCGTTGTATCGCCATCGTTGTCACAAAAGTCGTTGCTGCTGCCATCATCTCAAGCAGCCAAAAACCAACGAATCGCTGTCGCCATGGTCGTCCTCTCCACCGCCCAAAGCAGCCCGAGGACGCCGCCGCCATCGCCACTTCCATCGTCAGCAATAACTCAGAACCCGCACAAAGGGCAGCCCTATCAGTAAAATAACAAGCAGCTGTCTTCTCCGCCGCCAAACGGCCCGAAGACGCCGCAGCCGCCAACAAACAGCACAAGCAGGTCCAACAATAAAATGTCTCCACCGCCGCCGCCGCCATTGCCACTGCTGCTGCTGCCGCTGCCGCTGCCGCCAGAATAATCTGCAAGCTTCTCATACAGGCTCTCCTCCCCTCTCACGGAAGCGCCGATCAGCTGGGGCTCTGAAGACGCCGCGAGCTCCAGGGACGCCGAGAACGCCGCCGAAAACGGCCGAAAGTCGTCCGAAGCAGCAGCGCCGACCCGACAGCCCAGGCAGCCCAGGACAGATGTAAACGCCCCCGCTGCCGACCGCAGCCTCCTAGGAGAGGTCCGGAGACACCAGGGCAGCAGGGACCGGCTAGCCGAAAAAGCCGAACCCAGCAACGCCGCGGGAGACAAACAGGCGAGGGAAAAGCGACGCGCAGATGGAACAGGCCAACAGCCGAACTGCCTCCTCATTTGCCTCGTAATTCATTTCGTGGATCAAAATCCACATCCCCTACTCAGCGGGCCCAAAAAGACCCCCTGAGGGACTCCAAAAGGACGCCCCCATAGCCGGAGCTCACGGAGCTCAGCCTGACACGTCCGCCATCTTCAAAAGCCGGCCTAATTTAAGTCCGATGCTGTAAAGATTTTTTCTCCATAGGAACCTGGAATGTAAGATCCATGAATCAAGGCAAGCTGGACGTGGTCAAACAAGAGATGACAAGACTGAACATCGACATCTTAGGTATCAGCGAACTAAAATGGACAGGAATGGGTGAATTTAATTCAGATGACCATCAGGTATACTACTGCGGGCAAGAATCCCTCAGAAGAAATGGAGTAGCCTTCATAGTCAATAAAAGAGTAGGAAAAGCAATACTGGGATACAATCCTCAAAATGACAGAATGATCTCAGTTCGAATCCAAGGCAAACCATTCAATATCACAGTAGTCCAAGTCTATGCCCCAACCACCGGTGCTGAAGAGGATGAAATTGACCGGTTCTATGAAGCCCTACAGCACCTTATAGAACTAACACCAAAAAATGATGTCCTTATCATCATGGGGGATTGGAATGCTAAAGTAGGAAGCCAAAAGATAACTGGAATAACAGACAAGTTTGGCCTTGGAGTACAAAATGAAGCAGGGCACAGGCTGATAGAATTTTGTCAAGAGAATACGATGGTCATAGCAAACACTTTTTTCCAACAACCCAAGAGACAGCTCTACACATGGACATCACCAGACGGTCAACACAGAAATCAGATTGACTATATGCTCTGCAGCCAAAGATGGAGAAGCTCTATACAGTCAGTAAAAACAAGACCAGGAGCTGACTGTGGCTCAGACCATGAGCTTCTTCTTGCAAAGTTTAGGCTTAAACTGAATAAAGTAGGGAAAAGCACCAGGCCAGTCAGGTATGAATTAAATCATATCCCCGTTGAATATACAGTAGAGGTGACAAATAGATTTAAGGAATTAGATCTGATAGACAGGGTGCCTGAAGAACTATGGACAGAGGTTCGCAACATTGTACAAGAGGTAGCAACCAAAACCATCCCAAAGAAAAAGAAATGCAAGAAAGCAAAATGGCTGTCTGAGGAAGCTTTGCAAATAGCTGAGGAAAGGAGGGAAGCAAAAGGCAAGGGAGAAAAAGAAAGATACGCCCAATTGAATGCAGAATTCCAGAGAATAGCTAGAAGAGATAAGAATGCCTTCTTAAATGAACAGTGCAAAGAAATAGAAGAAAACAATAGAATAGGGAGGACCAGAGATCTTTTCAAGAAAATTGGAGAGATGAAGGGAACGTTCAATGCAAAAATGGGCATGATAAAGGACCAAAATGGCAGGGACCTAACAGAGGCAGAAGAGATTAAGAAGAGATGGCAAAATTACACAGAAGAACTATACAAGAATGAGCTTAACGTCCCTGATAATCACAATGAGGTGGTCACTGACCTCGAGCCAGACATCCTAGAATGTGAAGTGAAGTGGGCCTTAGAAAAGCTGAGCAACAACAAAGCTAGTGGAGGTGACAGTATTCCAGCTGAGCTATTCAAAATCTTAAAAGAGGATGCAGTAAAAGTGCTACACTCAATTTGCCAGCAAATTTGGAAAACTCAACAGTGGCCACAGGATTGGAAAAGATCAGTTTACATTCCAATTCCAAAGAAAGGCAGTGCCAAAGAATGTTCAAACTATCGCACCATTGCACTCATTTCTCATGCTAGTAAAGTTATGCTTAAAATCCTACAAGCTAGACTCCAGCAGTATGTGGATCGAGAACTACCAGAAGTACAGGCAGGATTTCGAAGAGGCAGAGGAACTAGAGATCAAATAGCTAACATACGCTGGATCATGGAGAAAGCTAGAGAGTTCCAGAAAAACATCTACTTCTGCTTCATTGACTATGCTAAAGCCTTTGATTGTGTGGATCATAACAAACTGTGGCAAGTTCTTAAAGAGATGGGAGTACCAGAACATCTTATTTGTCTCTTGAGAAACCTATATGCAGGCCAAGAAGCAACAGTGAGAACTGGACACGGAACCACTGATTGGTTCCAAATTGGGAAAGGTTTCCGGCAAGGCTGTATACTGCCGCCTTGCCTATTTAACTTATATGCAGAGCACATCATGAGAAAGGCAGGGCTAGAGGAGTCAAAAGTTGGAATTAAGATTGCTGGAAGAAATATCAACAACCTAAGATATGCAGATGATACCACTCTAATGGCAGAAAGTGAAGAGGAACTGAAGAGCCTCTTGTTGCGAGTGAAGAAGGAGAGTGCAAAAGTTGGGTTGAAACTAAACATTAAGAAAACCAAGATCATGGCATCCGGCCCTCTCAATTCCTGGCAAATAGATGGGGAAGAAATGGAGGTAGTGACAGATTTTATTTTCCTGGGCTCCAAGATCACTGCAGATGGGGACTGTAGTCAAGAAATTAAAAGACGCTTGCTCCTGGGGAGGAAAGCCATGGCAAATCTAGACAGCACACTAAAAAGCAGAGACATCACCCTGTCAACAAAAGTGCGTGTAGTCAAGGCTATGGTCTTTCCAGTTGCAATGTATGGCAGTGAAAGTTGGACCATAAGAAAGGCTGAGCGCAAAAGAATTGAGGCCTTTGAACTCTGGTGCTGGAGAAGACTCCTGGGAGTCCCTTGGACTGCAAGGCGATCAAACTGGTCAGTCCTAGAGGAGATCAACCCTGACTGCTCTTTAGAAGGCCAGATCCTGAAGCTAAAACTCAAATACTTTGGCCACCTAATGAGAAGGAAGGACTCACTGGAGAAGAGCCTAATGCTGGGAAAGATCGAGGGCAATAGAAGAAGGGGACGACAGAGAATGAGGTGGCTGGATGGAGTCACTGAAGCAGTAGGCGTGAGCTTAAATGGACTGCAGAAGATGGTAGAGGACAGGAAAGCCTGGAGGAACATTGTCCATAGGGTCGCGATGGGTCGGACACGACTTCGCAACTAACAACAACAACATTCCTGAGACTCCACCTACTGGGGGTTTAACATCAGGAGACAGCTGCTGCAGCAGTGACTCCCTTCATGCTTTATTATGAAAAACATTATAAAAACATGTAAAGGTTGATGAAGCTTTTAAAATACTGTTTTGAAGACAAGGCAGTGTTAGCGCCCAAGAATACTAAGTACCCTGCTAGTTCCTCTTTAGGTCAACGACATTGCCACACTTGTACTGAGAGGGTGAAATCTGAAAGCCAAGCATAATGTGATTTTTTCCCCATTAACTTTAATAAAGCAGGAATACTGTGCTGTAGCTTAGTTGTGCTGCTTTGAAACTCAACCAGCTGCTATTATTCCAAAGGTGACCTTTCTAGTGAAGAAGTGCATCACAATCAGGACGTTCACAGCAAATAAACAATTTTGAACTGCAAACAAATTTCTGGGCTTCTAGCATTACAGAGTCTATCAGCTTGGCCTTTACTTTCTAAACAAAAGAAACCAAAGAATCACTGTGTCAATTTTAGAAAGTTGAGATGCTCCAAATGCTGATATTTTCATGTGAAAATGTCATAAATCTATCCTAATAAAGAGCAGTATATACAGCATTATTAAAAAAAAATCAGCAGATATAAAACAGAAGTTCCACAGATGTGTATGGTGTTTGCCTGAATGCACCAGGGCTTAAAACCATAAAAAATATTAAGAGTGTCCTGATTGAGATTAAGTAGAGTTTATGGACAGTTACAATTTTTTTACTGGTGCCCCAGAGGAAACCTTTTGTGGAATAGCAAGCTCTGGGATTGGTTGCTCATGTTCTTATGCCCACACATTTGGTTTACTGCAAAGAGATCTACTTGGGGCTGCTTCTGAAGAAAATTTGAAAGTTGCAGGAGGTGCAAATTCAGCTGGCTGCTGAAGGGAACTGCTGCAGAATTACAACTGTTTGCAGGGGCTACATTGGTTCTTAGCAGGCTTTCTTATACCACTCAAAGTGTTGGGGATTTTGTGACTTCACCTTTGGAACTGTCTTCTGCAAGCAGAGTCTGCTCATCCTGTACATTTCATCTGGAAGGAATGTTTCTGATCCACTTTCCTCTGGAGATTAGGTGGATGAAGACTAGGAAGAAGACTATGGGAATAGCTTCCAAAGTTAGGACATTAGCATTCCCTTCCAAGGTTACGATGTTAATATTTTCTAAACAGGTATGACCCATGTACTGTAACATTTACCAAATATTTGTAAACATAACCAGAGCCACTTATTTTAAAACCGCCTATTATTGCCTTCCTGGTGATTTTATTCATTCAAAGCTCATTCTCAGTTTTTTCATCATGAGTTACAAGAATGTTTTATTTTTTAAATTTTATTTAAATCTTTTAAAATACATTTTTCTCCAGATGTTAGTTATAGTTTGTCCATCATAACTTGTATTCTGTGGGACATTCCAGTAAATTTAATCTGGCCAAGAGGCCACTAGCACTGTATAGGAACACTTATGCAGTAGTGTTAGGCACCAGGCTAAGCAATATTATTGTACTATACACTTTTTTTGTTATAATCTCTGTGAACTGTGAATATTTACAGCCCCCTCCCTTAGAGATGGGTTGAGCTGAAAGATGCTCCCCAACTTCACTCAGGTTTTTTTAGAAGTTATTTGAACTATTGTTGTATGTTCTAATGATTTTTAAGCAGTAGCACTTAGGTCACACTTGGGCTCAAGCAAAGATTATTCCTCTTGTGAACATCCTCCATGAACTAGCAAGTCTATATCTCATCTCTTGATGCCTACTCGTGAATTGAAACCTCTTCTCTTTTGCATATCGAATATGGAAACATTTAAGAGAAATCAACCTTGAATATCCCTGGATGTTTAGCATCTTATCCTGAAACCTTCATTTTAAATTCAGGACAACACAATTAGCTATCCCAATGTACAATCTATCAGCCTATTTATTATTAGCACTCTTCAACAGACAAATAAATCACTGGAGAGTCAAAGTGACCATCACAAATCAATTTTCCTATATGCCTTTATGAATCACTTTCTATCCTTCCTTACTCTGGAAAGCACACCAACATCACAAAAGAATTCCATCAAGATATATATATATATATAGGTCAGCTATCATGATCTCCAGGAAACTAGTTTCTTTTCTGAGAGCCAGAAGTTCATTGTATCCACATTCCCTCTCCAGATTTCTGCCCCTTCCCATCAGCAGATGTGATTATATTCCATGCAATATAGAGGATAGCTCCCATGCCTATGTATTTCCTGTAATTCAATCACAGGAAAACTTTATTTAGAATAAAATCGACAAGGCTATAAGAGAGTAATTGCTCAAGGGCAGAACTAGAAGCTCAATTGCTTTGATCTGTTAATAACCGACTGTTTAGTTTCTTGCACTAGTCAACATCCTTTTTTCTAACAAACCTTCCAAATTAGGTTGTAGTTATGCCATCAGCAAATTGATTCCCCACCCACCCATCTTGGCACCGGTGATTATAAATGGCTGATTATGCTCCTACAGTGTTATTTGCAGGTCATTCACAATGGTCTTCTTTGTCACCATTACCTCCTGACTCCTGACCCTTTAAGAAATCTTACTGACTCTTCTGCAGCTACTTTATTTGGGGGAAGCAGTCTTTCACTCTCAGTTTTGAATTTTAATATTGAACTAAAACTGCAAAGCATCTGGGGGAAAGCCAATAAACTCCTCAAATTTCCTATTACCAGTCCACCATCCCAAAGTCATCCTCACAACTTTGCCACATGAGCCAACAAATACAAGCTGGATTGTGTCAACTAAAGTTTTATGTTTTATATGGAAGAGAAAATACAGATAGATATAAAACTATGACACACTCAATGTTTCACTAAGATTTGAAATTATTTGTCTAGCACTATGATTTTCACAGGTAAAATTTATAAATATGGTAGTATACAAATCTGATAGGTAAGAAAACAAAACACTCAAGTTTATTAACTGGAGCGGTTTGCAAAACCAATGAAGCTACAACTTTCTCTTGAAACGGAGATATGGATTAGTATGCAGAATAAAGGAGCTCTGTTGCTTCTTAATGTTATTAGCTTATCAGTATGCATAACAACTGATTAATGACCCAATCCCTACCCCTAAATAAAGAGCTGGAAAGATAGATATATTTCTCAATCACAGGGTATCCAAAAATAAATCTGCATGGGGCTTCCGGTTTGCGCGTGCAGCGCTTCCAGAGTGCAGGAAGGGTCCACTCCCTGCCATCCATTTTCTTTTTTGGAGGACCCTGAAAGGGGCGACTACCATGATAAGGCCTTCCCTGTGATAGCAGAAGGGCAGCAGCCCTCTGCTTGAATCTGGGACAGCTCCTTTGGCCCAAAGAAGAGACCGGCCATAAAATGGCTGATCATTAAGCCATTCCCTGCCAAAAGCCAAAAGCACTACCTAGCACTAAGAAGCAATCCGGAGGACCTGGGTGAGATTTTATCTTTCTTATTCCCTTAACCATTTTTCTGTGGGACTTTTCTGAAAATTGCCTTCCCCATTCTTTGAAAAAATGGCGAATATTTACTTCGGGAACAAATTTTAAAGCCTTAAAGCCTTAAAAAGAAATTAAATAATTCAGCAAAGAAATTAAGCAATTTTATCTGTATTTACTAAAAAGCTCCTATTTTTAGTGGGGATCTACTACCCTTTTTTCTCTCTAAGCTGTGTATTAAGGGGAAAAAATGGACTAATGCTACAAAAGTTTTATATTAATTTGGAAAAAAAGTAAAATTTTACATTGCATTCTATATGCTATTGTTGCCATCTTGTGGCAAAACCTGGTACAGCAAGTAAATCTTTTTCCTGTTGTGAGAGCTGACTGAATAACAGAGCTGTACTTGACATTACTTTTAAAGATAAGTGTGGGAACACCTGGCACCGAAAACAACTCTTTTGGAGGTGGATAATCTTTGACTCTTATTAAAATAGCCTCCATGGAAGATTTAGCTGCAAACAACGACGAAATGGATGAATATATCCCACCACTTGATTATAAACTGATACTGGACATGATCTTGGCAATGACAGAGCAAATTAAAGCCAAACTACAAGAAAAATCTGACAACTTAAAGCCACCAAATCAAATTCTGACCTTAAATGATGAAATAACAATCCAAAAGCAAATAGAAGAAGTGGAAACTAACACTAAAATAGGAGATTTCAAAGAACAACAAATGCAACCTACAGAGAACCTTAAAGTCCAAATTTCAATGTCAACAACAAAACTTACAACTCAAAAAGCAATAGCACCTGAAGAAAGCAATATTAAGAGTGAAGACACTAAAGGCCTTCAAATATACTATATTGAGAATTCAACTAATCAAATGACAACCATAACACCAGCTACTACTTTCTACGTAATCCAGATGGAATTGGAAGAAGAAAAAGACTCGACTGATTTAATGACAACTATATTTCTTCAATCATCAAAAACTGAATTATTAAAGCAAAACTCCAATGGTTACAAAGGGAACACTTTTTTTTGCAAAACTGACATTTGGATACTCTCCCTGGATTCAAATAAGGGGTATAGGAAGAAAGGGAGATACATTTGAGAATTTAAAGATGCTAAAAGGGAAGCCTGATTGGCACAAAAGGAAGGTAAAAGTTAGATTTTAAAAACTGAACTTTTTTTTGATTCCTAAAGATAGAGTATAAAAATACCTTTTAATGGATTAAGGGAAATCTCTTAAAAATATAAGTGATTTTACATTTAGGTTTTAGATCTGTAAGGGAAAACAAAATTAAGCTTTTAGAATATAATTTTGAACTATATTATAGAATTTGGAATGATATATCAAAAGATAGTATGTTAACAATTGGTGTATGGTTAAGACGACTTATAGAATATATTAGTTGTAATGATATAGATGGAAACTCATCTTATATTTAATTTTTAAAAGAAAGTTATTAGAATTGATATATATCATAGAATTTGGAAAGATATAATATGATATTTTGATATAAGTGGTAAATTGCTAAGATAATAAATACCGTAGATTATATTGGTAAAAATAAGAATGTTTTGAAATGAATAATGTAAGTTTTGTAGACAGGATAATTACTTTTTGTTGAAAGAGGGAAATGTGGTTCACCCAAAACTAAGCTTTCTCTCATTTAGTATAGGCTACTTTAGATTACTTCATTGCATTTAGGTAAAACCTAAAAAACAGAATATTGATATGTATTAGTGAAAATATATTGAAAATTCTTTTAATGACTAGGTCACAATTAGAAACGTATTAATTTGATTAATTTGACTCTGTTATAATTAAAGGGAAGTGGAGAGGGAATTTTTGTTGATGTAACCTGAACTATGTACAAATAACCTATTATTTGATATTGTTCACTTTTGATTACCCAACCTCCGTATTGCTTCACAAATATTTGAATGTAAATAGTATAAAATTAATAAAACTTTAATAAATAAATAAATAAATAAATAAATAAATAAATAAATAAATAAATAAATAAATAAATAAATAAATCTGCATGGAGCCTCCATATGGCTTGACATGGGGATACCCTTGAAAACTATCTGGTACAGAATGAGGCCACATGGGCAATTCGGGTGCTAAAAGAATGGTGTATGTGACACCTCAGCTGCACTCGGTACTAGTCTGCTTCCAGGTCCAGTTCAAGGTGTTAGTTATGACCTTTAAGGCCATACATGGCATGGGGCCAGGTTACCTACAGAACCGTCTTCATACCTTTACATCAGCCCTTCCCACCTGATCAGGTAAGGAACATATGCTGAAGACCCTTGTCAGCTAAAGAACTCGGACTGGTGGGGTGTAGGAAGAGAGCCTTCTCTGCCATTGCCCCTGCCCTATGGAAGATTCCTCTCTCCCAGATGTGAGGCAGACCCTCAGTGGCCTTCTGGAAAGGTGTAAAAACATGGCTCAGTTGCCTTGTGTCAGGTGAAGAGAAGAGCACACATTCATGGGCCTGGCTACTGCCTTAAAAATCCTCCTCCCACCATCTTTTAACTTTTTTTTTAAACATTGCTTGCCTCTTTGAAAGTTTATATAGTGTTTTTATGTTTTTCCTATTTTACTGCATAGAATCCATCTGTGAGGGAGATGGCTGGCTTTAAATTTTGATAGATAATAAATAAATCTTGATTCCAATGAAGTTCAGGATAGTTTGCTGGCTTTAGTATAAGATAATGATAATGTCTTAGCGGTCATTGTGTTTTATGAATTTCTGACTTTTACCAGAGATGATAAGGATGGGAAGGAAATTTCTTAAAGAAACCTGAAAACTTTAGATTTTTGCACTGGAAAAGGTGGAGGAAACTGGGGTAATATTTATGTCATTATTATCAAGCCATCACTATTTTATTCATCATCAGACCAATTTATCATCACCTATACCACAATTAGGTATGGTTCAGTATTTAATTTAGGTGATTTACAGATTTGGACAGTTCTCCAGTTATAGGAGAATGTTCCTCCACTGCTGGAGAAATGCTGCAGATTTCATTAGCCTCATTTCTGCTGGAAATATTATTAGTCCTTGTATACTTTAAAGTTCATCTCCACAAAGAAGTTAGTTGCTCAAATTGCCCATCCTTTAGGTAGATGCAGCCTACTCAATCACTGGAAAGGATTGGCACTGTATGTAAATCATAATATTATCACAATATATCAAAGCAAATTTTATCTCATCTGAAAAAGTATATGATTTAGTAAATGAATTGAGCAGAAACAGCTAAGTGGTCTACTATTCGTTGCAAAAAAAAAAGCTGCAGAGGAAGGAAATTACCAAGGGAAATTATATATACAACTTTTTGGCAGGACATTAAGATTGCTACATTAGGGAAAGTGGGAATATAGTTTGTGATGGTTGCTAATGCAAATTTAGGAGCCGATAGCTTTGTGAAAATACTTCAATCTTGAAAATTTCTTTAACAAATGGCTATGACATAGTCCTTTCCCTAGCACTACTGCTTGTCTTGCGATATAAATGTGTATGCCACAATTAACATGAAGTATATCTCTTTCATAACTGAGTAACAAAACCTAGCGCTAATATAAAACCTAGGCCTATATTTTTTTTATACAATAGCTATACCTTATTTTCTCGGTACACATTGTTTTGGTGTATAATATCCTTTTATTCTATGTGCCTTCTATATGCATTCTTCTATTTGGCTACACAAATGGCTCAAAAGGGAGACATTAAAAGACTGAGGAATGTGGATTACAAGCAACAGATGACACTTCTTAGAATCCACTAGCTGGCTAAAAATCATGATTTCTGTCAAGACCAGAAAACAAGCCTTTTTTCCCCCCTCAATGAGCAAGTTACATACCAAAACAAGATGAAAAGATATAAGGCCAGAACAAAGCATAAAAATCCAAGCCTTGTTGTTAGAATCAGCACAGATACTATGCATAATATAAAATATGGTGATCAAATGTTGAGATTCTCTTTAGAACCTCCCAACTTTATTTTATCTACGTGGCCTGGATTAGTATAATAGCAATAGCCCACAAACACACAGCCACACTCCACCAGGATTTATACAGAACCAAGATACTGAAGGATTAAAGAAACAATGTAATCTACAAAATCAACTGTAACAATTGCAACCAATTTTATGTGGAACAAACAACATGCCAATTAAAAACCAGAATCCAAAAACACCGGCTGGTAATCAAATGCCACAATCCCAAATCCTTAATCTCTACACACAACGACACCAAACAGCACCAGTTTGATTGGAGCAACCCTAAAATCATCGGCCACGCTACCCACTGCCACGTTCGTGAGTTCATTGAAGCCTGGCACTCCACAACCAATTCTTTCAACAGACACATTTACCTACAACCAGCCTACAATCCCCTCAGAATCCAAATCAAGCACACAGCCAGCCAGAGATAGCCCCGACTCTCAACCAACCCACGCAAACCCCCACAACCAGCACTTCACCTCTCAATGATCCTGACCTGATGTAACCTTCCCATCACAAGACCCATCACTAGACTCTCACTGATGACTCACACTTCACCCATCACAAGACTCATTATAAGACCCTCACTTGACACCCACACCTGATCCTTCACAAGACCTACTGACTACATGAAGCCCTTATAAACAGAAGAACATTGACAATGACATCCTCTAAACTCCCCTGAAGATATTACCTAGCCTAGAAATGAAACTTTGAGAAATCAACCTACAAGCTCTGAGTAAAGCAGTTCTGTTTTCTCTCTACTGCCTGTTACGTCCTTGCCATCTTCTCTCTTTAGTGGATCAATTGTTTCCTTGACCTTTGTTGATGTTGTTGTTGTTGTTATATGTTGAAAGAAACTTTTTATTATTATTATCTCTGGCTTTTGTTGCAAGTCTTTCTTCATTCTGAGCCTTTGCTTTCATGACTTCATCTTTGCAGATTCTGGCTATCTGCTGATAATCAGCCTTAATTATATGTCCCTCTTTCCATTTTTTGTATTTATCCTTTTTGTCTTTTAGTTTATCAAAGTGATCTTTGTGCAACCATGCTGGTTTCTTCTTGGATTTCTTGTTTTTCTTTTTCAGTGGTATTGTGTTGGACTTCTTGAGTTGTTTTCCCCTTTTGGATTTTTATCCAGAGAATTTTTCATAGACTCTCTCGGGATTGTTAAAATCAACTCTTTTAAAGTTTAAGATAAGACACTGGTTGGATTATATTCTATTGCTTGTGTTTGCATTATATTGAATTCCAATATGACATTGTCACTCTCACCCAAAGTTCCGGCAACTTCAACTCCCTCTATCACTTCTAGCTTACACAAAGGTAACCCCACCCAAGATGGCAGACGTGCTCGGCTGAGCTCCGCGAGCACCAGCTGTTAGGCGTCTCTTGGGAGCCCCTCATGAGCCTTTGGGCTTTTTGAGTATGGGGATTGAGGGGTTGGGGAATTAGGCAGCGAGACAATTAGGAGGTCAACGAAGCTGGCAGTGACTTACTTCATCTGCTGAGCTGCCCGTCCGCTGGTCCTGCTGTTTTTCGGCTGCTTCCTGCTGTCCGCCGGCTGTTCTCTCTGCTGCCGCCTTTCCGGACCATTTGTGGCTGCTTGGGGCCGCCCGCTGGCCCTGCTGTTTTTCGGCTGCTTCTTGCTGTCCTCCGGCTGTTTTCTCTGCTGCCGCCTTTCCGGACCATTTGCGGCTGCTTGGGGCCGACGCCGGCTGTTTTCTTTCTTGTCAGCTGTTCCTTCCCGGTTTGTCTGCGGCTGCTCGTGGCCGACGCCGGCGTTTTTTCCTGCACTTTGGGCCGTTTTGGGCCGCCTAGGCGCTCCCGGACTGGCCCCGGTTGTCAGGGTGGACGCCGGTGAATCTGCTCGGGCGGCGGTGATTTCGGGCGACGATGATGGTGGTAATGGCGGCAATGACGGTGATGGCGGCAATGGCGGCGATGGCGTGGGCGGCGTCTCCGGCGCTGGTTGCGGTGGTCTCTGGGCCGCGCCTGGCGCCGACGGCGGCCCGCGCTCGGCGGCAGCAGCGGCAATACGTGTTCGGCGGCGACGGCAAAGATGGTGTGTTCTGGCCGTCTTTAGCAGCCCAACAGCTGATGAGACGTTTCGGGGGCCAGCTTTTGGACTGCTTACGGCTGCACCGGCGTTTCTTGGACTGTGTGCCCGTTTGCCGGTGGCTGGCTTCGCGCTTTTTCGGCTTTTGGCCCTCTCGCCAGCAGTGGGATTCCCACGTTGCCCTAGCTCGCCTTGGGCTGTTTTTTAGCGGCAATGTCGCCCTCGGGCCGTTTCGACGGTGGAAAGGGCGATTGTTAGTCATCTTGGCGGCGACGGCGTCTTCAGTCCATTCAGTGGCGGAGAAGATGACCGCGGATCATCATAATGGTGCTAAGATGACGTGGTTCCCGCACCGCCTTTGGACTGCTTTCGCAGCGATGTTGGCGATTTGGACCATCTTCACTATCCTGGCCTGCCTGCCCTTTTTGCCTCGGACATATGGACATACATATTTATCATCTTTTCTGCCTACCCTCCCCCTCTCCCCTTGGATTTTGGGACACACCTGGGTATCGGCCACGGTGGGAGAGTGGCTTGACTTTTTCCATCTGCGGCCCCATGGAGGTGGGAGCTCTATGGGGTTGCCTACCCAGAGGATATCTGGCCCACCTCCAGGAGCAGAGTTGCAACCCGTCGTGAGAGGGCGGGGGTGGCCTGTCTCTGGGGGCACCCAACTGAGTGGCAGTGAAGTTGGGTGGGGACCTAGATATCTGTCTTTATGCTTCGATCCTCCCACTAATGGGACGCCTTTCCTGGACTTGCTAGACTTATGCGAAAATATACTAGCACGGATTTGTATGCCCTCAGGGGAGCCCCCCTCTCCTGGGTGCGACCCGCCTCCTTAAACACTTTCAACCTCGATGACGGGCCCGAGTTTTGGGACCCTGAGAGATGGCTGGGCAGGGGCAGGGGCCGTCAATATAAAGTTAATAGAAGGCCTCTGATCATTTTTTTATCTAAATTTTTTATAGGGTTAGGGAGAGGGGTGGGTGATAAGGGTTGTCTGGCCTTGGGGGGTGGCCAATCAACCATGGTTCAGGCCAGACTTGGGTCCGACCGCGCGGCGGGAGAACAGGGTGTCGCTGTCTCCGGAGCTCACGAGCGGGTCGTGGGATTACCAATTCCCACGACGGGGAATGGCAGCAGGCGGATAGACAGGGGGCCGTATCGCTACCGGGAGGGCCATCTCCGCTACTTGCAAGCGGTGAGGCGCTCCGACCCTCTGCTTCTTCCCCGAGGTTCCGGGAGCGAGGATGTGCAGCCTCCTGAGCTCCGGCTGGTGTATCTGAATGCCAGGTCCGTGGTTAACAAAGCTCCCCTCGTTAGGGATTTAGTTGAGGGTGAGCATGCGGACCTGGCCTGCATCACGGAGACCTGGTTGGGCCCAGAGTGTGGGGTCCCTTTGGTTGACCTCTGCCCACCAGGCTTCCGGGTGCTGCACCGGCCACGAGTTCAAGGTAGGGGTGGGGGAGTGGCGGTTACTATTAGGGAGACCTTATGTCCGCGGGAGACCACCGTTTCTCAGATAGTCGGGTGTGAGTCTCTCTTTGTGAGATTTGGTTCTGGGGCGCAGTTGGGCTTGCTGCTGGTGTACATTTCGCCTAGTCGTACAGCGGCAGCCCTGCCTGAGCTGCTTGATATCCTCTCAGGGTTGGTGGTTGAGTTTCCCAAACTTATAGTTTTGGGAGACTTCAATCTACCATCCCTGGGAGGCTCATCTGAGCTAGCTCGGGAGTTCATGGCTTCCATGACGGCCATGGACCTGACGCAAGTAATTTCTGAACCAACTCATGAGGGAGGCCACACCCTTGACCTGATTTTTTTATCTAGACGGTGGTTGGATGATCTTGGTGGGGGCTCTCCATTTATTATGCCCCTGTCATGGACCGATCATCATCTCCTGCGGCTGGTCTTCCGTCTTGCCACCCCCCGCCGTGGGGATACGGAGCCAATCAGATGGTACCGCCCCAGACGCTTAATGGATCCTGATAGATTCCAAGCGGCGCTGGGGTCCCCACCTGCCTCCATTGCTCACAGCTCGGCGGATGCCTTAGTGGAAACCTGGGAAAGGGCAGCCACTGAGGCACTTGACCGGGTTGTACCCTTGCGGCCCCTGACCCGGCGCAGATCCCAGCGAGCTCCATGGTTTTCCGCGGAGCTCCGGGAGATGAAGCATCGGAAACGGGGCCTAGAGAGCTGTTGGAGGTCGAGCCGATCCGAACCCGACCGGTTGCGGTTAAGAACCTATATTAGGTCTTATCTCGCAGCGATGAAGGTGGCGAGGTGTAACTACTTCTCTACCCTCATCGCGTCCGCAGATAATCGCCCGGCCGCCCTGTTTAGGGTGACTCGCTCACTTCTTAATCAGGAGGTGAGGGAGGATCCCTTGCAGGGTCGTGCCGAGGAATTTAGTCAACATCTGTCGGATAAAATCGCTCGGATTCGGACCGGTTTGGACTCCAACTGGGCAGAGTCTGGCGATCAGGACACAAGCGGTCTTGTCAATGTTATCTGGGAAGAGTTTGATTCTGTGACCCCTGATGAAGTGGACAGGATTATGGGGAGGCTGAGCTCCTCCACATGTTTGTTGGACCCGTGCCCTTCCTGGCTGGTTTATGCAGCTAGGGAGAGGACACGAGGCTGGCTCCAGGCGGTTATATCTGCTTCTTTGAGTGAGGGTTATTTCCCCACCGTCTTGAAGGAGGCGGTGGTGAGACCTCTCCTCAAGAAGCCTGCCTTGGACCCAGCTGTATTGAACAACTTTCGTCCAGTCTCCAACCTTTGCTTTCTTGCGAAGGTTGTTGAGAGTGTGGTGGCGCATCAGCTCCCTCTGGTCCTGGATGAAGCGGATTATTTGGACCCCTACCAATCGGGTTTCAGGCCCGGGTACAGCATGGAGACGGCATTGGTCGCTCTGGTGAATGATCTCTGGAGGGCTCGGGATAGGGGATATTCCTCTGTCCTAGTCCTATTAGACCTCTCGGCGGCTTTCGATACCATCGACCATGGTATCTTGCTGCGGCGTCTCAGGGGATTGGGAGTGGGAGGCACAGTTCTTCGGTGGTTCTCCTCCTATCTCCTGGGACGTTCGCAGTCGGTGTTGGCAGGGGGGCAGAGATCGGCCCCTAGGTCTCTCGTTTGTGGAGTTCCTCAGGGGTCGGTTCTCTCGCCTCTCCTGTTCAACATCTACATGAAACCGCTGGGTGAGATCATTCGTGGTTTTGGAGTTGGGTATCATCAATATGCCGATGATACCCAACTTTTCTTTTCGACCCCAAACCACCCCAGTGATGCCCTCGCTGTGATGTCCCGTTGCCTGGAGGCGGTTCGGGTCTGGATGGGGAGGAACAGACTTCAACTCAACCCTGACAAGACTGAGTGGCTGTGCATTCCGGCATCCCGGGACATTCAAAATGTTCCATCTCTTTCTATGGGGGGTGAGCTCTTACCCCCCGTGGATAGGGCTCGCAACTTGGGAGTCCTCCTAGATTCACGGCTTACCCTGGAAGATCATGTAGTGGCCGTGACTAGGGGGGCTTTCGCCCAGGTTCGCCTGGTGCGCCAGTTGCGGCCCTATCTGGACCGGGATGCCCTGTGCACGGTCACTCATGCGCTCGTGACCTCTCGCCTTGACTACTGTAATGCTCTCTACATGGGGCTTCCCTTGAAGACCACTCGGAGGCTCCAACTGGTACAGAATGCGGCCGCGAGAGTTGTCTTGGGAGTTTCCCGGTACTCCCATGTTACACCTTTGCTCCGCGAGCTGCATTGGTTGCCAGTTGTCTTCCGGGTGAGGTTCAAGGTCTTGGTTATGATCTTTAAGTCCCTACATGGCATGGGTCCGGGTTACCTCGGGGACCACCTGCTGCCGGCTTCAACTCCCCTCCGCCCTGTGCGTTCCCACAGAGAGGGCCTCCTCAGGGTGCCTCCGGTCAGGGAATGCCGACTGGCAGCCCCCAGGGGGAGAGCCTTCTCTGTGGGTGCCCCGGCTTTGTGGAACCAACTGCCGGTGGAGCTCCGGATGGCATCAGACCTCCGAACTTTCCGTCGTGGCCTGAAGACCCATTTATTTGAATTAGCCGGTCTGGCCTGACGGGGGAGCTGGGTTTTAAATTGTTGTTTTAGAATTGCATTATTGTTTTTTAATTGGGCACTGATTTAATCTTTGTTTTAACTTTTGTATTGTATTGTATTGTTATTTATATGCCCTGTGAACCGCCCTGAGTCCCTAGGGAGAAGGGCGGTATACAAATTAAATAAAACGTAAACGTAAAACGTAAACTTCTCAATCAGTAAGAATTAGGTCCAGTATAGCTTTTCCTCCAGTTCCCTTCTGTAACTTTTGGATGACAAAGTTGTCAGCTAAGTTGGTTAGGAATCTGTTTGATTTCCCCTTTGTTGCAGAGTTTGTCTCCCAGTTGATATCAGGGTAGTTAAAGTCTCTCATTACTACTGTGGTATGTTTCCTACACACATTTGTTAATTGATTAGAAAAAGAGTTCATTTATTTCTTCTGCTTGATTGGATGGCTTATAGTATATGCCTATAGCAGGGTCATTCTTTTTTTCCCCTTTTATATTAACCCATATGGATTCTAGGAGGTTTTCATCTTTGGTTTTGTGTATTTCTGTAGAGATGTAGTGATCTTTTATATATAATGCAACTCTACCTCCTCTTTTGTTAGATATGTTTCTTTTGAATAGTTTGTATCCTTCCATCAGTACATTCCGGTCATGAATTTCATCCCACCAAGTTTCAGTAATGGCAACTACATCATATCTGCCTTCATGTACTAATACTTCAAGTTCACCGTTTGTTCCCTCAACTTTGAGCATTAGCGTATAGGCATTTGAATCCTTCATGGGTTTGGGATATGTTTCTTATATCTCCTATTTTGTAACTGGGATTTCCATCCTTCCCATCACTCTCTACTTCATTATGTTTTTCTTTTATATTTCTTCTTTCTCTTTACTCCCTACCTCCTTATCTGATTGGTTATATAGTCATTTTTGCTTGGAATTAGATTCTAAAGGTCATGAAAATTGGCCCCGCTTTCCCCTCAATTTTAGTTTAAAGCCCTTTTGATAAGATGAGCCAGTTGTTTTTGGACTATATTCTGTCTAGTTCTTGTGAAGTACAGTCCATCCCTTGGCAGTAGCCCTTCATGTAGGTAAGTGCAAACCATGGTCTAGGAAGATAAAGTTCTGTTGATGACATCAATTTTTAAGCCAGTAGTTTGTTTCTAAAATCCTTTGCTCCCTCATTGGATATTGGAAGTATAGATGAAAACATCACTTGTGCTCCTAATTCTTTAACTTTCTTCCCTAGCTGTTCATAATGTCTTGTTATTGTTTTCAGATTCATTGTTGTGTCATTGGTCCCCATGTGTAGGAGAAGAAAGGGGTAGTAATCTGTGGGGTTGATTATTTCAGTAAGGTACTCAGTTACATCTTTGATTGAGACAATACACCTCCCTTAGATTGATTGCCTGGTCTGCAGACTACAGTTTCTGTTCCCCTAAGAACTGAATCTGCTATCATCAATATTCACCTTTTTTTTCTTAGGGAAGTCTGGGATATTTTTCTTCCTATTTCAGGAATGCTGGATTGTGCCTCTTTTTTATAAACTGTTGATGAATACTCTTTTGTGGGTGTCTGCATATTGTCTTCCAAGGGGAGGCTATGAAAGCGATTGTTCAGTTTCAGAGGGGCTTCATTGGGGTGGGCTAGGGTAGATAGTAGGGACTTTGCTTTCGGTTGTTGTTTTCTTCTAAAAGTGACACAATTTCATTGGTCTTTCTCTTTAGATACATACGTAGGCTCATTTTGTATGGAAGCTGTTTGTTCCCTATTGTGTTCAATTTGAGTATATTGGTAATATATTACCAGACACTGAAGTAAGGGATAAAGATGAAGTTTGTCTTTTAAATATGTGCTTCTATAAAATAGCTTGGTCAGTCTGGTCACTGACTGGGCATGTACAGGATACTGCTTTACTTTCTAAACAAGAATGGAATTTTTGGGGGGAAATGATCCTCTGTTTGTAAGACAATCAAATAACTTGAGCTGAGCAAATTCATACTGGTTTTCAAATCATGACAACTTCAGTAACATACCCTGTTCAAATGTGAGCTTGCTGCTCTACAATCACTAACGATATAGTGTATAAGGGTATCAAAAATAAAGCTAGATATGACTATCTGCTTTCCCTTCCCTATTAACCTGGCATCAATTCCAATATATTTCTGAGCAAATCAGAACTCCTCCTATCTTTTCTTTGCACAAAATTATGTCACCTGTCTATATAAGCTGAAGGCAACTGATACTTTATGATATGAATAGGGAAGAAGCAGAAGAAGAAGAAGCAGAAGCAGAAGCAGAAGCAGAAGAAGAAGAAGAAGAAGAAGAAGAAGAAGAAGAAGAAGAAGAAGAAGAAGAAGAAGAAGAAGAAGAAGAAGAAGAAGAAGAAGAAGGAGGAGGAGGAGGAGTAGGAGGAGGAGGAGGAGGAGGAGGAGGAGGAGGAGGAGGAGGAGGAGGAGGAAGAAGGAAAAGGAGAAGAACGGGGAGGAGGAAGAAGAAGAAGGAAGAGGAGGAGGAGAAGAAGAAGAAGGAGAAGGAGGAGGAGGAGGAGGAGGAGGAGAAGAAGAAGGAGGAGGAGGAGGAAGAAGAAGAAGAAGGAAAAGGAGAAGAACGGGGAGGACGAAGAAGAAGAAGGAAGAGGAGGAGGAGAAGAAGAAGAAGGAGAAGGAGGAGGAGGAGGAGGAGAAGAAGAAGAAGAAGAAGAAGAAGAAGAAGAAGAAGAAGAAGAAGAAGAAGAAGAAGAAGAAGAAGAAGAAGAAGAAGAAGAAGAAGAAGGCCTTCCTTTGCTGTTTCTTGTTTAATAAATGTGATGTTTTTAGCTTCTGAAATGCTGCCAGTTGGCCTTCGGAGGTGTTGAGTCAAAAGGACCAGCTGGACCATAGGGCAAAGTGTGAAATCAACACAGATCACAGCTAATTGCAAAATGCAAGCCTTCTCCCAATTGTCCTGATAAATTATCGATGCAAGAAGACATTTATTTGTAGAGTACCATGTGAGATGAGAGCTCCAGGCCTAAGAAGGTCTATATTAAAAGGGCTTATCTAATCCTTTTTTGGGGCGGAGGGGTGTAATTAGGGAATTAACTCTGGTTAGGGAAGAAGCAGAGTAGCAAAATCCTTGTATAGAATGTCCTACCTATGAATATCTCAGATGGAAGAGATTCCGAAAAGCACATCTGCAACTCTCCTGGAGGCTGTCAGTTTCTTAAGTGTTATTGACAAGAGGGATCCCTTTGATGCTATTAGCTGTGCACCTCATTGATTTTCTTTTTAAAAAAAACACAAGGAAATCATTACAGTTTATACAATCTGAATACTCAAAAGTCTTTAACTCTTTCCAATTTCTATTTCTGCAGTCAGTATTGTACACTTAGCTTAGACACTCACCTTCCTCCTGAATGATTTTCTGCTCTGAGCTGATCCCTAATAGGAATAAATATTAACAAGAGCAAGACGGTTGCTGCAATAACTTTATACTGGCCTTTCACATACTCAAAAGTAGAGGGGAGTTGGGCTCCCTCTAAGCCATACAACTCCACCCCTTTGTCTGCATAGACATTAGCAGTTTAGGAACTTTACTTCACTATATAGTTCTGTAAGGCCCAAAGCAGATACTGGTTCTTTACTTCTAATGATTTGAGGTATGTTGCCCAAAAGGCGGCTTGTAGTTACTTTAAAGCAGCTACTGCTTTTGGATCCTATCTCCAAATGCTTTAGAATACTACTCATCTGGCTCAACTGAAGAACTTCACCAGATTATCTCAACTATCCAGGAGACAGAACGTAGAATAACAGGGTTAGAAGGAATCTTGGAGGTCTTCTAGTTCAATCTTCTGCTCAAACAGGAGACCTTATACTATTCCTTTATGTATCAGAATATAATAAAGTTGGAAGAGGGGTGTAGGTCATCTAGTCCAACCTCCTGCCCTAGCAGGAGACCCTGCACCATTTCTGACAGATGGCAGTCCAGTCTCTTCTTGAAAGCTTCCAGTGATGAAACTCCTACAACATTTGAAGGCAAACTGTTCCTGGCTGATTGTTCTCACTGTCAGAAATTTCTCCTTATTTCTAGGTTGAATCTCTCCTTGAACAGTTTCTGCCCATCAATCCTTCTCTGGCCTACAAGTGCTTTGGAAAACAGCTGATCCCCTCCTCTCTGTGACAGCCCCTCAAATATTGGAAGACTGCTATCATGTCTCCCCTGGTCCTTCTCTTCACTACACTAGCCATGCCCAGTTTCTTTAGCAGTTCTTCATATGTTTTAGCCTCCAGTCCCCTAATCATCTTTGTTGCTCTTCTCTGCACTTTTTTCTAGAGTCTCAATCTTTTTTATAGTGTGCAGACCAAAACTGGTTGCAGTATTCTAGATGTGGTCTTACTAAGGCTTTATAGAGTGGTATTAGTACCTCACATGATCTTGTTTGAATCCCTGTTAATGCAAATTAGGTTGAATTGGCTTTTTTGGCTGCCACAGCACATTGTTGGCTCATATTTAATTGATTGTCCACTCTAAGATCCCTCTCACAGTTACTGATATTAAGTTTGGTTTCACCCAGTCTATATGTGTACTTTTGGTTTTTCTTGCCTAAGAAGTTAATAGAATAGAATAGAATAGAATAGAATAGAATAGAATAGAATAGAATAGAATAGAATAGAGTAGAGTAGAGTAGAGTAGAGTAGAGTAGAGTAGAGTAGAGTAGAGTAGAGTAGAATAGAATAGAATAGAATAGAATAGAATAGAATAGAATAGAATAGAATAGAATAGAATAGAATAGAATAGAATCTGGAAGGGACCTTGGAGGTCTTCTAGTCCAGCCCCCTGCTTAGGCAGCAGAACCTATACCATCTCAGACAAGTGACTGTCTAGTCTCTTCTTAAAAATGTCCAGTGATGGAGGCAAGCTGTTATACTGGTTAATTGTCCTCACTGTCAGGAAGTTTCTCCTTAATTCCAGGTTGCTTCTCTCTTTGATCAGTTTCCAACCATTGTTTCTCATCTTTCCCTCTGGTGCTTTGGAGAATAGTTTGACCTCCTCTTCTCTGTGGTAGCCCCTCAAATACTGGAATATTTCTATCATGTCTCCCCTTTTTCTTCTTTTCATTAGACTAGCCAAACCCAAGTCCCGCAGCTGTTCTTCATTATGTTTTAGTCTCCAGGCCTTTGATCATCTTAGTTGCTCTTCTCTGAATTTTTTCCAAGGTTTCAACATCTTTTTTGTGATATGGTGCCCAAAATTGGCTGCAGTATTCCAGGCGTGGTCTTACTAAGGTTTTATAAAGCAGTACTAATACTTTGTGTGATCTTGATTTTATGCTTCTGTTTATACAAACCAGGACTGTATTAGCTTTTTTGGAGGCTGCTGCACACTGCTGGTTCATAGACAAGTGATTGTCCACTAGGACTCCAAGGTCCCTCTCACAGTTGCTGTTTGTAAGCCAGGTCTTGCCCAATCTGTACTTGTACCTTTGATTTTTCCTGCCTAAATGTAAAACTTTGCTTTTCTGCACATTGAAACTCATTTTGTTTGATAGGGCCCATTGTTCAAGTTTGTCAATTCCAGACAAATGATTGCTAACCTCTTCTTGAAAACCTCCAGTGAAACCTCATTCTGGGCTGTAAATTGCCAGAATCAGGTCAAGTCTCTGATATGCCCTACATGCTTCTATATTGAGCAAGAACTGTCTTCCTTGGCAATGATTTTAGATTATCTTTATACTCAGTGAGGAGGAAGATAAATTTTGAATTGGTGACAACACCACAAATGGACCTTTCTAGAACATTTTGCTATTCTAAGCAAACTTTACAAATAGTCACAATTTGTATAGGTCATTATATACTTCATTCAAAAAGAAGAAGTCAGATAAGGTAGCAAAATATGTAGAAATATGATGGGACAGTCTGAACATAGTGGTTGGCATCTGGTGTTTTTTGCTTATTTGTTATTCTGTTTCTTACCTTATTTGTTTTTTTGGGGGGGTTGTTTTTTGAATTGTACTGTGGTTGTTGGTTTTTTTTGGGGGGGGAGTGTTAGACTATGAGCCCCTCAGAATCATTTGGAGTCATAAGCATCTAAACTGAATAAATTAAACGGAATTCCCCAGCCTAGATTAATCCTAAACATTCACTAAAAATCTGCTTAGACTAACTTCAGTCCTTAAGATGCAACAATCTGATAGGTACTCAAGATTACCTTGCTCATCCCTGGTGGTGATGGAAAGTTCTTGTAAATAAAGCAATGGCCATCACAGAATGCTTACTTAGTGCTGCCCTTGCAGCTCCCAAATTAGAAGAGATTTCTCAATTCCCAGGTGAGCCCTACTTAAATTAATCTAAGTTGGGCTCTTCTCCCCTCAACTCTGACTCTTCTTAATGAAAATTGACACACAACAACCTTTCGTTCTGAAACATCTCTAGGGACTGTCCACTCTGTTTGTTTCAGTCAGGACTTGATTGCAAAGAAAGCGCTTCCCGCTGCCAGAAGTATTAGCTCCTGTGCTAGGCAGTTTTTCCTGCAGTCTTCTCTTCGTTCCTGTGCTGAGGAGGTGCAACAAGAAAACAAAATGGGACAAAAGTGCTGCCTCATTGTTTGTCCTACAACTTTAATGAGCTCCTGTTTCAGGCTAGCAAATTACCTGACCTTACAACATTGTGGCTGTATGCTTTGTGTGTGTGTGTGTGTGTGTGTGTGGCAGGGGTCGGGGTGGTAAAAGGGAGGAGCAAGGGAGTAGCTAACAAGTACATCTGGTCATGTTTCTTTTACAGGAAGGGTCAGAGATTTTGGCCTTTCTTATTTGTCTAGACTCTAGAACTATAAGAAGCAGTTCACTGAGTTTGAGAATTTTCTTTTTAAGTTTGCACTAGCTTTTTAATGTATTTTGGCACTTATTTATTTATTTATGATTGTATGCTGCTTCCAGCTTGACTAACTCTAAGCCGCTTATCCTCCCAACTACAGTAACAAAGCCAAGCCAATGTTAACCAATAGTCTTTTTTTATTTTTATTTTTTTTAATTCCATTTATATCCCGCCCTTCTCCAAAGACTCAGGGCGGCTTACAAGCTTAGCAGTAGCCTTCATCCTATGTATATGCCTGCTTATTAGGGCTTTCACACACACACCCCGAAGCGGCATTATTACAAAGTCAGCTTAATTGCCCCCAACAATCTGGGTCCTCATTTTACCTACCTCGGAAGGATGGAAGGCTGAGTCAACCTTGAGCCTGGTGGGATGCGAACCTGCACTAATTGCAGGCAGCTGGTGTTACTTAGGGAGGCATTAGCCCACTGCTCCACCAAGGCTCTTACTGAAGGAGGGAACTCAAGTCATATTGGCCTGCCAAAGACTTGGAAAAGCCAAGTTTTAATGGCTTTCTTGAATCTTAATAGGGTAGTGACAGTCTAAGTTTGAGAGGAATGCCATTTGAAAGCAGGGAGGGCAGAGAAAGCACAGAACCATCCTTGTGGACAAAGTGTGGATTTAAAGAACTGCCTTCTGCCAGAACAGGGATTCAAAGGGAGCCCTTCATTCTAAATCTAACTGGATGATTTATTTTTCTTGCCATGCACACCTATACATAACCTGAAGTAGACTGTTGTCTACTATATGTGGGTATGTGCATAACTCTGCATTTATTTATTTTTGTCGTCTTTATGTAGTGTATATTGGAGGTGGTGACCCTTTGAGAGCTGTATGCAATGAAATTTCATTTTAATTTCATTTTTAATGTATGCCGATAAGTATACATTCAAACTAACAATAAAGATATTCTATTCTATTATTCTATTCTATTCTATGAGCAGCAATCACTGGTGAAAAGCAGGCCCCAAGAAACCCAGCTGGGTATCTCCAAAGACAGGAAAACTTGCAAGAAAAACATGCATTATTATACACAGGTTTTGCAAAAAAATATATATAATCATAACGCCTTCTTGGAAATTACAATGAAAACAATAACAAAGATGTGAGATGGGTCCTCTATGATGACAACATACAAGGAAGTGAATGAGCTGAAGAAAACAGTCATATAGACCAATTCCTTTACTGAAGATATTCACAACAATATTAGATGAAGAAATGAGGACGTTTGTGCCCTAAATTATACACATGAATCAGACTGGTGATATTCTATAAATAAACCACAGTTTTATTATAAATCCACAAGAATCCATCATTATTAAGAAAATGGAAAGTAGATGTAAATCTTCCTGGAAGTGGAAAAAGCTTTTGATAATTTGGAATGGACTTTTCTTACAGCCAGTCTTAAACAAAATTAATCCTAGAGAAAAATAAAAAACCTGGGTGGAGAATAGATACCAAGGGCAAAGAGCAAAGAGTATGGAATACTCTCTGCAATTCAATAAGCAAAGGGAAAAGACAAGGTCCCTACTCTGTTATTTATTGTTTGTTATTCCCTTAAATATTATGACCCAGTAAGGTCCAAAATGAAAACAACAAATCAAGCTGATAATTAGGATCAAAATTCAAAGAGAGGAACACAATCTGAAATGCTATGCAGACAATGTAGCTCTAACAATTATGCACCACAAACCGTTCATTTCAGTTAATGAAAGTAATCAAGGGTTTTGGTTGCTTTTCTGGGTACAAAATCAACATAAGGGAAACACAGACAAGCCAAAATAATTTGGGTTTTGAAAAAAAAGAGGAATTGCTTAATACATAATAATGAAAATTACTCAAATAGAAATGAGCAATAATCAAAGAAGTTTCAAGCAGAATATAAAAATGTTTAAGTAATAGTTACTGGTTGGAGGAAAAAAGAAGAGGAAAAAAGGGAAAGAATAAAAAGAGATGAGGCTACTTGAATGCTATTTTGTTGTAACATCTTTTATGTTACATGGCATGGGTCCGGAATACCTTGGGGAGCACCTGCGGCCGGTGTCAACTTCCCTCCGCCCAGTACGCTCCCACAGAGAGGGCCTCCTCAGGGTGCCACCGGTCAAAGAATGCCGACTGGTGGCCCCCAGGGGGAGGGCGTTCTCTGTGGGTGCACCGAATTTATAGAACCATCTTCCGGTCGAGCTCCGGATGGCGCCCGATCTCCGCTCCTTCCGGCGCGATCTTAAAACCCATCTCTTTAAACAAGCTGGCCTGGCCTGATGGGACGGGGTGGGATTTTATAAATGGATTTCAATTTTTAATCTGTATTAATTTATTATGGGCACTGTTTAATTACTTTTTAATAATTTTTAATTTTTGTATCTTGTTTTTATGTATTGCCCTGTTCACCGCCCTGAGTCCTTCGGGAGAAGGGCGGTATACAAATTAAATTAATAAATAATAAATAATAAATAAATAATGTGACTATATAAATAATATTAACAAAAAAATTGGTAACAACTTAGATGCTTTCATGAGTTTGTCTTAACACTAGGCATTTTTTTCCTGATGCTTTTGGAGACTGATCAAAACATAGCAGTTGGACAAGTCTGATATTTTGGTTTTAGAGAAGCTGTTTAGGATTTTCTTTGTTTGTTTTTGGTGGGGGGAGAGATTTTAAGGCTAATTAACTTCCTAATTTATTCTTGTTTCTTGGCTATGCCCATGTTTACTTGTTTGATGTGCTTTCCATACTTGGGAGAAGTTTAATTATGAGGATTTTTGGAAATGTTAACTGTGTATACTTTTTTGAAGAATTAGAGGTGATTGGCATGGATACGGTGCTTCCCACTTCCTCACATAAATTCATTTTATTTGATGGGTATGTTGGTGAGCCTGCATTTAAAGGAAAAGAGGAAGATCAGCAATATATTTCCACTGGCAGAAATATTCCCATGAGTAATGTGTTGGGAAGAGATTCTCTGTGCTTTTTCAAGTCTTCCCCTGTGCTATCCAAATATGCTCTGGATAAACCCCCTTTGGAGAGGATTTTAGGAGTTTGTTGGGGAAGGAAGTGCAAATCCAATTATGCAAGCAAACATCCTCTTGTACAATGTAGAAAATCACTCCATCTGTTCCTTTGGGTGAACAGATGCACCTGTTCTGGTATCAGTACAACGCCTAGACCAACAAACATTTTGCAATGTTTCTCACCTCTCTCTAAGAATAAGATGATCGTGCATAAGCCATTTTTTTAAATTTTTAGATACATTTTAAAAATGAAAATAAAACATAAATAAAACAAGGGATTAGATCCAATGATTGAGCCAGCTAATGGCTGGATTCCAAGTTGAAAGCAGTTTATTTGGAAAGAAATATGAGGATCAATGTATAAGATACACTATATAAAAAAGTGAAACATAGAGTTTTAGAAATTATGGAAAATTAGCCCTTGATTTCTGCTGGAAAATTTGGTGAGAAAAAAAGTTTGGGGTAATGATATGCCTAGTGTAGCTTAAAAAGAAAAGTGGAGCTTAGTTCTTAAGATGTTTTATCTGTAAATGATTTTGTGAAGATTTTGTTGGTTACACAAAGCTTCCTACAAATAGAAAACCTTACTTTGCCCTATAAGGCTTCTGATCCAGCAAAGGAACCCTGTCAAAATGAAAAGTGTGTGTGTGTATCTGTGTGTGTGTGTGCATGCATGTTTGTGCATGCATGCCTGTGTGTGTTCCTTCTTGTGCAATCCTCTTTGTCTTTAAGGAAACTTCAACACAATGTTGTAGATCCTTCCAGAAGAAAAGGTCCTGGGGATCATAAAGGTAGAAGAAACTGGCAAAGATCACATCTGGTGCCCTCACTGGCAAAATAAAACCTGGATCCAACTTGCTGAATTGAAAGCACAAATTACTTCTAATAAATAATAATACAGAATGTCAAAACATTCCTCTATGTCCTTGTATTATTATTTTTAAAAAACTAAAACAGAACAAGACAAAGGAAGAACAGACTGAACTACCCGACAGATATTACAAGGGGAAAGCATTGTCAACACCAACAAATCTCAGTTTGGAAGTTTTCATTAAACCTCAGGAACATTTGGGGACTGAACTGCTTCTAAAGTGCACAAGGAGAGAGCAATAAGGGAACAATACACTGTGGTATCAAATATGATTGGTGCCATCTTCCTTCTACGGTTGATGAATTGAAACTTTTATTCTTGAGAAAATAATACTTTTAAAAAAAATAACTGTCCTGGAGATGATAAAAGCAACATCATCGTGCCATTGTTTATTTGGCAATGTAATAAAAATGCATGTCCGAGTATAGATTAAGCAAATTATTATTATTATTATAAAACTTTTATTCATAAAACATGAAATTCAGTCAACTGAACACTCAAATTATTGTTATTGTTGTTGTTGTTGTTGTTGTTGTTGTTGTTATTATTATTATTATTATTATTATTATTATTATTATTATTACATGGCCTGGGTCCGGGTTATTTGAGGGAACACCTGCTGCCGGCATCAAATGCCCTTCGCCCAGTGCGCTCCCACAGGGAGGGTCTGCTCAGGGTTCCGCCGGTGAGAGATTGCCGGCGGGTGACACCCAGGGATAGGGCCTTCTCGGTGGGAGCGCCTGCCCTCTGGAACCAGCTGCCGGTGGAGCTGAGGACTGCCCCCGACCTCCGATCATTCCGCCGGGGCCTGAAGACCTGGCTCTTTGAGCTCTCAGGCCCAGGCTGAGGAGAAAATTTTAACTGGGGTTTTAATCTACAGGGTGAATTTAATGCTTTTTTAATTGGTTTTAACTTTTGTATGTTTCGATTTTAATTCCCTGTAAACCGCCCTGAGTCCTCAGGGAAAGGGCGGTATACAAATGCAAATATTATTAATATTATTAAATTATTATTATTATTATTATTATTATTATTATTATTATTGGTTCAAATATAGTTTATTATGTGAAATGCCTTTGTCTTGGCTCAATTTCTGATAAATTACTTCCAGCTTCATTACTTTATAATATATCTCCCATGACATTTAATTATACTTGCTCCAAACACATTAAACCAATCAGTTTGAACAGGCTCTTATTAATATGCAAATTTTAGCTTCTGAAAACCCATGAATTTGTGAAAAAAATCTCCTTAGGTTTTAATTATGTCCATTTAGGAAGTTGGTCTGTTCAATCAGACAGTTTCCTATTCAACAAGCTTTAGGAATCAGCACTTGAGTAACTGTTTCTGTGATCGGATGTGTCAGGAGCATTCGCATTACAAAGTTGGGGCTGCAAAGAAGAGGACAGATGGGCATCTATGGAGGAGAAAGGAAGACAAGTGTTGAAAAAGGCATGATGGCTTGATTACCCAAATGCCACAACTTATATTTTTAGGTAAGACTTCCAGACAAAAAGACAAAATGCTGGATTTATACTATGTCACCAAATACGTAGTTTTTGCTGTAAATGCTGTGGAGGGAAGGGAGGGGGAAAGAGGAGAGGAGAGGAGAGGAGAGGAGAGGAGAGGAGAGGAGAGGAGAGGAGAGGAGAGGAGAGGAGAGGAGAGGAGAGGAGGAGCAAATAAAAAAATGACTTGGAATAAAAGTCATATACAGATGTCCTCAATTTATGACCACAATTGAGCCCCAAATTTCTGTTGCTAAGTGAGACAGCTGTTAAGTGAGTTTTGCCCCATTTTATGACTTTTCTTGCCACCGTTATTAAATGAATTGTGTGGTTGTTAAGTTAGTAACATGGTGGTTAAGTGAATCTTGAACCCCATTGACTTTACTTGTCAGAAGGTTGCAAAAGGTGATGACATGACTGCAGGATAACGCAACCATCAAAAATATGAGTCAGCTATCAAGCATCAGAATTTTGATTGCGTGACTGTGGGGATGGTGCAACTGTCCTAAGTGTGAAAAACCAGTCATAACTCACTTTTTTCAAACCATTGTAACTTTGAAAGGTCACTAAACAAACTAATTATAAGAAGAGGACTACTTTGCTACAGAAACTGACCAAGATGACAGAGGAGGGGAGAGGAGAGGAGAGGAGGATCAAATAAAAAATAGCTTGGAATAAAAGTCATATACAGCCTTGCTACTTCTCTTGGTTTAGGAAACACATTACTGGCATTCAGCCATATTTATTTTCTTTTAGTTAAAACAAAACTAGTTTGGTACTGTCTCTCTCTTTTCTTCTTTTCTTTTCTTTTCTTTTCCTTTCTTTTCTTATTTATTTATTTTATTTTATTTTATTATTTTATTTATTATTTATTTATTTTATTTTATTCTTTTATTTTATTCTTTTATTTAGTTTATATTTTTGGTTCCTTTGAGTCAACGTTGATTTCTGGAGATAAACATCTGCAGTTTTTTTGATAAGATTTTCTGAAATGGTATCTTAACTGCTACATGAAACTGGTTCTCTAATGATGAATTGTAGTCCAGTAGCTCCACTCTAAATAATAATAATAATAATAATAATAATAATAATAATAATAATAATAATAATAATAATAATAATAATAATAATAATAAGAAGAAGAAGAAGAAGAAGAAGAAGAAGAAGAAGAAGAAGAAGAAGAAGAAGAAGAAGAAGAAGAAGAAGAAGAAGTAGTTGGAAGGAACCTTGGAGGTCATCTAGTCCAACCCCCTGCTAAGGCAGGAAACCCTATACCATTTCAGACAAATGGCTGTCCAGTCTCTTCTTAAAAACTTCCAGTGTTGGAGCATTCACCACTTCTGGAGGCAGATTGTTCCACTGGTTAATTGTTCTATCTGTCAGGAAATTTCTCCTTAGTTCTAGGTTGCTTCTCTCCTTGACTAGTTTCCATCCATTGCTTCTTGTCCTGCTCTCAGGTGCTCTGGAGAATAACTTGACTCCCTCTTCTTTGTGGCAGCCCCTGAGATATTGGAACACTGCTATCATGTCACCCCTCACCCTTCTCTTCATTAAACTACACATACCCAATTCCAGCAACTGTTCCTTATATGTTTTAGCCTCCAGTCCCCCAATCATCTTTGTTGCTCTTCTCTGTACTCTTTCTAGAGTCTCAACATCTTTTTTACATCGTGGTGACCAAAACTGGATGCAGTATTTCAGGTGTGGCCTTACCAAGGCATTGTAAAGTGGTATTAGTACTTCACGTGATCTTGATTCTATCCCTCTGTTAATGCAGCCTAGCACTGTGTTGGCTTTTTTGGCAGCTGCAGCACACTGCTGGCTCATATTTAAGTGATTGTCCACTAGGACTCTGAGATCCCTCTCACAGTTACTACTATCGAGCAAGGTACCACCTATACTATACCTGTGCATTTGATTTTTCCTGCCTAAATGCAGAATCTTCCTTTTTGACAATTGAATTTCATTTTGTTAGATAGTGCCCAGTGTTCGAGTCTGTCCAGATCCTCCTGTATCTTAAGCCTATCTTCTGCAGTATTGGCTATTCCTGCCAGCTTGGTGTCATCTGCAAATTTGATGAGTTCCCCATCTATCCCCTCATCCAAATTGTTGATGAAGATGTTGAAGAGCACTGGGCCCAGAACAGAGCCCTAGGGCATCCCACTGCACACTTCCTTCCATGTAGATGCAGTTCCATTGAGGACTACACGCTGAGTATGGCCTGTCAGCCAGCTACGAATCCATCTGGTGGTGATGCTATCTAACCCACATTTTTCTATCTTATCAAGTAGTAGGTTGTGATCTACTTTATCAAATGCCTTACTGAAGTCCAAGTAAATTATATCTACAGCATTCCTCTGGTCCACTAGTTTTGTCACTTGGTCAAAGAATGCAATAAGGTTTGTATGGCACAATCTGTTTTTGACAAACCTATGTTGGCTTTTAGTGATAACTTTGTTCACATCAAGGTGTTTGCTGATTTGTTGTTTGATTATCTTTTCCAGAATCTTCCCAGGTATTGAGGTCAGGCTGATAGGTCTGTAGTTTTCTGTATCTATTTTTTTTTTTTCATTTTTTGAATATGGGAACTACATCAGCTCTCTTCCAGTCCTCTGGTAGTTCCCCAGTGCTCCAGGATCTTTGAAAAATATAGTTCAGTGGTTCTGAGATCACGTCTGCCAGTTCCTTGAGAACCTCGGGGTGTAATCCATCTGGTCCTGGTGATTTGAACTCGTCTAGGCTGGACAGGTGCTCACTTACCATTTTTTTGCCTATCTTAACTTGCGTTTCTATTCTGTTTTTTATGGCACTGGTTTTGGTAGGTTGGACTGTTTTTCCCTTTGTGTAAAGACAGATGCAAAAAACGAGTTAAATAGTTCTGCTTTCTCCCTGATACTTGTCACCTTCTTGCCACTTTCCCCCACTAATGGACCAATCATTTCCTTAACTTTTTTCTTGTTTCTTATATGTTGAAAGAAGCTTTTTTTGTTATTTTTGACTTTGGTCGCAAGCCTTAGTTCATTTTGAGCCTTAGCTTCCCTCACTTCATCTTTGCAGGCACGGGCTATTTGCTGATATTCTGTCTTAGTTATGTGCCCCTCTTTCCACTTCTTATACTTGTCCTTTTTATCTTTCAGTTTATCAGAGAGTTCTTTATGCAGCCATGTTGGTTTCTTTTGAAAGCTGTTATTTTTCTTCTTTGTTGGTATTGTGCTAGACTGGGCCTTTATTATCTCACTTTTCAAAATTTCCCAAGCTTCTTGAGTTGTTTTCCCCTTTAGGATTCTCATCCATGGAATTCTTCCCAAGCTCTCTCTAGGTTTATTGAAATTAGCTCTTTTAAAGTCCAAGATTCTAGTTTGGCTGTATTCTATTGCTTGTGCTTCCATAAAGTTGAATTCCAATATTGCATGATCACTTCTCCCCAAGGTTCCTGTGGCTTTGACACTTTCTATCATTTCATCTCTGTTAATGAGAATTAAATCCAATATGGCTAATCCCCTAGTTCCCTTCTCTACTTTTTGGGAGAGAAAGTTGTCTGCTAGGTTTGTCAGGAATCTATTAGATCTTCCACTTGGTGCAGAATTTGTCTCCCAGTTGATATCAGGGTAATTAAAGTCCCCCATTACTATTGTGATGCGCTTCCTACATACCTTAGTTAACTGACTAGCAAAAAGTTCATCTATTTCCTCTGTTTGGTTGGGCGGCCTATAGTATACACCTATGGCAATGTCATTTTCCCCCCTTTTATATTGACCCAAATACATTCAAGTTTACAGTTTTTGTCATTGTTGTGCTCTATTTCTGTAGAGATAAAGTTATTTCTTATATATAGAGCAACTCCACCTCCTCTTTTGTTTAGTCTATTTCTTTTAAATAATTTAAATCCCTCTAGCTGTGTATTCCATTTGTGGGTTTCGTCCCACCATGTTTCTGTAATGGCAACAATATCATATCCGCCCTCATTTACCTGAATTTCTAGTTCACCCTGCTTACTGTTCATACTCTGCGCATTGGTGTACAGACATTTGAGTCCTTTATGACTGACCCTGTGTTTACTTGCTACATAACTTGTGTGGTGCCTAAGTTTCCCTATTTTCTTAGATTGCCAGGGACAGGATGTTCTGTATCAATTAACTCACTGTCCCCGTTGTTTAGTTTAAATATTCCTTTAGAAAAGCTGTGAATTTATTGCCAAGTAACTCAGTCCCTTTCTTGGATGGATGCAGACCATCTCTTTTGTACATTTTTTCATTGGACCAGCTACAGACATCGTGACTAATATAACCAAAGCCTTCTCCTTTACACCACTCCTTTAGCCACATATTAAATTCTGCTATACACTGGCCTTTTCCATTTTGCTCCTTATACACTGGTAAGACCTCTGAAAATGTGAGCCTACAGCCTGTTCTGCTGAGTTCCTGCCCCAAGCTCTGGAAATCATTCTGCACAGAGAGTACATCATTTTGGGACAGATCATTAGTGCCAAGATGTACAATGGCATCCACATCACAGTCTTTGCTGGCATTGTTAACTATTTTGAAAATACGCTTCTTGTCCCTACTGGCAGTAGCACCTGGAAGACACCTGACCTTTTTTGAAACCTCTGTATCCTTTCCTAAATTAACATCCCTTATAATTGAGTCACCAACCAGAAGGTGTCTTCTCTTTTTGGGTACCTTTCTTTTCTTGCATGACTGATGTGTAATACCTGATTCACACTTCTCCCTGTCAGAAACAAGCTCATCTCGGACCATGGTCCCCTGCCTTTTTGAGTTATCACAATTACCTTGACCTGTTTCCTTAATGTCTCTGTTAAGGTCAGCAAGGGCACTGTATCTGTTATGCAGGGACACAGCTAGAGCTTTGGGTTTATGGTTCACAGCTCTCACCCTGCCAGATCCCACAAGCTAAACATCTTTGGTTAATAATGCCTTTTGTTAGTGAGATCTGTGAGAACAATCTGTGGGATGATGTCTACTGTGGATGTCTACTTTGTTCCTGGAAAATAGTTCTTCTGTCTTCATGGGATTTGTTTCTATATAAGACTGTGTGCATCTACTATTTTCCAGAATAAAGCTTCACTAAACAAAAAGGAACTTACTTTTGAGTGAGACCCACTCCTTTGCTCACTGAATTCTCAGTGTGCTCAGTGGAATGGTCTTCTTATGTACAGGTAGTCCTTGACTTACAACCATTTGTTTAGTGATCATTCAAAGTTACAACATCAATGAAAAAAGTGACTTATGACTGTTTTTCACACTTTACAACGATTGCACGTGGTAGCAGGAGCAAAACCAGCTTGGCAACTGGTTCATATTTATGACGGTTGCAATGCCCCAGGGTCATGTCATCACCTTTTATCAAGTTTGACAAGCAAAGTTCAATGGAGAAATCAGATTCACTTTACAACTGTATTACTAAACACCTACAGTGATTCACTTAACAACTGTGGCAAGAAGGTTTTTGGTTTGCGCGCGCAGCGCTTTCGGACGTGCAGGAAGAGCTCTCTCCCTGCCGTCCGATCCTTCTCCATTGGAGGACCCTGAAAACAGTCAAAGTCACCCTGGAGGGGAGACCACCGCAAGGAGGCCCTCCCTGTGATTGTTGAAGGGTGGCAGCCCTCCGCTTGAATCTGGAGCAGCTCCTTTGGCCATCTAGCACAACGAAGCAATCTGGAGGATCTAGGTGAGACCTTACCTTTCTTACCCCCTTTTACCTTCCTGTGGGACTTTTCTGAAAATTTCCTCCCCGTTTTTTGAAAAAATGGCATTTGTATACTTAGAGATTAACATTTCAAGCCTTAAAGCATTGAAGAAAAAAAATTGATTAAGCAAAGAAATTATGCAATCTTCCTTCTAATTAAAAAGCTTCTATTTTTGGTGGGGATCTACTACCCTATTTTCTGTTTAAGATGTGAATTGAGGAAAAAAGAATGGACTAATTATACAAAAGCTTTATATTAATTTGGGGGAAAAAGAACTTTTTTTGGCTAAACTTGGAATAGTAAGTAAACCTTATGCCTATTGTGAGAGCTGACTGAATAACAGAGCTGTCCTTGGCACTATCTTTAAAGATAAGTATGGGAACACCTGGCACTGAAAACAACTTTTAGGAACATTGGAGGTGGAAAATTATTGACTCCTATTAAAATAGCCTCCATGGAAGACTTAGCTGTAAACACCAATGAAATGGATGACTATATCCCACCACTTAATTACAAACTGATATTGAACACAATCTTGGCAATAACTGAGCAAATTAAAGCCAAACTGCATGATAAACCTGACAACTCAAAGCCACCAAATCAAACTTTGACCTTAAATGATGAACTGACAACCCAAAATCAAAAAGTAGAATTGGAAACTAACATCAAAATAGGAGACTTCAAAAAGCAACAAATGCAGCCTACAGAGAATCTTGAAATCCAAACTCTAATTCCAACTACAAAACTTACAACTCAAAAAACAACAATACCCGATGAAAGTAATATTAAGAGCGAAGATATCAAAGGCCTTCAAATAAAGTACGTTGAGGATTCAGCTAATCAAACGATAACAACATCAGCTACTACTTTCTACCTAAGCCACATGGAAATGGGTGAAGAAAAAGACAATTAATGACAATTATATTACATCAAACATTAAAAACTGAGCTATTAAAGCAATATTTCAATTACTATAAAGGGGACACCTGTTTTGCAAAACTGTCTTTTGGATGGTCTCCTCGGATCCAAATAGGAGGTGGAGGAAGAAAGGGAGACACATTTAAGAATTTAAAGGCACTAAGATGGAAGCCTGATTGGTACAAAAGGAAGGCGAGAGTTAGATTTAAAAAATTAGATTTGTCTCTCTCTTGGGATTTGTAAGGACAGAGCTTAAAATATCTCTTTTGATGGACTAAGGGGATTATATATACCGTATATACTTGAGTATAAGCCGACTCGAATATAAGCCGAGACCCCCAATTTTACCCCCAAAAAATGGAAAAAGTTGGTGACTCGAGTATAAGCCGAGGCTGGGAAATGCAGCAGCTCACCTTATGCTCCTCTCCAGAGATCTTCCCTCAGCAGCGGCCGGCAAAGTAGCTCGCACGCGAAACAAGCCCGGCAGAGGAGCCGGAGCGGCGAGCAGAGGCACCCGGCCCAGATCCTGCAAGGCCCGGCCGAGACACGCCCCCAGCAGCGGAGCTGCTCCGGCTCCTCTGCCGGGCTTGTTTTGCATGTGAGCTACTTTGCCTGATGCTGAGAAGACCCGCTTGGGCACTCGGGTTGCTGTCAGTCTCCGCAGGCCCTTCTCGTTTCCAGGAACGTCAAGCGCGCTTGGCTCTCCACCCCCACGGCAGGGCAGGGCAGGGCAGAGACTTGCTCGCCCTTCTGACGGCCCTGAAGAGAAACGAAGGGCTTGCAAACTCCCCGCGAGAAGCTGGGCGAAGCGCGCGGCTGGGCGAGTGTGTGCCTGCGCGCGTATTTACGAAAGAAACGCTCCGAGAGTTCTTCTTTCTCCGCCCCCTTGGGGGGAACTCTAGCGACTGCTGTAGCCGCGCTTCTCTTCTCGGCTCCAAAAATAGGGATTTCTACTCTCTCTCTCTCTCTCTCTCTCCCCTCCCCACCCCGCATTCTCCTGCCTCTTCGATTGCGACAATAAAAGGGCGAAGGGTGCGCTGGTTTCTTCCTCCCCCCCTCCCCTCCCCTCCCCGATTGTCAGGTGAGGCAGCTGGAGGTCTGGCCGGGAGATTGTAGCAGTTTTGAAACGCCGCGGCTTGAAACGCCTGATCAGCTGATTTTCGGGTGGAAGAGCCGCGGCTTGCATCTGTTTGCATCTGCCTGAATTAGACCGAAACGGCCTGAATTTGACCAGAGTTGCTTTGTAATGGCTGGAGGAACTGCAGAGGAGGTCTTCCTGGGAGATTGTGGCCGTTTTGAAACGCCGCGGCTTGAAACGCCCGATCAGCTGATTTTCGGGGCGGAAAGAGCCACGGCTTGAATCTGCTTGTATTTGTTTGAACTTAACCAGAAACAGCTCGTAATGGCTGGAGGAACTGCGGAGGGAGTGAATGCTCCAGCCTGGAATATTTGGAAAGGCTGGGAGAACCGGATGAACTGCAGCTTAAGCGACTGTTGCCGGAGGAGCCATGGCTTGAAACGCCCCAGTTTTGGGGCAGCATTTGCTTGTTCCCTCCCTCCCTCCCTCCCTCCCCTTTCCCTCCTCTCTAAATCCTTCCTTCCTTCCTTCCTTCCTTCCTTCCTTCCTTCCTTCCTTCCTCCCTCCCTCCCTCCCTCCCTCCCCTTTCCCTCCTCTCTAAATCCTTCCTTCCTTCCTTCCTTCCTTCCTTCCTTCCTTCCTTCCTTCCTTCCTTCCTTCCCCAGCCCTAATCCGGAAAGTGGAAGGAAAGAAGAGTAAAGGCTGGGCGGAGGAGGAGGGGAAGTTTAAAAAGGGGGCGCCGTTCCCTTTAAAAAGCCGCCCGCCACGCCGCGCTCCCTCGCAGCACTCGCGGCGGCTGGCTTCTTGGCTCCCGGTCTCCCCCAGGCTTCCCGGCTGTGATTGGCGAGCGAGCCTCCCGAGCTCCGGCGGCCGTGACATCAGCAGAAGCGGAGCAAGCAAAAGCGAAGGGGGAAGGAAGTTCACCAGCAGCACCTCGAGCCCGCTCCGAGCGCTGGCGGACGCGGAGCCGAAAGAGAAGCAGCATCTCTGCGCGCCCGGGCTGCTGGGGTGAAGTTGCAGCCGCCGCACCAACCAGCCGAGGAGAAGCAAGAGAAGGAAGTCGCCGCCGCTGCCCAGGCTGGGTTTCCTTGAAGGCTGCTGTTTGCACCCGGGAAGGAAAGTGCAGGAAAAAGGGCAAAGTGGCGAGCTAGCCCGGCATTCAACGTTTCTTCGCCGCTGCCATCCCCGAGAAGGCGAAGGGCTCCTATTTACAGCCACCCATCCGAGAGAAAAGCGGATGTCGGTGCTTCGTCGGCCTTGATCCGGGACGCAGCCTGACCTCCCCTCGTCCCGGGAGACTCTCGCTTCCCCCCACCCCCCACCCCCCACCCTCCCTACATCCCGAGCCTTCCAGATCTTCGCCTGCCTACTCGCGAGCAGGCATGTTTTCCAGCCAATCCGGGCCTGGGAGCAGGGCGCCGGCGGCACGTCCACTTTCCCCGCACTCTCCGTTCAGACGGCGCCCTTTGAGCCTGGAGTGATGCGGACGTCGGAAAAGGGCGCCGGGCGAAAGCAGCGAAGCGGGATCGCCGCGTGCCCCCCACTCCTCCTCCTCCTCCTCCTCTTCTTCTTCTTCCTCCTCCTGGTCGGCTTGACACCCCCATTTCGGCTGCTTCGCAAACTGCTTCCTCCACCCCACCCCACCCCACCTCACCCCTCCCCGCAAAAGATGCCGGGGTCGACAGCGTTTTTTCTACCCGGAACAAGCAAACACGCAGGCAACCCTGCACTATTCAGCTCAGTGAAGTCACGCTTGGTTAAAAAACAGATTTAATAATAATAATAAGAAGAAGAAGAAGTTGGGCTGATCAAATGTTTCAATAATGACTGAAGGAGAGCTGCTTGTACCTTGGTCTTTGTGCTGGTGTCTTGACATGCCAATACACTAGTACGGAAAGCTGCCGTTCACTTTCGGGGGGAGGAAAAAAAACACAACAACACCGCACGCTTTCCGCCCCGAAAATCAGCTGATCGGGCGTTTCAAGCCGTTTCAAGCGTGACTTCACTGAGCTGAATAGTGCAGGGTTGCCTGCGTGTTTGCTTGTTCCGGGTAGAAAAAACGCTGTCGACCCCGGCATCTTTTGCGGGGAGGGGTGAGGTGGGGTGGGGTGGGGTGGAGGAAGCAGTTTGCGAAGCAGCCGAAATGGGGGTGTCAAGCCGACCAGGAGGAGGAAGAAGAAGAAGAGGAGGAGGAGGAGGAGGAGTGGGGGGCACGCGGCGATCCCGCTTCGCTGCTTTCGCCCGGCGCCCTTTTCCGACGTCCGCATCACTCCAGGCTCAAAGGGCGCCGTCTGAACGGAGAGTGCGGGGAAAGTGGACGTGCCGCCGGCGCCCTGCTCCCAGGCCCGGATTGGCTGGAAAACATGCCTGCTCGCGAGTAGGCAGGCGAAGATCTGGAAGGCTCGGGATGTAGGGAGGGTGGGGGGTGGGGGGTGGGGGGAAGCGAGAGTCTCCCGGGACGAGGGGAGGTCAGGCTGCGTCCCGGATCAAGGCCGACGAAGCACCGACATCCGCTTTTCTCTCGGATGGGTGGCTGTAAATAGGAGCCCTTCGCCTTCTCGGGGATGGCAGCGGCGAAGAAACGTTGAATGCCGGGCTAGCTCGCCACTTTGCCCTTTTTCCTGCACTTTCCTTCCCGGGTGCAAACAGCAGCCTTCAAGGAAACCCAGCCTGGGCAGCGGCGGCAACTTCCTTCTCTTGCTTCTCCTCGGCTGGTTGGTGCGGCGGCTGCAACTTCACCCCAGCAGCCCGGGCGCGCAGAGATGCTGCTTCTCTTTCGGCTCCGCATCCGCCAGCGCTCGGAGCGGGCTCGAGGTGCTGCTGGTGAACTTCCTTCCCCCTTCGCTTTTGCTTGCTCCGCTTCTGCTGATGTCACGGCCGCCGGAGCTCGGGAGGCTCGCTCGCCAATCACAGCCGGGAAGCCTGGGGGAGACCGGGAGCCAAGAAGCCAGCCGCCGCGAGTGCTGCGAGGGAGCGCGGCGTGGCGGGCGGCTTTTTAAAGGGAACGGCGCCCCCTTTTTAAACTTCCCCTCCTCCTCCGTCCAGCCTTTACTCTTCTTTCCTTCCACTTTCCGGATTAGGGCTGGGGAAGGAAGGAAAGAAGGAAGGAAGGAAGGAAGGAAGGAAGGAAGGAAGGAAGGAAGGAAGGAAGGAAGGAAGGAAGGATTTAGAGAGGAGGGAAAGGGGAGGGAGGGAGGGAGGGAGGAAGGAAGGAAGGAAGGAAGGAAGGAAGGAAGGATTTAGAGAGGAGGGAAAGGGGAGGGAGGGAGGGAGGGAGGGAACAAGCAAACGCTGCCCCAAAACTGGGGCGTTTCAAGCCATGGCTCCTCCGGCAACAGTCGCTTAAGCTGCAGTTCATCCGGTTCCCCCAGCCTTTCCAAATATTCCAGGCTGGAGCATTCACTCCCTCCGCAGTTCCTCCAGCCATTACGAGCCGTTTCTGGTTAAGTTCAAACAAATACAAGCAGATTCAAGCCGTGGCTCTTTCCGCCCCGAAAATCAGCTGATCGGGCGTTTCAAGCCGCGGCGTTTCAAAACGGCTACAATCTCCCGGCCAAACTTCCAGCTGCCTCACCTGACAATCGGGGAGGGGAGGGGAGGGGGGGAGGAAGAAACCAGCGCACCCTTCGCCCTTTTATTGTCGCAATCGAAGAGGCAGGAGAATGCGGGGTGGGGAGGGGAGAGAGAGAGAGAGAGTAGAAATCCCTATTTTCGGAGCCGAGAAGAGAAGCGTGGCTACAGCAGTCGCTAGAGTTCCCCCCAAGGGGGCGGAGAAAGAAGAGCATTCACTCCCTCCGCAGTTCCTCCAGCCATTACGAGCCGTTTCTGGTTAAGTTCAAACAAATACAAGCAGATTCAAGCCGTGGCTCTTTCCGCCCCGAAAATCAGCTGATCGGGCGTTTCAAGCCGCGGCGTTTCAAAACGGCCACAATCTCCCAGCAAGACCTCCTCTGCAGTTCCTCCAGCCATTACAAAGCAACTCTGGTCAAATTCAGGCCGTTTCGGTCTAATTCAGGCAGATGCAAACAGATGCAAGCCGCGGCTCTTCCACCCGAAAATCAGCTGATCGGGCGTTTCAAGCCGCGGCGTTTCAAAACTGCTACAATCTCCCGGCCAGACCTCCAGCTGCCTCACCTGACAATTGGGGAGGGGAGGGGAGGGGGGGAGGAAGAAACCAGCACACCCTTCGCCCTTTTATTGTCGCAATCGAAGAGGCAGGAGAATGCGGGGTGGGGAGGGGAGAGAGAGAGAGAGAGAGAGAGTAGAAATCCCTATTTTTGGAGCCGAGAAGAGAAGCGCGGCTACAGCAGTCGCTAGAGTTCCCCCCAAGGGGGCGGAGAAAGAAGAACTCTCGGAGCGTTTCTTTCGTAAATACGCGCGCAGGCACACACTCGCCCAGCCGCGCACTTCGCCCAGCTTCTCGCGGGGAGTTTGCAAGCCCTTCGTTTCTCTTCAGGGCCGTCAGAAGGGCGAGCAAGTCTCTGCCCTGCCCTGCCCTGCCGTGGGGGTGGAGAGCCAAGCGCGCTTGACGTTCCTGGAAACGAGAAGGGCCTGCGGAGACTGACAGCAACCCGAGTGCCCAAGCGGGTCTTCTCAGCATCAGGCAAAGTAGCTCACATGCAAAACAAGCCCGGCAGAGGAGCCGGAGCAGCTCCGCTGCTGGGGGCGTGTCTCGGCCGGGCCTTGCAGGATCTGGGCCGGGCGCCTCTGCTCGCCGCTCCGGCTCCTCTGCCGGGCTTGTTTCGCATGTGATTCCGGGCCAGGTGCTGCTGAGGGCGAGCAGAGGCACCCGGGCGACCCCAGCAGCATCAGGCAAAGTAGCTCGGCCGCGCGCAAGTCCTCGGTAAGTTCTTTTTTTTTGTTGACTGGAGTATAAGCCGAAGTGGATTTTTTCAGCCCAAAAAGTGGGCTGAAAAATTCGGCTTATACTCAAGTATATACGGTATCTAGATCTTTAAAGGAAAACAAAATTAAGCTTCTAGAACAGACATGTCAAACTCGTGATGTCACATGACGTCGTGCGATGTGTCGGAACTTTTTTCCATTGCTGGCAATGGGATGGGTGCAGTTTCTCCATGACGCTCCAGCCCGCGGGCCAGCAGTTTGACACCTCTGTTCTAGAAGATACTTTTGAACTATATTAGAGAATCTAGAATTTTATATACAAAAGATAGTATTTTAATAATTGTTGAACGGTTAAGACAAAAAATATCTTTCTAATAATTGGTGATTTGTTAAGACTTTAATGGTAAAACATAAGAATGTTTTGTAATGAACAATGTAAGCTTTGTAGACAAGAAAATTATTTTTTATTGAAATAGGGAATTGTGGGTTACCCAAAAATTAAGCTTTATTTCGTATATTATAGGCAACTTTAGAATATTCTATTGCAATTAGATAAAATTTAAAAACAGGATATTGATATGTATTAGTAAAAATATATTGAAAATTTTGTTAATTGACTAGGTTACAACTAGAAATGTATTAACTTGACTATGTGATAACTAAGGGAATCAGAGAGGGAATCCCTGTTGATGCAACCTGAACTATTTACAACTTGTTCTTTGTTATTTTGACTAGCCAACCACTGTATTGCTTCACAAATACATGTATATGTAAATATTAAAAAATCAATAAAACTTTATATATAAAAAACAACTGTAGCAAGACAGGTCGTAAAATGGAGCAAAACTCAATTAACAACTCTCTCACTTAAAAGAAATGTTGGGGTCGATTGTGATCAAAAGTCGAGGAGCAGCTGTATAGGACAAGCCCTGGTTTGTGCAAGGAAAAACCCATAAGTACATTCCTATGACATGAGGGTCATCTTAACCACAGTCCAGAATGTCCATGATTCCTCCCCTCCGCTAATTTGAATATCTCCATATCATCTCTCTGTATTTTCTTTTCTAGAGGCTGTATCATGTCAAGCCCAAAGCATTAAGGTTTTTTTTAATTGAATTAAATCAGTGATAAACTCATAATTCAACCCAGGAGAGCTTTGGTTTATTTCCTAAACTCAAGTGTCATTTTTGTTCTCTATATAGTAGCGTCAGGGGAAAAAAAATAAATGAAGCTTTTTATTTTATATTCTAATCAGTACATTTCTGCATCCTTGAGACTCAGCATTTCCAAACATATAACTATTTTTCCTCTTGACATTTACCTCTTAAAACTTCAAATTCCAGCTCATCCATTAACGGCTGTACAAACCTTTCAGTCCCTGGAAATGTGCTCATAATTTGAGATTTATTTAGTTTAATTTCAGATATACCCACTGGGCCCAGATTATTTGCCTTCTGCTACTGTGAATAAAAGAAGTTTAGGCTCAAGTGTGTTTTTGTGCTGAGGGGGGTAACCAGAAAATGGGAGCAGGAAGTACAATACTGCAGCCAATGGCACATAAAGAATATTTATGTGTATATTTGTAAACATACTAGTTCTTTCCTCCAGTGTCTAAATCCAAAGTCCTACACATTCAACCTCCATTTGGTTGATCTCAGCCTCTTCCCATCACACTAATTTGTGTGCCAAATTCTCAAGGAAAGATTTTTTTTAATTCCCATTTGTAATAATTTGAAACCCCCTTTTATTTACTCATTAAAATAATGTGATTGTTTAAGCATAGCTATTTAAAAACATTTATTACCCAAACCAATTAGCAATTGTCACATTGAATGTGCTACATTAATTTTTCAATAATGAAAATTAAATGAATACGAAAAAATCAAACTCAACAAGTTTTCATTTTTGGGGTGGAGGGGTTATTATTATGATTTTAGGTAATCTATGCAGGTGCTACATCTGTAAATTGAAATATCTCTCTCGGAAAGCCCCCCCCCCCCGCTTCTTCAAAAGAAAAACAAAGCAAAAAATCATATACTGTAGGTGGAAGAAGTGCAAAAAGGGAGGCATAAAAGGCTCCCATAATAAAGCACAGCTGGAAGGGATAGTGTGAGTGTCAGGTTAGGTTGGATACACTGCAGCCTATAGAGTTAATAGAGCAAAGAGATATAACAGAAACTTACCAAGATGCCAGAGAGGAGAGGAGAGGAGAGGAGAGGAGAGGAGAGGAGAGGAGAGGAGAGGAGAGGAGAGGAGAGGAGAGGAGAGGAGAGGAGAAGAGTGCTGGAGGCAAAGAAATTATAGCTTTCATTGAGACAGTGGCTGATAGAGGAAGGGAAACAGAAGAGATCATTAGACAAGGGGACAAGTAGCTTGTTGCAGATTCCTTTTTCTAACCCAGTAGTTCCCACCAATGGACTAAACAGATTATTGGGTGCCTATCAGGCAGGTTGTGCTGGTAAATTCCAGGTCTGTACAGAAGAACCACATCCATCCAGTTTTGGATGAATGCACAGTCCTGTATTACTGAAATCTAGTTTGGCAAAGATAGGAAAGTTATCCCAGATTTTTGCAATGTCAAAAATGGAGAGGGGGGGATTGCTATGCTCATTTCTGAGCCTTTGAAAGTGACTAGTACCATTGCACTAGAGATGATTGTTTGCAACCGTCTATATGTGCAACTGGGCTATTGGAAGAAAAAACATTGCAAAGCTCCTATTGGAATTTCCCATTCTTTTGGTACCGAGGAATTTCAATCTTCATGTCTTAAGTGTTTGTGTGAATTTACCAGTCACCATGATGTATCTTAGGTAATATCAGTTCCAACTTCCAATACATATGCAGTCATCTAGCTGCTCTGGTCTTTAGTTTACAGGAGATTAAATTTGAAAACAATGATGATGATGATAATGGAAGGGACCTTGGAGGTCATCTAGTCCAACCCCCTGCTCAGGCAGGAAACCCTATACCATTTCAGGCAAATGGCTGTCCAGTCTCTTCTTAAAAACTTCCAGTGTTGGAGCATTAACAGCTTCTGGAGGCAGATTGTTCCACTGATTAATTGTTCTAACTGTCAGGAAGTTTCTCCTTAGTTCTAGGTTGCTTCTCTCCTTGGTTAGTTTCCATCTGTTACTTCTTGTCCTGCTTTCAGGTGCTTTGGAGAATAGCTTGATTCCTTCTTCTTTGTGGCAACCCCTGAGATATTGGAACACTGCTATCATGTCACCCCTAGTTCTTCTCTTCATTAAACTACACATACCCAATTCCAGCAACCGTTCCCTATATGTTTTAGCCTCCAGTCCCCTAATCATCTTTGTTGCTCTTCTCTGTACTCTTTCTAGAGTCTCAACATCTTTTTTTACATCGTGGTGACCAAAACTGGATGCAGTATTTCAAGTGTGGCCTTACCAAGGCATTGTAAAGTGGTATTAACACTTCTGTGATCTTGATTCTATCCCTCTGTTAATGCAGCCTAGCACTGTGTTGACTTTTTTGGCAGCTGCAGCACACTTCTGAGTCATATTTAAATGAAAGACAATGACCACAGTCCTTTCCTATTGTCAGTTCACATTTTTGGTCAGGTTGTAGATTTATTTATTTTATTTATTAATCAAATTTATATAGCTGCCTATCTCTCTCCAAAGGAAATCTGCAGATTGTATGCATCTTGAACTTCTGCAAGGGTAAACTTGTTAAGATGGTTTGTTCTAGGCATCTTAAGGCTCCAGAGGATTGTTGATGATTTGATAGACAGGTTGCCATTCACCTGGACATAGTAAATTTCTGGTTCTATAAGGATAGAACATAGTAAATTTCTGGTTCTGTAAGGATAGAACATAGTAAATTTCTGGTTCTGTAAGGATAGAACATAGTAAATTTCTGGTTCTGTAAGGATAGAACATAGTAAATTTCTGGTTCTATAAGGATAGAACATAGTAAATTTCTGGTTCTATAAGGATAGAACATAGTAAATTTCTGGTTCTATAAGGATAGAACTAAAAGGCTAGAAAAGAGAGTTCCTTTGAAGTTTTTTTCACTAGCGGATACTGGTTGGCAGTTTTGTTTATGGTCCCCTTTGGGAGAACCAGAGTAATGAAATGCCTGGAGGCTGATGTGATCCATACTCAATCTTGCTTTTTCAGGTGACTAGAATCAAGGAGTGGGCATGTAGGTAGATTACAAAGGTAGTCAATCCCTCTTGAAGGTGGAGTTTCAAAGAGGCAGTAGGTATCTCTCTTGGAGAAGCTGGGATTTATAGGCACCATTTTATGGTTACTCTACTCTTCCCTGAGCAAGGTTCGAGTAAGAGTTAGGGTTGAGGGTTAGTGCTACATAATAGATTCTATCTTTTGTATGGGAAGGAAAATCTCAATCTCTGCTTTGTTCTGAAAGGAGTCCAATCTGCTATCTGTTTGTTTTGTATTACCTCACTCTCACAGCTACACCAGTTGCTAGAATAATTCCAAGTACTGCTTATTATTTATAAAGTTCTATATGGTGCAGCACAGATTAGATTAGAGACTGCCTTACTTGAAATTATTCTGCATCCCATAAGTGCAACAAGAGAGAACTTGTTTAAGTTCCCTTGACTGCAAGTCCTAAAAGGGACATGAGTTAAAAACAAAAAAAACAAAACAAAACCAACAGCCCTTGTCTGCTGTTGCCCTGCCATTATCCAGAATCCCCAGAAATCAGGGCTGATGGTTTCCTCTCCTTTTTCAGTGGGTGTTTGATCTGAGCTGATGGGAAGCCATGTCTAACTATGTTATGTTGGCCTGAAGGTGCCCAGTTCTTCTATATATTGTTATTTTATCCTTTTATTATTAACCACCCTTCGTGTCAAAGGGATCTTATCTCATGCAGTGATTGTTTCACTGTCTTCTTCCACCTTCTGCTTAATGTGTTGAGCTGCAAAGCAAAGAATGCTAATTGATGAACACACACACACATGTCTATTGCATGCCTGCAATAAGTGTACTTGCCCAAAGATTACAGGGGAAGGGGGAGTGCATTACAAAGATAAACTATGTGCAGAACAACAATGTTATTTAGGTAGCTGGAGGCTTTTCATGTTTCCCTTTCTTTATCCCTCCCTGCCCCCCCCAAAAGGTACTAAAAACGTTGGCCATTCTAGTCTGCATTATTTTTCACCAAGGCATATAAATCACTTCAGAAACTCTTATTATCTTATTTTCCCTCTGTTTTCTTCTTGTCTATTTTGAGAAAAATTAATGCATTTGTCTCTGCAAAGGAATGAGGTGGGGTTGGGTGGAGGCTGAGGGGACAGAATTGCCTCTATAATTCAGTTTTAAAAACAAGCCCCGCTGGCTGGTGGAGGGGCCTCCTCTTAGGCAACTCATTTTTCATGCAAGTAATTGAAGCTTTTCCTTCGATTTTTTTCCTCCGGGTGATAAAGACAACTGGGGCCTTCCTGGAATTTGGAGACATCTTCCACAGAGGTAAATGTAACACTGATCTCAAGCACCAAGTGGCTCACAAAGAATTCTTCAATGTGTCCTGAAAGGATCCAAATGATGATTTCTAACCAGGCTTTGGAGAAATTTAAATAAGATTCTTCAAAGAATGCAGTATTGTAGAGGAAAGATGCCAGCACAATATAATATTATTATTGTTATTATTGTTATTATTATTATTATTATTATTATTATTATTATTATTATTATTATTATTATTGATGATGATGATGATGATGATGATGATGTCAATGGTGAAAGACTGAGAGAGGTTAATATCAAGAGAGGAATATTTCAAGGAGATTCATTATCACTACTACTATTTGTTACTGTCGCCTTACTAGGAAATGCTTCCATCCTGCAACAATATCTGTAATACCATCAAACATCCACATCTGCCTAGCCCAGGTCCTTGGTAAGGACTCAATAGGTAGACAAAAATGCCAAATCCAATCTGAACATTGGGCTGACTGTGTGATGATCAATAATAATAATGTCAATGGTGAAAGACTGGGAGAGGTTAATATCAAGAGAGGAATATTTCAAGGAGATTCATTATCACCACCACTATTTGTTACTGCACTGTTTCCTCTGTCAACAATACTGAATAACTCAGGACATGGCTATCAAACATCAAAAACATCTGCCAGACTATCCCACTTCCTTTACATGGATGATCTGAAGCTGTATGGAAAAACATCATCTGAAATAGAATCACTGCTGAACACTGTCCGTATATATAGCCAAGATATTGCAATGGAGTTTGGCATGGACAAATGAGCCACACTTACTCTCAAACAAGGAAAAATAGTGAAAACTGAAGGAATAAAGATGCTCCACAAAAATAACATTAAAAGTCTGGATAAGGAAGATTACTACAAATACTTGGGTATCCTTTAAGCTGACAACATCAAGCACATTAAAGTCAAGAAAAGGATTAGAGGTGAATACATCAAAAGAGTGAAGAAGATCTTAAAGTCCAAACTCAATGGAGGAAATATCGTGAAGGCTATCAACACCTGGGCAATTCCAGTCATTAGATACACAGCTGGAATAGTGGACTGGACTCAAGCAATACTAAAAACAATGGATAGGAAAAAACAATGACAATGAATCATGCCCTTCATCCACGCAGTGACATTGATAGACTCTATCTACCAAGGCAAATAGGTGGATGTGGAATGCTGCAAGTGCATTAGATGGTTGAAGAAGAAAAAATGGCTTTGGAAGAATATCTGAAGGACAATGATGAAGATGCACTGAAATTAATATATCAGGAAGGCTTACTGGCTACTGGAGAGACCAAAGTGGCCTACAAGAAAGACCAAATGAAGAACAGAATAGAGGCATGGGAAGACAAAGCACTACATGGCTAGTACATTAAAAAAAATAGCTGGGAAAGCAGATAATAACAAGACCTGGCAATGGCTAAGTGCAGGAAAGTTGAAGAAAGAGACCAAAGGACTAATTCTGGCTGCACAAGAGCAAGCCTTAAGGACAAATACATTCAAAGTCAAAATTGAGAAGACAGCAACAGACAGTAAGTGCCGCCTATGCCAAGAAGCTGAAGAAACATTGGACCACCTGGTAAGCTGCTGCAAGAAGATCACACAGACTGACTACAAGCAGCGGCATGACAAAGTAGCAACAATGGTGCATTGGAAGATCTGCAAGAAATATCATTTGCCAGTAAGCAAGAACTGGTGGGATCATAAAATCCAGTCTGAACATCTGGCTGACTGTGCAATTATTATTATTATTATTATTATTATTATTATTATTATTATTATTATTAATTATTATTATTATTATTATCAAAAAATATCATTTGCCTGCAAGCAAGAACTGATGGGACCATAAAATAGAGAAAGTCATAGAAAATGAAAAAGTTAAATTGCTCTGGGACTTCAGAATTCAAACAGACAAGCACCTGCAACATAACACCCCGGAATTAACAATTGTCGATAAGAAAGACAAAAAAGACTGGATAGTGGACGTGGCAGTGCCTGGAGACAGCAGAAGAGACGAGAAAGAACTGGAGAAGATAACAAAATACAAAGACCTACAAATAGAAATAGAAGGACTGTGGCAAAGACAAGCAAGGATAGTACCAATAGTAATAGGCGCCTTGAGTGCAATCCCAAAACAACTGGAGCACCACTTGAACACCATTGGCATTGACAAATTCACCAGCAGTCAACTGCAAAAGGCAACTTTACTTGGAACAGCTTCCATCCTGTGGATGATATCTGTAACACCATCAAACATCCAGATCTGTCTATCTCAAGTCCTTGGTAAGTATTCAATAGGTAGACAAAAATGCCAAAGCCAGTCTGAACATCTGGCTGACTGTGTAATAACAATAATAATAATAACAACAGTAATAGCAGGGCTTTTTTTTCTCACACACATAATGCTGATAAAGAGTCCTGGAGACGCAATGGTTAGAATGCAGTACTGCAGGCTAATTCTGCTGAGTGCTGGCTCTTAACAGTTTGGCAGTTTGAATATCCCCAGCTCAAGGTTGACTCAGCCTTCCATCCTTTTGAGGTCAATAAAATGAGGACCCAGATTGTTGGGGGCAATAGGCTGACTCTGCAAACCACTCAGAGAGGGCTGTAAAGCACTATGGCGTGATATATAATAAGTTTACCGTAAGTATTATTGCTATTGCTATAAAGTTTGAATAACTTCATTTATTTTTCATAGGGGGTGAGACAAAGAGACTACCTCCAGATGCAAAATTAATCCGAATCTCTATCAATGTACCTAAATCCACATTTAAAAAGGGAGAGGAAAAAATAGAGCCAAGTGTCATGTTTTCCCAGTGAATGAATTTTTACAGAAGTAAAAGTTTCAAAAGTGTGTGGTGATCCTGCCATATTTCTCTTATGTACTGTGCCAAGAGGTTCTGGATAGGGCTTGGGTTTCCTCTATGGTTCTATGAAGATGGCATGGAAGCCACAGATTATTATTAGTCATCTTTCATCCATTTTTATTTTTTAAAAGTGATTCAAAGCATTTGCTTTGCGGCTCCTCTGACTGTTTAGACCACCCAAAACTAAGTTTTCTTCCTCTTCTTCCTTCTCCTCCAAAATATAATTTTAACTGCACTGTTTATTGCCAGATATTTGTCATTGGTTCCCTCAGTCTCAAACATATTTATAGCACATGAGACCCCCTTAGAGAATATCATTATTCTCAAATATGACTTCTTTATAGACTCTTGTATACTATACATTCTACTATTGTAAAGGGGAAAACATTCTTTATTTATACTACAGCTTCTGAATTTGGGCTACAAATATCAGGCCCATTCATATTCCTGAAGTCATTCTTCATACCTCTGTTCCTGTTATTTCACCTTTGTATGCCATGTTTGTGTCTGTATATTTATTTATTTATTTATTTAAGCCATGCAAAGGGACACCTTAAACCCAAAAGGGCAGAGGCTTTGAAACAAGCACACATATAGTACTGAATGAAAAGAAGGACTAGAATATACAGACTCATGGAATCCTGTGTTTTCAGAATGCTGCAGTGCAAAGCCACACAAATGACACCAGTGCATTTCTCAACTGCACATGTAATTGCACATATTACACAAATGTTTGAATTAAAAATGCACTCATTAAGAGTAGCATGAACACAAAAATGCATTGGGGATACTACTTGCTGACTACTTGCTGGATGCTGAGTGCATATGTTACAAGCATTCACAAAAATGCATATGAATTTTTGGAATGATCTAAACTGGTGTGGTAACTAGACTAAGCAGAACTTGGTTGCTGATAAAATGAGAATGTGAATGAATTGAAATGGTTAGATTCACTCATCCCAAATCACAGGTGACACGGAAGAGCTACATACATTTTCCTCCATTAAGGATAGATAGATAGATAGATAGATAGATAGATAGATAGATAGATAGATAGATAGATAGATGGATGGATGGATGGATGGATGGATGGATGGATGGATGACAGACAGACAGACAGACAGACAGACATGGATTCCTTAAAACTTAGAAAATATGACTTCCTTAAAACCTAGATTTTTAAAAAACAAAAATCAAAACAAATTGGTTGATGTGAAGTAAATTTGCTCTTTTCTTAAAGAATTCTCTCTCCAATTATGTGGGGGGGAAGGGGGATAGAATTGCAGGAAATTGTGTCCTTTTTTCCCCCATAGGGGAATATTTTGCAAAGTTTGCTGCTGGGATCTCCTCCCCTGTTCCAAGTGTCAACAAACTGCAAATATCCTCCCTTCCATCTCAACTAAGCCACCAGCCCAACACAATAAAACCTGGCCAAGTGCATTATTTAGGAACCCATGGTGCATGTGATGCCGCACAGTCCCTCATTTGATTAATGAACCAATTGTGGCAGGGTATTCTGTGCTCAGCACTTTATCCCTGACCCAAAGCAGGCAAATCCCATCAGGGCATTCTTTCTCCCTGTCCCTCCTGTCTCAACCTTGTCATGTAATTGTTTATCGGAAGATGAATGTACACAATAATCCAGGGCAAGGAGAGCTGATGTATGTGGTGTTAATGAATGAAATAATCAGGTGGGCAATAATAACTAGGACGTGACTTGGCAGAGAGGACCTAACAGGGCATTAGCATTCTGCAGCCACTCTGCCTTTATCTCCTGAGCCTGATGTCTGACAACCACCATGGGTTAGCCCATGAATAAAATACAGACCGATGCTCAGACATAATTAAACTGCCAATGTGGATGTACCTAAATGAACTTGATATCTTAATGACATAAGATAGCAGGTGAGTAATGAAGGCCAGGGGAAAGAGATGTGCATAATGAATGAAAGCACCAGGCCTTTCTGGGAAGGCTCACCCTTAAGGGGACATTTCTCTTACACGCACACAAAAAAGGCTCCTTAGCACCTTCATGTTCTCCAAGCATGACTTGTAAGTCAACTCTGCATGTTGGTTTCTAATGTTCAGTTAAGGAGTACAGTTTGTTTTTCAGACAGAGGCAAAAAAAGCTCTCTGCTCTCAAAAAAAAAATAGAGTATGGAAGCCAGTTCTTTTCACACGACTATTTTCTCATTTTAGGAATACATCACTGCTGTTCAAGAAGATCTAAATCCAGTAGCCTCAAGTTAACTTGAGGTCAGAGAAGCAAAATACTTTGGAACAATAACATTTTTTAGTCACCAAGCAAAATACTTTGAAACAACAAACATTTTTATATGATAGGGCAGAGGATTCATCCTTATTCATCTATCCAGCAAAAATCAACGAATGTAGGTTATCAGGTTCTTTGCCACTGGGCCCTGTGCAAAGGAACCACACCATGTTTCATCAAAATTGGATTACATCAGATGAGCTCAAACTACATATTCAATATAAGTGTGAAAGGATAATTGAAGAAGTTTTGATGATGCAAGTCCTTCCCCCACTGTAGTAATTCATCTTCCACAGAAATTGCTAGATGATTGAATGTAATTGTGTGAATGAATTCGCTTGGCATCCTAACCTATCACTTTTGTTTGTTCAAAGCACCTCATGTTATCTCAGGAACATTTGCAATGTTATTTCAGGAGCATCTGCAATTGCCTGGCAACCATGCCTCAAGCACTGGGAAACCCAGTCTACCATTTGCAAAGGTTGGGAAGCAACATTAGCACATTTGTGCCTTCAATGACAGCAATGGGCAAACCAACACCTGAAGCCATACTCACCTTCCTGCAAACGACAGATCTTAAACTTTTGGGTCCAATCTTTTGGTTCTGGCAGGAGGACTTAAGTTGCAGAACACAGTTAATATTATGAGAACAGGAAAGTCTGAAGTTAATTTTTAATAGCTGCAGTAGTATGCTCTACTGGAGCATCCTAGATATTGGGGGTCTATATATCAGGTTATATTATGCATTTAGCTTTGTAGTGGTTCCCAGGACCAAGTTTTATGTTAGTATCCTAGCTTGAACATCCTCCTTCCACTGGCAATCTCTGTGGTTCAGAGCATTGGAATCGAGGTATGGGTCCCAAACCCTCTGGGTGAAGCTGAAAAATGCCTGTTGATGGAAATTCTGCTGGAAATGGGGATAAATGTAAGATATTGTTTCTCTCAAAATGAAGTGAGAGAAGTCAGCAAGCCCAGGCTAGACAACCCATTATTAACAATATTGTGTACAATATTTGTACACAATGCCAAGACAAAGACAAACAAACTACCGCATGGCTTAATGTTACGTATGATACAGGCAGCAGACTTTTCTTGCCATTCTGCATTACTGAATCCTTCTTTGGCCCAGCCATCTGCTTCTCTGAGTCAGCCTCTCTCTTTTCTACCAGAGCATCAATCCAGAGATGCTATCAAGCCCGCTGCTCTTTTCCCCAGGAGAGCTTGAGGCACAGACTTTGTTTTTCGAATTACCCTGTGTTTTTGTTCCACCAGCAAACAGCCACTGGAGTTAAGAGGCTTATTTACCATTTTGGCATCTATTTACCTAAGCTTTGCTAGCTTATTTAGGGTACTGTGTCTACAAATAGAGCTGGATTTACTCATCCCCAGCAGGTGTGCTCTACTTCAATAGGCCAATCTAATGAACAATTAGGCACTCTGCAGTGATAATGCTAGGCAGAGCCACAGAGCCCTAGCACAGCCCTGGGAGGTAACGAACAGCATGTATTTATCCCACATCTACGACTGTTTTCAATACCATGGTAGTGTGGGAGGCTGTAGAAATGCCTAACCACAACACACTGCTCCTTTACTATTGGAATAATTGTTCTGCCTCCTATCAGGTCTGGAGAAGGGATACTTTACATGATTGGCTTAACTTCAGATGACAATGTTCAGTGAATCTACTCACTGGGCTCTGTAAATCATGATTTATAGCTGAAGGTGTGACAGTGTAGCTAACTATAGTTTATGCCAGAAAACATATTTTTTTAAAAAAAATCATAAAAGACTTTTTTTAAAAAAAAGGACAATCGGATATCAGATTCCTCATTATTTATTTATTTGCATTCTGCCTTTACTATTCTTACAAATCAATTTATTATTCTTACAAATCCTACAGATAAGGGGTTGTGTGAAGGATTGGGTGGGGTGGGACATTTTGGTCAGTGGTACTTACGAGCCTGTGGGACACACTTTTTAAGCAAAGATGTTGTTCCAGAGATCTGGCCATATATTGATTAGAATATAGTTTAGAAATGCACACCCTTTGATCTGAACCTCTTCTCTCTTCCTAAAGGAGGCAGTTATGCATTTCTGTCAGGACACAATCACTGGGACACAAGCTTTGAGCATGACAACTTTAATTCCCAGGCTTCAGACAGCAGCCATCAACCTGGAGGCTGTGAATAGCTATCCACCCCTGCTGTATTCTTCGATTACAGCCCATTTAGAGCTTTGCTCTGAACCTTGACTTCAGAGAAGCTAATGGAAGGATTTGTGTGCTGCCCTGCCTGGAAGGTAATTGGCAGTTGTTGCTCTAATGCTTCTAGTTTTAGTAGCAAATGAGCAGCGTACAGTAAATATCGGTATTTCTAAAGCAATAATAATGAGAAATTAAAGCCCGCACCACAGGAGTGAGGAATTTACAAGTTGGGAAAGACGGAATCATAGTAAGGTTGGCATTTGATAGCAGCAAGCCCATGACTCCTGCTGATATCTCTGCAATACATTTAAATGAAAAAAGTTTTGCGCATACGTAAGTTACCAGCTCAATATGAATCAGCTTTCTGTATAATAGGTGGATTGCCTGGGTAACCCAGAAATAGCCATGAAACCAGCATGCCAAATCTGCATGGCTGCACAAGCATTCTGCTGTCGAACAGAGGCAAGAAGCATTTAATGCTAAATGTGAAAAAAGCTATCTTAATATATATTCAACTACAAATCTTGTTGAAAGGCGAAGTCTTGGTGACTAGGATTCTGGAAACATAGTGTTCCAACATTAGAAGCACAAAAGGCATTGACAAAGAGGAGTGATAAAAGTCAAGGACTTCCTGACTTGGAAAACACAAAGAGGCATTTTTGTTGACATAAAGCTATCGGGGAATAAAAGTAGGTATTGTTTACCCCAGTAATTATTTCTGCCAGATAACATAGCACAGTCAAAAGAGAACATTTCAAGTAAATCTAAAATACAGTAAAAGCCAGGTAAAGATATATGCTCCTTCTAAAGACAGTCTGTAAAACTGGCTGAGGACTGGCTGTTGTACAGAGTGTGAATTGTGTTACCAGCCAACTGGCTCCTTGCCTTTTTATTTCTTTACCACCTGCCCATTGTCTCTTCACCTTTTCTACCTTTGGAAACCATGTCTCTCAACTAGATCCTTAGTGTTCCTCTCTTCCACCTGGCTTTAAGGACCACTTTTAAACAAAACAAAACATAGCTAATCCTTCCACAAAGACTTTCCTGTTCCCTCTATGCTTTCTCTCAAACCTGCCTATTTTTTCCCTTTCACAAATGGATGTACTCCCTTTATTCTCATAACCCCGTCTATTCCTTCCTGAATTTTTCACACCTATTACCAGTTTTAGTATTTAAATTAAATATTAAATTAAGTATTAAATTTTTGGTACAATCCAGAAGCCCAGCCATTGCCTCACCACTACAAGGAAGGAATTTATATTTCGCATTATATACAGTACATACTGTATGTTCTTGACTGAACTCAGCAATCTTAAAACAATCTTGTAAGGTAACAGAATAGAATAACAGAATAAAGAAGGTAGGTAGTCCCATTCCCAGACCCAGTATCATCTACATCTCTGATTGTACAAAGTAGAAATATACAAAATATACATGAGGCCACTGCTTATACCATATACCAAAATTACTAAATCTCAATGAAAACATGTGAGAATCCAGGCACAAGAGTTGAATTTCAAGGGAAGGCCAGGTCCTTTTTCTCGAGTTTCATGTATACCATCTCTCTGTGGTATATACAGCACATTGGTGAAACCACTCTCTGGTTAGACAACATAAGTCTAATTTCCTATTTTGTATCTTTATTAAAGAATCCAGAAAAGAGGACTCATAAATAAGAGCTAGCAGCTATTTCAAATAAGACAGGAATAAAGATCTTGATAACTAAATCTAACCAGAACTCTTAAACTCATGATTTTTACAAAGAGTTTCCCCAAGACTTCACAGCAGCCTTTACTCATCTTCAACAGCTTGAAAGCAAAGCTAAATTCACTAAACATGATTTTTAAAAGTATAGGAGCAAATCTGAAGAAGATAATATCAGACTGATCATTAACATCTTAAATAATCTAATCAAGCAATTTCCTGGTGTTTCCTATCTTATTTGTTTAAACCAGGAATGTTAAATTGGCAGCCAACAGGCCAGATGTGTTATGAGCAGGCCACACTCATCCCAGCTCCACAAAGGCAAAAAAACGTTGTGATATGTCACGATACATCACGTGATGCGATCGAGTTTGACACCTGTGGTTTAAACTATACAGTAGGAATATTAGCCTGGAATGGAGATTCAGCTAAGTTTTCTTCTGAGCATGCTCTTTGTTTAGCAGTACAGTCTCAGGGAAGGGAAATCTGGATTTGTCACAACATCACAGCAGGCAGAGCTACTTAGCCACTTAACAGTAGATGTCAAAAAGAGGGCCCCATAGAATCAAGCTGGGATTGCATAGATGATTCCTTGAATTGTTAATAGGCTTAAAGTAACCATGCAGTCAATTTATTGGGTCTGTGGATAATATAGCTTCCATTTTTCATAACCCACAAAAGATCAAGAAGCTCACAAATGAGCAAGGAGTATTCTTAAATAGCAAATTAAGGCTGAAACTATCTCCCACTATTTCCTTAGATGCCTTTCAAAAAGTGTCTGCAGTTGCAGGATTAGAGTTTGGTTTACTTTTGATATCAATTGACATTTTTACAGCAATTTGCCTTCTACATAGATTGCATAGTTTTTATAATTTTATTTTAAAGGCAGCTTTGAAAAAAAAAACCTATTGGTAGCATTCTGGTTTCATAATGTCTGGGCATTTGGCTTCAGTTTTTGTTATTTGAACTTTGTTGTTTGAAGATGAAGAAATACGATGATGTAGAATCCCTTTTCCTGTCCAAGAATGACAATTATGTTTTAATGAATGAAGGCCACAACCACTTTGCTCACTTTACTACCACCAGCGAAATGTCTATTTTTCTCCCTCTGTTTCAATGCTTATATGTCCTTTCAACGGAGAGGTATGCAAGATGGCAAGGATGACTGCTTCCCATTCTCTACCATTAGTGTTTCTGTGATTGCATACAGTTCCCTGCTCTTGTGATTTTGTACCTTGGTTTTAGATTTTAACCATCCATCTAATCGACAGCTGTGTAATAAAAGGGCTGATGTCATAATTTCAGGGCCAGCTAGATTTGGTTATAAGGTGAGGGAAGTATTAACAAAAATATGATCCAGATGTAGTCATACAAAAATGCTCATTAAAGTCGAGCTGGTGATATATTTGAGCAGCATTTTGGTTTAATGCCATTGATATGTCCCTGGAGCCAACGTGGAACCTCATACAGCCTTATCAGGGCTCCCACTGTCAATCACAAGCTCTTAACTAATCTTCCAGATCTCTGCCAATTATATTTGACCTCTACATTCCATTTAGCTGTTTATACAAAGTTTTTCAGTAAACCCTGATAAATTTATCAATCAACACAATTTTAATTAATTCACATCTTAGAAAACACACTTAACCAAGATTAGCCACATAGAAATGCAAAAGGTAACCATGCTTTCCAAAACCATTTCAAACATGACTTATATTTTAGCTATTTGTGGCTAAACCGATGCTTACACTATATCACACTACAATACATTGCTGTATCGTGCCTACTGTAGTTCTACCAATTAAAAAGGATTGTGAGTTGTAGAGGAGGAAAAAGGATAGAATGAACAAAGAGAGAATGACATCACTGAAAACTTGTTTGAGGCAGGAAGCACCACATATATACCATAGCATTGCAATAACAAATGTAATCAATTTTCAATAATTTTAAATGCATAGTTTGACTCATTTTTCAGTTCAAATGGTTGTAATTAGGAGGTTAAGAGCATACAGATACTCAAGGGAGAGGAAGAGCAAAGTTTCATGTATCAAGATAAATTATTTCTTCCTTCCAGGAGCTGTCTTATACCACTATAAACATAGTGGTAATCATAATCACAGACACATATTTCTTTTGTAGGAGAAGCCCAGCTCTAGTCAAAAAAGAATGGAACACAGGCTTCTTTTGGAATTCGATCTAGCTGCCACTGACAGCAAACTTGCTGAAGAAGAAGGGCACAGGGATATATCCAGGAATGACTCTGAAAACAGTTAAGTAAAGAGAATGATAGAATGAAGTATCCTATTCCAAATGAGCATGACCTAACCAGAAGAGAATTAGCCATAGTCTGACCAAAGTGGTCATCCATTTTTATCTCCTTAGAAGGTGCAGGAAATGTTCTCCAGAAACACAGCAGGACTCAAAAAATCTTTTGCCCATTTAGGACAACGGAATGTATTTGGTCAGACGCAAGGTATCGTGTCACCAAGCACGGCTGTGCAAAGAGACCCAGGAGGAGGGAAAAAAGAGGAATTTGATCCAATTCCTGACATTATAGCCCTGCCCTGCCTCCTGTCATCTCTCTTACATCCTGGGATTGAATGGCTCTATAAAAATGTCCAGTGTGAAAGGCAGCCTGAAAAGAAACCCAATCCTGATGTGAGACCTTAAGATACTCAAAACTTTCTTTGACTTCTACTTCCTCCTCATTTCATCCTCCCATAACTCCCCATGGGCACGATCTTAAGATTTATGGACAGAAGTTCAAATCTTTTGCACTGATGGAAAAGTACTAAGGGGGGAAAAAAGGAGCCAAACACAGAGGGAAAAAAAAACATGGTACACTTAAGACCCCAGTTCCAACTCTCCTTGTTTACAGTTCCTACTGCTACTATTTCTTTTCTAAAAGGGACAAATATTGCAACAGAAATAGCAAAATAATAATAATGAAAAAAACAAGAACAGTAAGAATAAAATTGAAATGGGAATAAGAATAATAAGGTATCCATTGGCAATCAAAGCTATGGAAAATAAATTTCATTATATGACATAATCTTTTCATGCAGTCCTCCATTTAAATTAGATGCAGTTTGTGAGTCTATGCCGGAATCAAACAGAAAGAAGTAATAACAAATTGGTACAAATATTCAAATGTTCTGGGGCGATTTACATGACCAAACCAGTGTGATGCATGTACATTTCCAATGCAATAAACAGAAATGGCATGATTATTGTGTTCCTGCGATGCTGATTCAAACCATTTTCCCCACAGCTTTCTAATATGGCTGAAAGTAAGAATATGCCATGTTCAGAGGACAATGTAAATTAGCTATTAACTTCTATTAACAATTCAGGGATGGGGGCAGGTGGGTGGTAATCCCTAATGTACCGTGTCCAGCTGACCAAACATATGGTTATTTGAGCTGTTATGCATGATTATGCCTTCTATCCCTCACCTTGCCTTTGGTTTCCTCAGCTTTTTGTCAGAAATTCATCTGTGTGTGTATTGGTCCAAACTGAGAGACAGCAAATAATGGAGCTGAGCCAAGCCAATTAGAAGAAAAAGGAAACCCAGAAGAATAGCCTAATATAGGGATTCCCAACCCGCAGGTCCTGGCCTACTACCAGGCCTTGGCCCATTTGGAACCGGACCACAGAAGCAGCGGGTCAGCACATGCACACGCACGCTCACCTGCTTTCACGTGTAACCACTCTCTCTCCCTCCCTCTTCCCCCTGCCCAGTCTACAAAGCTGGAAACTTTGGTGATTGCTGGCCTAGTAGCTTCCCTATGTTAGTGGCTACCCAGACTGAAGGATTGAGCACCATGAGAGATGTATGACTAGCTTTTCCAAGAGCAATTGATTCTCAAGACCAGAAAGACTTGGCTCCAAGGTGTTAATATCCTCTTTGGAATTTACTTCACATCTTGCTTTCAGTCCATGCCTATACTGATTCAGGAAGGAAACTGATTATCTGGACCCGTACCAATCGGGCTTCAGGACCGGGTACAGCACGGAGACGGCATTGGTCGCACTGATGAATGATCTCTGGCGGGCTCGGGACAGGGGATGTTCCTCTGTCCTAGTCCTTTTAGATCTCTCAGCGGCTTTTGATACCATCGACCATGGTATCCTACTGCGGCGTCTCAGTGGGTTGGGAGTGGGAGGCACCGTTTTACGGTGGTTCTCCTCCTACCTCCTGGGCCGCTCGCAGTCGGTGTTGATGGGAAGGCAGAGGTCCGCCCCGAGGTTTCTCATTTGTGGAGTCCCTCAGGGGTCGGTCCTCTCTCCCCTCCTGTTCAACATCTACATGAAACTGCTGGGCGAGCTCATTCGTGGTTTCAGGGTGGGGTATCATCAGTATGCTGATGATACCCAACTTTTTCTTTCCACCCTGAACCAACCCAGTGATGCCCTCGATGTGATGTCCCGTTGCCTGGAAGTGGTCCAGGTTTGGATGGGGAGAAACAGGCTTCGACTCAATCCTGCCAAGACTGAGTGGCTGTGCATATCGGCATCTCGGATAAACCAGGTTGTTCCACCACTAATGATGGGGGAGTTAGGTGTTACCGCCCGTCGATAGGGCTCGCAACTTGGGGGGGGGCTTTTGCCCAGCTTCGTCTGGTGCGCCAGTTGCGGCCCTATCTGGACCAAGATGCCCTACGCACAGTCACCCATGTGCTTGTGACCTCCCGGCTAGACTACTGCAACGCTCTCTACATGGGGCTGCCCTTGAGGACCACTCGGAGGCTTCAGCTGGTGCAGAATGCAGCTGCATGAGTTGTTATGGGAGTTTCCCGATACTTCCATGTAACACCTCTTCTCCGTGAGCTGCATTGGCTTCCGGTTGCCCTCCGGGTGAGATTCAAGGTGCTGGCAATGACCTATAAAGCTCTAAATGGCTTGGGTCTGGATTATCTAAGGGAACACCTGCTGCTGGCATCAACTTCCCATTGTCCTGTGCACTCCCACAGGGAGCGCCTTCTTAGGGTACCGCCGGTTAAGGAATGCCGGCAGGTTATCCCCAGGGGAAGGGCGTTCTCTGTGGGCGTGCCGGCCCTTTGGAACCAGCTTCCCATGGAGCTTAGGACCGCCCCCGACCTTCGCTCATTTCGTAGGGACTTGAAAACTTGGTTTTTTGAGTTGTCTGGCCTAGACTGAGGGGTTTTAATTTTTAATTAATGGGGTTTTAGTTAAGTTCAGGGATTAATTTAATCTTAGTTTTAATCGTTTTTAATTGTATATGATGTATTTTAACTTTTAATTTTCCCTGTGAACCGCCCTGAGTCCTACGGGAATAGGGCGGTATATAAATTTAAATACAAATATAAATAAATAAATAAATAATTCACAAGAACTGCTCATAGCCTTCTGTTGGCCAATTTCTGCTCTCTTACAGTTCTTGCTAAAATTCTTTACAACTATTCTAGTAATTAGGCTAAGTTGTGCATTTTTATAACATTACACAATTCTCCTAATGTATTCTCATCACAGGAGTGCTACATTGAGAAATCACACAAACAGTAAGGGCAACAGTGTATTATTGCAAAGTTTCATCTTCTGTCAGTGGTCCTCCCTTCTCCAGATGGGTAATTAAATCATTGCATTTTTTTTCCTCAGATTTTTGCCCAAAGTGTAATGCATTTTTTTTTCTGAATTTCACAGGGTTTTTTAAAGCTTCTTAAATATCATCACCATTAACTTATAACAGAAAATATCAACAAATGATGAATTTAACATAACTCCTTCAAATTTCATTATAGGTCCTCAAGTCTTGAGCAGCCATTTTTGAAAGTATTTTATCATATTTATCATTTATCACATTTATCATAATTATGAACTTATGTTCTTTGTAAGGATTTATATTCCCTATATTAGGGAATAACTGCAGCCCTTGATAACTCTTTTTTGTTGTTGTTCTTAAGCTCATCAGCACTCTTATTCTTGAGACTAGCTGTATTCAACTCAGATAAATATTTATCTTTACAGTTAAGATAGGCATGCTATTTCATCTAATAATTTCTTTGAATGAGACTATGACTGCAATCTATACTCCGTGTTCAACGTGAACCTTTTCTTATTAAGCCCCAAAGCTTTCACTTTCAACATCAGCATGAAACATCTGCTTGTGATCTTGCTGCCATATCAAGGCATTCCTGAACCAAGCTGGAGAATTTTTTCACACATCAACACAAAGCCATTTCTCAGTTTTATCCTGGCTTGCCTACCTACAACAGACAGAGATGTAGGACTATGTGATCTTAGATAGGTGGATATATTTGATAAGCAAAGCAGTACGCTTCCTTTTTCATATTTGACTGGATTTATTTATTTGTTTGTTTGTCACAATTAGCAACCGCTCAGCTCCTTCACAGAGCTGAAAGGTAGAAAAAGCCAATGATTTTTTTTTTAATAGAAAAGCAGGAATAAGTGGATTGTTAATGTTCTCACCTCTACCTCCAAACTGGCCAAGATTAAAGCTACTATATTGCACAGATGCAGAGGAAGAAGGCCATATGGATATGAGTCAGAAACTGGGCAATTAGTTTGCCTGCCATATAGCTTCTAATGTTTGCAATTAGGACATCAATGGTCAGATCGCTGCAGTGTGTAATTTAATTTAATTTAATTTTAATTCCATTTATATCCCGCCCTTCTCCAAAGACTCAGGGCGGCTTACAAGCTTAGCAGTAGCCATTCTATGTATATTCCTGCTTGTTAGGGCTTTCACACACACCTCAAGCGGCATTATTACAAAGTCAGCTTATTGCCCCCAACAATCTGGGTCCTCATTTTACCTACCTCGGAAGGATGGAAGGCTGAGTCAACCTTGAGCCTGGTGGGATGCGAACCTGCACTAATTGCAGGCAGCTGGTGTTACTGAAGGAGGCATTAGCCCACTGCTCCACCAAGCAGTGTAGGGAGAGAAAAAGAGAGAAAGCCCTGAAATTGCTGCACAGTGTAACAGCTGAGTGATGTGAGGCACACACTTCCTGCTTTATCCTAGGTAGAAGATCTAGTGAAATCCATATAGAAGCTGCAGAGCAGACATTACATGAAAACAGGTATCCCAAGGGCCCTTATAAAGTGGGGCCACAGGAGAGGCAGGTTTGTGAGCCATCCCATCCGCAATACTCAATGAACTCATCATCAGTTGCTTTGGCAACTGGCAAGGCTTCTTCTAACTTGGGGCATTTGAACTCATGAAATTGTGAAACCTGTCAGATTGAAGTTCTGCTAACAGATTAGGAATACCAGGATAAAGCTCCTTCCCACTTGCATTCCTTCAGCTGTACAATGGCTTCAAAGTTACTAATGAGAGGACTGAGTACAGGAAACATCACTAGACTGTTGTTGTTGTTGTTGTTGTTGTTTAAAAAAAGCCATTATCTATATTTAAAAAGCAAGCCAGTAATCTTTTCTGATTGGAGAGCTGCCTAGCTAGCTCATTCATGAAAATTGTTCAAAGGAGAGTTTTACGTTCTAGATAAGTCCACCACATGCACACGTATACTGACAATCAGCCTTTTGCAACTGTCCTATGTTAAATTGTGCACTATCAATCTTCAGATTGAAACTCCAAAAAAATTGTTGTCCTCTCAAGTTCTAATATAGTAGGAGAGAAAGATCCTTTCCCCCTCTTTGTATTGGCAAACTACAACTTCCAGCAGCTATTGGCAAACTACAAGTTCCAGTGGGCTATTGGATGGGGAGGCTAGGAGTTGTAGTTCAGTAACAACTGGAAAGTTACTGGCTCACACTCCTCTCTATATAGGATATCTTCTGAGATTGGGCCACACTGCACAAATGGGGTTGGTCCAATATTCCTTTTTTTGCTGATCAAAATTGTAGATAGCATAAGGGTAAGTCTACCCATAACAATTGGCAGAGGTTCTCAAATTCTGTCAACTTAGAGGGCAATCACTTTTTAAAAAAATCACAATTGATTGGACTTCCACAAATAAAAAAGAAGCACTGGCAAAACTCACTCTGGACTTTGCTTTGCACTCTATGCAGGCTGGGCTGCAGGTTTAGTCAGGGGGAAAAACAAACAAACCAGGACTGAGTTTTGACAGCACTCTTGTTTTGCAAGCAAATGGTCCATCAGTACTCAATCTGGAATTTGCTTCCCATTTTGTCTTGCAAATCTATAGTGATTGACTGTGATATTGTAAATTTGAGTACCGCTGCAATATGCAAATTAAAATTGTGTATATATTTAAGACATCATTTTAACATGTAATGCACATTCAATTGTAATTATTAAGTAATGGCACATTTATTTCTTGCCAGCTTTAATCCTAATGCATTAATTAGTTTTATTTAGGGAGGTGGCTATTGCACAAATTCATGTATCGTTTTAGGGGGTTATGGTCCAAAATCTTAGAACTCCTGCAATAGTCCGAGCTAAGAGATCCTTTTGGTTTTGTGGACCAACAATTGCCATAGTATGTTTTATAATCAAGCCGTTACATTACATTGAATGAACTTAGATATAAATTCAGGTTTAAGGCATAGAATATTTTGTGAACTCAGCCATCCTGTATCTCAGAAAGATTGTTGGGCAATTCTGCTGTAAAGCTACATCCTCTTCCTTTTGGCCCAGGTTCCAAGAGATATTTGGGGCTGGTTAAGATGCTAGAATGACAAATACAAAATGAGACATCTATAATAAAGAATGAAGTTCAAGTTGATAGGTTTTGGTGAAGCCTCTATCACACCTGGGGACATGGCATGGATTTTTCTCTGTTGTTGGTATTTGGGGGAGAGGGGGATCTAAAATTGCATCCTTTGTTTTTTCCACTTCAGAACCACAGTTCTAATTTTTTTTTAACCAAAAGATTGCAACCACAAAAAAATAGTTGTTTGGGGCCATAGGTTGCCCATGCATGTCACCAACTCCTGTACAGGAAGCTTTCAAGACAAATATGGTGCATGGTCACTTGGAACATACAGCTAAATTTTGGAGCTAATTGAAGTGAGGTGTATACAAGAAACTGCATCATAAGGGTAACTAGAAAATTTCAGCCACGCATCCATTACTTGCTATTTATCTTTTAATCCTAGAGCAGAAGGCAGTATTTCTGAGCCCTTTTCAGAATTTGATTTCCCAAGCTTCAGAACTAACTGAATTCAAATTCAGTTACAGCCAACTCCACAAAGTAAATATCAGATCAGAACTAAATAAATTTAATGTCTGAAATCGATCTAAACAGAAGGTAGTCTCCACTGTAGCAGCATGCTCAGGATTTCTACTTTACTAGTAATTTATCTTGCAGCAAGGAATTATCCTGATAAATTGTGATAGGCAGATCTGAGATGTAACTGCACCTGTTCAGTTTTCAGAAGTGTGCAAGAATCATTCCACCACCAGACCAGAAGGAAAAATGGTAGGGCCAATAGTGAAACTAGACTAAGTCCAGAGAGTATTTGGGGCAGTGGAAAAACATCTATGGCTTTAGTACCTCATATAAAGAACAGCATCTGAAATTTAGCCTTCCCTAACATGACAGCTTCCAGATATGTTGATACTACAATTGTGTCCACTGTGGGCCCACCCTATCGGAAGTGCACCAGTTTAGAGAAGGCTGATTAGAGCCATTCAAGTCCAAGCCAGCATCTTCATTGCTGCACTGATTTCCTTAAATCTACGTCTGGGTTACAATATACATACTTGATCTGCCCAATACTTGTCCCAGGACAGCTGGTAGCTCTCACTTTCCTTAGGCTTTTCAAACACTAAAGTCATATGGATTGTTGTTTGCTACCTCCCCCTGCTCAATGGTCTGTGTAAGAGAGACCCCATTGACATTTTGACTCTGTTATTGTAAGGATTAAAGGGGATAATGGGCCATTACTCAACTGCTCAGGAGAGTCAGGGAGGCACCTAATGACAAACATCTCTGGAGATGCAGGTCACAAAGGGGCACACTGCCACTCTCCATAGTCCCAAATTACTCTGTCAACTTCTTCCCAAAGGTATTGGCTCAGGAACTATCACACTGGGCATGATGTTTGCAATAAAGTAAGTAGGCTGAACATTCAGCTTTATAGCACAAGCCCTGAAAGCAGTGATTAGTTGTGAAGGCAAATACCTTCACGTCTTGTAAATCTTGTCATTAGATATTAGCTAACATAGCCAGAGAGGATGTAGTGAGAGTTTAGGAAAGCAGCTTTGAGATAGCAGAACTGACGGTCTTTGATGTTGCCAAGGACTGCAGCAATGATGGCTGCTCCAGTTTGGCCAGTGCTGGCAAGCAGTAATGGCAATGGTGATCTGGGTATGCCAATCCTCTGGGCTGGGGTTTTTTAAAACACCCATCTTAAATGGCAGTGGGAATGGAAGCAGATTAATGGTCCTGGATGAAAATTGACCTGCATCCTGCAACTGCTATGTAATTGATCCCATAGGAATGTGAACAATGCTCAATATTACTATATTTTGTCAAGCAGCCTCTGACCCCAGTCACATCTCCTCCTTTGGGCCAATGGCTCTTTTGACCAAACATGTTCCCCCAGTGCTCAATAGAGTTTCTGGATTACTGCAATATCTATTAGTATCCAATGGTGTGAGCTATAAATATTTCGGTTATATTGTCCCTTGAGAAGTAGGATTTTCTTTGGTGATGTTTGTTTGTTTTTCTTTTCTAAGCTTATTTCTCTCTAGTAAACTTCTTCTACATTCTGGGCCCTCACAATTAAGTACAAGCCATGAGTAAACACACAAACATTCCTACAGCCAGTTAGTTATACAGTATACCTGCAGCTTGCTGCACCCATTTCTCTGTTAGAGAAATCTAAATCAGTATTTCTGATCAATCCAAATCAATTATGAACTCCACCTCAGTCCCTAAAACCAGACACAGAAAAACATCAGCAGGACAAAGAAATAAAACATCTTAAAAACACAAGCAAGCATTCCTTCTTAAAAATTCAGCTCAGATTAATGAAGAGTTCTCTGTCCTTCTGTGAAAAAAAAAGAACTACGTGGGTACAGATTTAGCTGCAAGATCTCTGGCTGTTCAATTTTCTTGCCATCGCAGTCATGTGTCATCAAAGGCCATGAGCCTTCAACTCTCTCAAATGGTCATTGATGGCATCCTGAAGTTCATCGAGCATTCCTCAGGCTAATTCCTAGCTCTCGGCTCTGTGAGGAAGAGGAATTAAGAACAAAGAACAATGGTGGGATTCAGCCGGTTCGTACCAGTTCGGCAGAACCGGTAGCTAATTTTTTGTTGCCCAGGCCCAGAATGGACTTCCAGAAGCAGCATCCACACAGAAAACCGGTTGTTCACATATCTGAATCCCACCGCTGACTAAGAACTAAAGAGAAATTTCCTGACAGTTAGAAAAATTAATCAGAGGAACAACCTGCCTCCCAGAAGTTGTGAATGTTTCAACACTGGAAGTTTTAAAGAAAAGATTGGTCAACTATTTGTCTGAAATGGCACAGGGTTTCCTGCCTGAGCTGGCATTGGACTAGAAGACTTCCAAGGTCCCTTCCAACTCTTGTTATTCTGTTATTCTACCTGCTTTGGTATTCTGTCCCATGCCACTCTTTTCACAATTTCCCTAGTTCAGAAGGTAAGGACTGAAATTTGGCTAGCACTGGGCTAGATCCCAACTGCCCTTTTGCAGTCTTAGAACAAGGACATACTTTAAGCAAAGAAGGGAAAGAGAGGGAAAGAGAATACTTGTGGCAATTACAGTGTTCGGTTCATGGAAATGGATAGCCTTATCTGAGCTGGGATGTAACCAAAATACTGGGATTATATCTCTTCTCCTTTTTTTTCTTTCTTTCTCTCTTTCCAAGGATTCACTACTAAATCTCCACCTGCTCACCCATAGTGTCCTTCCAAAATCAATACCTATGAGGGCAGTTCAGCTCAATTAATCTAGGAGTCTCCTAAACTTTCCAAATTGACTCCACATATTAAGATGGAGCATAAGTTCCTCAGATGCTGAAAGTATTTGAACTATATAGTCTGACTCCTATTACCCTTGCACTTATCACACACACAAACACACACATACACAAACACATTTTAGAATATTTTTCCCCAGAAATACACGTAACATATATTGTAAACCTGCAGAAGACTCCTGTCTGATTTACTTGAATGCATTTTCTGACAGTGAGAACAATCAACCAGTGGAACAGATTACCTTCAGAAGTTGGGGGAGCTTCATCACTGGAAGCTTTCAAGAAGAAACTAGACTGCCATCTGTCAAAAATGGTGTAGGTTGCCTCCTTGGGTCAGGGGTTGGACTAGATGACCCTTCTGACTCTGTTATTCTATACTATTCTATTTATTTATTATGGCCACCACTCTCTAAAAGTCACGCTTGATGGCAAAAAGATAAAAACTAAATCACAATGCCTAGCATAACAAGTACCAAATGTAGGGCCCTTATGCAAGAAATTGCACTAACAAGATACACCGGGATTCACATCTGAGCTCCATTAGCACCACAGTCTAAGTAAATAGCTATATTTCCATGATCTTCTGGAAGGCTATCAGGATTAGGGTCATCTATATCTCAGGGTTGAGACTGTTCCACAAAACATGACAAACATGACAAGGACCAACTAAGCAATGCTGCTTCACTGAGGGGACCTGGAACATGCCAACACTGCCCAATCTGATGGAATGGGCATAAACCATTAAAGAGAGGCAGTCCCACAAGTAACCTGGTCCTACGTTATATAGGATTTTAAACCATCAACTTGAATTGCACTCAGAAGCCTAATGGAAACCAGAGAACAAGTGAAGTTCCTGTGCCGGTGTCCAACTGTATGAATGGTGAGAGGTCCTTTTGAATCTTACAACAAAGCATGAGAAAGAAGTGGCAGAGTTGTTAGGAGAAGGAGCTTGCATCCTAATAATTTATGTTCCTTTATCCTTCTTATACATAACATCTGAACAGTTCCACAGAACTCCAAAATACCTAAACTGTTTATTCAAGTGTGGATTTAGAGTGCAACCTAAATCACTCACAAACAGTCATTGTGTGCATAGCAAACTCCCTTATATTGAGCAAGACCACAGGACAGTATTATTGATTCTTGAAAAACCTGGAGATTTTCAGTGCAGATTATATTTGGGACAGATGCAGACACTGCCAAACATAATTCTTAGTGATTCTACCTGCAAAGCCTATGGTCTCACCCTTAAATCTATAGCATTTTCCTTAGCAACACAAAATAGAAGAAATATTCTCTTAAATTATTATATTCATTATCAGGAATTCTGAAGGATAAAAGAAGTGATAGCAAGAATTCTTTAGCAAAATCTAGGCTGGAAAAATCATTAGATGTCAGCAAAGATTTTTCAGACTGCCTGCTCTGGTAGCCTTACAAATAATGCCAACAATGTTTGCAAAGTCACAACGACTTACTATGAGCCATGTTGGCCCAGTGGTTAGAATGCAGTACTGCAGGCTACTTCTGCTGACTGCTGGCTGCCAGCAGTTTGGAAGTTCGATTCTCACCGGCTCAAGGCTGACTCAACCTTCTATCTTTCCGAGGTCAGTAAAATGAAGACCCAGATTGTTGGGGGCAACATACTGACTCTGTAAACTGCTCAGAGAGGGCTGTAAAGCACTGTGAAGTGGTATATAAGTCGAAGTGCTATTGCTAAGTGCTATTGCTATTCCCTCTACCTTTTATTTTTTACGAAAACGTGCTTGAGGTACTGTAATTTTTCAGATTCCGTGTGGGCTTTCCCTTGAAACGTGAAAATGAGTAGTTAAAGCCCAGGAGCTTTATCAGAGTAGAAAGACTCAGTGCTGGCCTTAAACAGCACCATGCCTGAAGTGAAAAGTCAAAATGACATCCCCCTCCTCTGCTCATTTTCAAAAACAGATATACTGGCACAGGGATGATGAATGCAAGCAAAAAAACCAAAACAAAACAAAACAAAAAACCCACCCCAGTCCTTACAACTGCTGCAAATGTTGCCTGCAGGCACTATTTTATTTTACTTTTGACAAGCCAGACCTTGTGAGGGCTGTGGATCTTTACCCACAGGGAGTTCCATTTAAAGAGCAACTCCCAAATCACCCTTAGGGAGCTGTGTAGAAGCACAGAAAACTTCAAAAAGACCCAGGGTGTGGGTGTGTGGATAAATTTGATACTAATGGTCACAATAAAAAAATGTCTCTGATATAAAAAAGGTGAAGGAAGGAGCAGTTCCTTGATTGCTGGAAGGTCTATGACGCGTTCCATCGGTGGTATCATAGTTTCCCTTGTCCCAATTATGTTGCAATTGCCAACTGACTCTGGGACTTCCAGAGTGAGCATTTCACAAGAGAATGATACCACTTTGTAAAACTGTTATTAAAGTGGCTGAATCTTAAGAACCGAGCTTTTACAGTGTGTGGCAAAGAGATAAGGGTATTTCAATTACTCTAATGCCTCTCAAGATTTCGATGTTGCTACCTGCTGGTGCAATTTGTGAAATAATGGACTATAATTCAGTCATTCAACTAGAGTAGTTAAACTCCACAAACTCTACAGGTTCAACTTCTTTTTCTTTTATGCAAGTATGGGATGCACACAGGCCTGGAGGCTCTTTTCCCTCCCATGGTTACGAGGAAGGGAACACTGGGAAGAGATTAGTTTATTGTTCCTTATTGCTTGATGGTTCTCTGACAGCTATACTCCTAAAAACATATAAACGTCCTTTTGCTCACACCCTCTTAGTATGTGAAGGCCTCTGCAAATACAGGTAGTCCCTCAAGTTACAACCACAATTGAACCCAACATTTCTGTTGCTAAGCAAGACATGTGTTAAGTGAGTTTTATCCCATTTTATTATTTTTCTTGCCATAGTTGTGAATCACTGCAGTGGATAGGTTAGTAACACAATTGTTAACTGAATCTGACCTCCTTTGCTTGTCAGAAGGTTGCAAAGGGTGATCATAGGGTCAGGGGTGGGATTCAAATACGTGAACAAGTTTTCTGTGTGGATGCTGCTTCCGGAAGTCCATTCTGGGCCTGGACAACAAAAAAAATAGCTACCGGTTCTGCCAAAGTGGTGCGAACTGGCTGAATCCCACCACTGCATAGGACCCTGGGACGTTGCAAGCCAGTGTCATAAATATGAGCCAGTTGCCAGTTTTGTCTGACATTTGAACATGTGACCTCAGGGATGCTGCAATGACCATAAGTGTGTAAAAACAGTCATAAGTCACTTTTTTCAGTGCCATTGTAACTTTGAATGGTCATTAAACAAATGATTGTAAGTCAAGGGCTACCTGAGTGTAAATGATTTCTGTATTGAAGGTCCCAGATGAGATCCCTGGCAACTTCAGGTAGGCTAGTTAGGAGGTTTCCTATGGCAGAAATACTGGAAACGCATTGACAGCATAGATAAGGCTGAATTCAATGGGGTGGATTTGTATGGTCCCACTTTCCCCCTTGTTCTGTTATGATGCCCACTGTAACTATTTCTGGGGAATTTTAGAGCTTTAAATGCAATAAACATGAAATATGTGCACATACTTTCAGAATTCCTTGTGATAAGAATGTACAGTATTATTTATTTATTTATTTAATTTATATACCGCCCTTCTCTCAAGAGACTCAGGGCGGTTAACAGGGCAATACGTAAAAGACAGATACAAAAGTTAAAATTATTAAAACATGATTAAACAATGCCCATAGTACAAATAGTACAAATTTAAAATTAAAGTCATAATAACAAACCCACCCCATCCCATCAGGCCAGGCCCGCTTCCTTAAAGAGATGGGTTTTAAGGTCGCGCCGGAAGGAGCGGAGGTCGGGCGCCATCCGGAGCTCTACCGGAAGATGGTTCCATAAGTCCGGTGCACCCACAGAGAACGCTCTCCCCCTGATTTACAACAATGCCAAAAGAGGAGGGGTTTTTTTTTAATGAAGTGCTTTCCCCCAACTATGGTTTACTTGTACAATGTTCATTTGAATGGCCCAAGTGTACATTTTATTTTATTTTACTTGAAATAAAACAAAATGGTACAGAATAACAATTCACGCAGGTCAGAATTTTTCAGATTGGTGATACATTAGTTAGAAGACTTTTAACATTGTTTATTTCAGGTCAGATTGCAAAGCATATCGTATTCTGATTTTTTATACAGTATGTGTGTTGTAATGATGACATGTAGGTTTCTGGATAAGAGACCAACTGAAGAGAAGAAACTGAAACTTCCTTATTTTGAACAGCACAACCCCATACAATTGCACAGTTTTCCAAAATATTCAAATGCTTAGTGAGTCAATTCCAAACAGATTTTGAATACATAAAGCAACTACCCCAAGGTTTATTTATCTCTAAATAGCACCTTCATAATTGAAGAGCACCAGCATTTATTTATTCAGAAGTGGGTTTTGTTTTTGCTTTTTTATCTCAGATTGACTTGTAAACTCTAGCAGGATTTACAGTGTGCTGGATTTTTTATTTTTATCTCTCCCCCCAGCCCCCCAAGCATGTGCACTAGATGGCACTGAACTTCACCGGGCAGAATGACAAGTCCCAAAAACCTATCTTCGGAGTAGGGATTACTGTGGAGATGGCAGCACCAAGGGTCACTAAGGTCCCAGTCAACCAAGTCCTGTTCTCACATGATAAGGACAGGATTTTCCAGCCAAGCTCATGGCTTTTAACATTGATCCATGTCTGCAAGGCAGCCACCTCTCAAATGTAGAAGTTCATATATGGTTTTTCAAGTTGTAAAAATACTAATGGCCTCAGGGGAACCCCTTCTTATGAGTCAGAAATGATATGGAAATAAACAAACGGGCAAAGGAAAAGAAGAGATGACAGCCATGGAAATTCTAGGTTAACTAATGTGAAATGAAGAAGGAGATGCCAGATAATATCTTGATTATGGAGCTCTAAACCCATCAGCAAACTAGAAAGCTTCCCTTTATTGGCCAAGGAATGTTTATTCCACATAGAACAAAAAAGTGAGTGATGGGTGCACTAACAATATGTTAAGACTCAGTAGCTTATGCAATATTGACTATCTAATTGGTTAGTCAATATGGAATTAGCAATAAAGGAAGTCCTCACTTAACATTGGTAACTGGGACTGGAATTTCAAGCAATGCAATACTACTCTAACTACACATGACCATGCTACTTAATGACAGCAGTTCTGGGACTCCTGATTATGGTTGTTGAGCAAATTAATGTAGTCATTGAGCAAAGACATCACGTGGCCATTATTTACAATCTCCTGTCAGCTTCCCTTTGCTTGTTGGAAGTTAGCACTCAAGGTCACAAAAGGCAAACATGTGACTGCAGGAATACTGCAACTGTCATAAATATGAAGACTGCTCATAAGTATCCTTGTTCAGTACCATTGTAACTTTGAACGGCTGATGACTGGTTGTTGAGGAATTTAGCCATGCACTTTGGGATGAACACCCTTCAAATGGTGCAGGAGAATGAACAGATTTCCAGAAAAATTGCAGATTACAGGAACTTCAGTTTGAGATGCAGACAACACAGACACATCCCAAACAGCCTGTGCCTGTGTTCAACAGTGAAGGGACACAGGGCAGAAAATGTCCTGCAGAAAGCACAGCTCCATAACACAGTCCTTTCAGCAGTTCCAGGAAGGCTCCACACCCATTTGCACTGCTCAGGTGACCTTGGGGACACATATAAACCTCCAACTGGCCTCAACGACTCTCTAAAAGAATGCAAGTGACAAGCTGTCTACAAAGAATATAAATCCTTCCATTCCCTGCCATCCAGTCAGAGCTGAAGAAGCTTCTTGGAGAGTGAAGCGAAATGTCTTCGAAGAAAAACAAGAAAGGCCAGTTGCCTCTTGAAAAAGCACCTTAGGATTTCGATCCGGTCTTCTTTTACACTAGTCTTGTTGATACTGAGAACCAACAGTGATGTGAGAGTCAGTTTAAAATATCTTGAGGTTTCCTACTGTAAAAAGCTGATTTTTTTTACTTTCATCTGAAATTGGAACAATTACCAGATTTCTGACGTCATGATAGAAAAATAATTCACCCTATTCTGTGCTGTAACAAAAACCACTATTATACTATAAATAAATTATATGTGTAAATACATGATAAGACACCCAGATATTCAAAGGCCCCCAAAGACTGAACACTAATGTTTTGTACTGGAATCTGACCTCCTGTTACCTTCTCCATTTTATTCCCAGATGTCACATTCATCTGAGCTGGGACCTCCTTTCATTCCTGCCATAAACTAATTAAGTGACTTCTAAAGATGTATTATGTAGCAGTCTCAGAATTATTCCCTCACAGTTACCTTGCAGCTGCAGCAAGTCCTGGTTACAGTCTGATTTGAAGGATACTACCATCTCAGCCGCCGGTCTGTGAAAAGCCCGACCCCTGCAAACACAGGTCACAGTTCAAAAGCTCATCAAGGAGCCGACAGCTGCTTTTAAAGGATGCTGTGGTTTGAAATCAGGGCTATTGGCAAAGAGTTCACCATCTGGCTGAAGGAAGGCATCTCAGGTGCATAAGCAGATCCTCTTCTGGAAGATACTAGCATAAACTCAGTTGGGAGAAAGCAGCATTTCTAATACCATTTCCCAGAATTCAGCTACTGCATCTGCACAAATTCTGTGCAGGGATATTTGGATGTAAAGATATTTAGATCAAGCACAAGAAGCTTTGCACACAGATTTTCTGTTTGTATTTTACACACACACACGCACACACACAAACAGAGCAAATTGGGGGGGAAAATAATACAAATGGGAAAAACATAAAAAGTCCTCTTGGATTAAACCAATTGTTTAAAATATTTATTGAGCATATTTTAAATAAATTAATTTAAGGGAAGCTAATTATACTCCCTGGAGGAAAAATGAGTGGATAAAAAAAATCATCTATCCAAGCAAATGGATTTTTTTAAAAAGTCAGTCTGAGTGGAAAATCCAAGATTTGACTGAATGCAGAATTTCAACTGAATCTGGAGCATAAAAAGTATGATAAGACTATTAGGATAGTAAGTACACAAGTTCAAAACCAGTTTCTGATTTGTATCAAGAGGATAAGGAGAATAATTAGATGATGATAAACATTCAAAGATTCCTTAAGGCAGTCACACCAGTCTGGTCTCACCAGATTGAATGTCATAAGCCTTACTACCCAGAATTCATGGAAATTGATCCAAAGCATCCTGAGAGCATCATATTAACTTTCTCAAGTATTAAGATTACAATGTGGACCACTTAGTCTCCCTTCCACTCAATGCAATCCATGTGCAAATGAACCAACCACATCCCTTTCTTAATAATGCAACGCACATTATCATTTCCTTCTGAGGCACATCAAATACTATCTCACATTACTATTGTTTCACCCAAAGCAGTAATGCCTATAATTGTGGTCTTCAGGATATGATTCCTGCCAAATCCTGCCAGCTACAGGCTGAGAATTTTAATTTTAATTTTAACTGGTTTTTTTTTTACTTTTTCAGGGACTATTGTAATTATTTTTAATTGTTTTTAACTTTTGTATTTCCTGTTTTAAATACCCTGTAAACCGCCCTGAGTCCTGCGGGAAAGGGCGGTATATAAATCCAAATAAATAAATAAATAAATAAATAAATAAATAAATAAATAAATAAATACATACATACATACATACAGTATGTATGACCAATAACAATGTCCAAAATTTTAAGTCCCATCTCAATTTTCCACCTAAGTAAGAGCTTGAAGTATCATGGATGGGGGGCGCACACACAGGAAACAATATTCCACAGCTGCCTCCAGCTGCTGGAATAGGCTTCCCTCCCAGTCCTTTTAAGAAACCAAGAACTTTACTTTGGCTTAGATTCAGAATAACAACAAAATACAATGACAGAGTTGGAAGAGACCTTGGAAATCTTCTAGACCAGGGGTGTCAAACTCAATTTCATTGAGGGCCGCATCAGCATTGCGGTTGCCCTCAGAGGGCCGGGTGGGTACGGCCAGGGTGGGTGTGGCCTACTGGGTGGGCGTGGCTAGAGTGTGTACGGCCTACTGGGTGGGCGTGGCCAGCTCTACCTCATTCGCATCAAGGGTGCCTATGGGGGCCTGGGCAGGAGTGGGACAGATCTAAGGGTCTCTGGCAGAAGGAGGGTCTCTGGGCCAGGGCCAAGGCAGTGGGGGCCGTTCCCTTACTGTTTCCAGGATAGCTTCACGGGCCACATGAAACCACTTCACGGGCCGGATCTGGCCCCCGGGCCTTGTGTTTGATATGTCTGCTCTAGACCAATCCCTTGCTCAAACAGGAGACCTATGCCATTTCAAATGGCTGTCCAGTCTCTTTTTCAAAGCTTCCAGTAATGGAACACCCACAACTTCTGAGGAGCAAGCTCTTCCACTCATTTATTATTTTCACTGTCGGGAAATTTCTCTTTAGTTCTAGGTTGCTCCTCTCCTTAGTTCAGCCTCCTCTCCTGGCTGGAGAATTCTGGTAGTTGAAGTCCACAAGTCATAAAAGGGCCAAGTTTGAAGACCCCTACCTTAGTTAGTTTCCAACCATTGCTTCTTTTCTTCCTTTCTCGTGCTTTGGAAAATAGGTTGACCCTCTCTTCTTGGTAGGAGCCCCTCAAATATTGGAGCCCTGCTATCATGTCACCCCTAGTCCTCTTCATTAGACTAGACACACATACAATTCCTGCAACCATTTTTCATATTTTCTTCATATTCTTTCCATCCCAGTTTTATGAGTGGACAAATTGGTATTTATAGCGCAAAATTCCCAGGTTCAACACCTCAAGAAATGCAATCATTAATCCCACACAGAGTTTCAGATGAAAGCAGTGCACCCAACCATTTTTCAACTGTTCACATTGCCTTTAAGCTGGAGGCATTTGTTGCTTTAGTAAATAGTGGCAGCTTTAAAAAAAGAAAGGCAAAATGTACATACCTGTATGCAAAATAGACATTATGGTTTGACTGACAGGATCGTGGAATTCTAGTAAGCAAGCCAGTCCATGGCTGGTTCAACAAAGGAACAGAAACAAAGCAATTCCTTTTGCTCTAATGTGCTTTCTTGAGACAATTCCTCTACCCACCAGCACCAGAGTACTGTGTTGTTCTCATGCACTTTAACACAACCTGAGTAAGATTTTCTCATTCTTTCCCCCTCCAGGTTTTATACCAAGTCACACTACATGTACAGAAAGGGTTGGGGAAGGCTTCACCTGCTACTGAACTCTGTCTGCTCAACAGACTCCTTAAGCGGTTCCTCAATTTTTTTTAATCAATGAGGCCATTGTGAATGGCCTCCCTCCCCCTTTCCCTCTGGCCAACTCCCTTGTGAATCTGGGAACTCACAGCCATGAAACCAAGAAAGCTGCTGCAGGCCTTCACATTCCCTCTAATATTCAGTCCACGTGGAACTGTCCTTAGAGGTGCTGCAGCTCCTAAATCACAAGTCAGGGATTTAAAGAAGTGTATTTGTAAGTGATCTGCCTTATTTTAAGAGGGACCAGAGACTTTTTTTCCCCCTTGAGTCAACATGTTACATTTCTTATCCTGATCCGTAAGCAAATAAAGAGGCTTTAATTGACTCATAGGCAGAGTTGCTGGAATGGCAGCAATTTTACTACAGTTGTTGCTGCTGAAAAGAGTTTAATCATATTGACTTAGTCTTTGCCCCGGTGTTACTATAATCTTCCATTGAAAAAGCAACATGGAGATCTTCCTGGGCTTTTTTTTCCTTTTCTTTTTCCTTTTCTTAAAAGAAAACTTACTTCATCTTTCCTTATTGTACTAGCTATCGTTCCTAATCTGCTTAAAACTGTAGGGGTCGCTGTTGTCTTCTTCTGTTAATTAAACGGAAAAGCGAACTAGAGGCTGATGTTAAAGACTCTGCTGTCTTCTAACTGCATATTCCTAACACGGGGTTCTGCTAATATATTTTAACATAAATATGCACAGACTACATCAGTATAGTTTAATTGTGCTGAGCCTCATTACAAATGGGTCTTTTGTGCTGACTATCAGAGAGTTTGGAAAGACACACAGACAATAAGCCAGAAGTTTAGGTCGGCTAGCTAGAGTATGTTGGGGCAGAGTGGGTGTGCTTCAGGTTCCTTCAATTAAACATTGTCATCTTGCAGGACAGAGGAAATGGGCCTTCTCTGTTGCTGCCCCCCCCCCTCAACCTCTGGAACAGCATCCTGTCCCACGAGATACATAAGGGCCCTAATTTCCTGGTATTCCAGAAAGTCCTTAAAAGCTGTCTCTCTTCACAAGCCTGCAGTTAGTATGTTTGTGAGGCTCCTGTTATGTTTTATTGTCACTGTTGTTGTTCATGCGGACTGTCACATTTTCTATTATGTTTTTAACTGTTTGAATTATGTAATTGAATTTGCTGCCAAGAGTCTATTGGAGGGAGCAGCCATAATACATTTAATTCATCATTATTATCATCATCATTCCAAAAAGTATACCAAAGAAAATGGGGTTGATCTCCTCCACATTTAACATTTTTGTTTAAGAGGTATTTCTAGCTTTTATCATGGAAGTTATAATTCTGATATTTTCTTTCCTTTGTACTGTTAAAAATATCAAATTACTCCAAACATAACAGTGTTTATATTTTGAAGAAGGGGGGAAAACCCCACATTTTGTAATTCCAATCCTCAAAATGTATTGCAGAAGACACTTGAAAAATATTGATAAATTAAGATTTCCTCCAGAAAACCTGAATTTCCATTCCCTAAAACCTTCAAAAAGAAGTTTGAAATTGATCTACAGTCATCTCGTGAACCTCAAAATGTAGTCAACACTCAAGTTCTCCTGGTATTCATTATCTTTCTCTTTCATCTAATCAACAGCAAAAAAAATAGTCATCCTAGCTTGGGATGTAACCTTGGGAGATATCATCAATGGTTAAGTAACAGAAATCCTACCCCATAACTAAGGGGCATGCAACAAATTGCTAATTGCTTCCTCCATGTTTCCAAACTATGTATTTGTGAGTGTGCAGATTTGCAGAAACCAAAGATAAAACTTTGAGTGTTATACAAAGGAAGATTGAGTACTGTGTAACCAATGTAAGAAGTGCACTGAAATTTCCAGTCACTTCCTAGTCGCTAAGCTGCTATGCCTCTTTGAATTTAAAAGCCCCTCTAAGTTGTGGAAGTAACATTGTAACATACTGGCAACCTTGTAAGCAGATGTTCTTCCCAGTTGTTGTTGTTAGTTGCGAAGTCGTGTCCGACCCATCGCGACCCTATGGACAACGTTCCTCCAGGCCTTCCTGTCCTCTACCATCTTCTGGAGTCCATTTAAGCTCACACCTACTGCTTCAGTGACTCCATCTAGCCACCTCATTGTCCCCTTCTTCTATTGCCCTCAATCTTTCCCAGCATTAGGCTCTTCTCCAGTGAGTCCTTCCTTCTCATTAGGTGGCCAAAGTATTTGAGTTTTAGCTTCAGGATCTGGCCTTCTAAAGAGCAGTCAGGGTTGATCTCCTCTAGGACTGACCGGTTTGATCGCCTTGCAGTCCAAGGGACTCGCAGGAGTCTTCTCCAGCACCATAGTAGTTGTTACTATAAATAGATGTTACTATAGCAGCTACACTGGGGAACTGGAAGACAAACTCTGATCATCTACCAAAAGGTACAAGCTCCAGGAACAGATGAAGGCAAATACAGGTAATCCTTGACTTACAACAGTTCATTTAGTGACCATCAAAAGTTACAATGGCACTGAAAAAAAGTAACTTATGACCGTTTTTCACACTTACAACATTGCAGCATCCCCATGGTCATGTGATCAAAATTCAGAACTTGGCGACTCATATTTACGACAGTTGCAGTGTCCCAGAGTCATGTGAAACCAGATTCACTTAACAAACCATGTCATTAATTTAACAGCTGTACTGATTCATTTAACTGTGGCAAGAAAGGTCATAAAATGGGGCAAAATTCATTTAACAAATGTCTCACTTAGCCACAGAAGTTTTGGGCTCAATTATTAAAGGCCTATCTATAAGGAAAATGGATAGAAGGCATATATATACTGTACACACAACTCAAGAGCATGCAGAAACTCAATTATCCACAAGATATATTTTTCTAAAAAAAAAAGGAAAGAATTGTATTTTGAGAGAGAAAAAAGTCTTTTAAAAAATAGGTTGATAGTTGATGATGAAGTGCTCCATGTCTAAAGCTGATATTTCAGCACTAAGCAAAAGAAAAAAGAAAAAAGAATGAACGGTTCTCCAGATGGTCAGAATGAACCCTGCAAGAAGCTCATACACAGGACAGAATTTCAGAACTGTTTTCCTGCCCTGTAAACTGCCCTGAGTCCTTTGGGAATAGGGCGGTATAGAAAACTAATTAAATAAATAAATAATGTCTACAGACTAACACGGTGGAGGACGCTGCCTCTGATACTGAAGAATACATAATCAACATGACTGATGGCCACCGATATGTGTGTCCACTCTGGATTTGTTTAAATCCTTTCAAACTGATCCAGGTTGATTAGCAAACACTACATTTTGTGTATGGGCATTCAACAAAGCTTGCAGTTTAACTCTGGATACACCTGTGTGTCTAGAATTTCCCAGCATCAGAATTCTGAGTTCTTTCATGAATTCTGCTAAGCAAAGGCTTTGATGCGTGGCTGGTTCTGATTGTTATTTTTTTTTTGTCAAATAGATTAGCTAATTTTGCTAAATGTAGAGTAGAACTGCTTATTTCATTCAACCTCTTTATAATCCCATCAAGGTCAATCCAGAATTTACTAAGGACATGTCCATCTCAGATTCACACCCGCTGAAATGGTAGTCTCCCAACTTATCTACTTATTCAAAAAAAAAAAACCCAAGAAGAAATCATGAAGCTCAAATCATAATAGTTTTTTTTCATATATTTCTTCACATTCCAGTCATTGTGTTGCTGAAGAGAGGTACGTTCTTGCACACTAGGTCCCTGAAAAATAATCCTATAAAAAAATAGCTGACTCTCCAATTCCCAGGAATCTAATTGATAAAACATTAGCAGATGTATGTTCTCATACCGAGGTTTCAGGAACAGCATTTTAGAAGACAAGTGGCATCACAGTGATCCATACCCCATCGGACATGATAGGTGCTTATTCCATAGAGACACCTGTTTACATGTAACAAATACCGTCCCCACTGAGATCAATATCCAATCTGTAGACAAGCTAAGCTAGGGGCAGGTTACAACATCGTTGAAATAATCAAGCCAAATTTTGCCAATCTTTTAGCTAGGTCTCAGGTGTCAGAGAACCTACCATGGGCAGTTTTTTTCTATGACCCATTCCTGACTCTGGTGACTTCATGGATGAGTTATTGCAGTTTTCATGGCAAGATTTATAGAAGTAGTTTGCCCTGTCTTCTTCCTAGGGCTGAGAGAGAGAGAGATAGTCACCCAGCTGGCTTTCGTGGAACTCTGAACTCACAGTCTCATGCTTTCTAGCCTATATCTTAACTACTTCAACTAATTGGCTCTCACTATATTTGTACCAACAACCAACCAACAAGATCATGATCAAAAGCAGAACTTAAAAAAGAAACCTGAATGATGAATAAACGAATGTTTAATCAAGAAATCAATGCTCTTGAAAAACACAATTCCCAATGCACTTTCAAATACAGCCAAAAGCCAGCCTTCACATTTTGTTCCTCTTGTACTACAACCTGAAAAGGAGCCATATGAAGTATGTACATTCCTGATGTGTAATGAATTATATCACATTGTCACAAAACATCTTCTCTCAAGATAAGCTCTTATAGCCTATGTTAAAAAAAGAATGGAGGTATGTACTCTTAACAGCAGGCTTATTGTCTGAGTTTCCTTTTATTGTACGATGGGTACAGTGAAACTGCCCACACATTGAAATGTTTTTTTCAAGATAAATACATTTATCAAAAAATTGTGAAAACTTCAAAAATTATTATTTACTAAATGTGTATTTGCTTCTGCATTCTCCGCTGGCACATTTCTGAGGCTGCACACTGTACAAAAGTATTTCCTCTGATGGCAATGAAATACTCTATATGCTATGTTTCTTTAGGATCACAAGATAAGCGATTTCACTGGATAGCCGCCAAAAATTATGTCCATGCAGGGTCTCCAGATTCAGGTGTTAATTTTCCAAGTCTAGAAAAAATACTTAAAAATACACGTGAAAAACCTCAGACCTTTAAATGTTTCATTTTTTGATCCTCTTTCAAAGCGTGTAAAATAGGATAACTGCACAGTTAAGAAAATATCCTTCCACAGACAGTCTCAGGTTTCAGGAGTAAAAAGGTTTTATTCTCTAAAAACCATCTATATATCACAGCCTCTGTAGGATTAAAAGGACTTAAATTGACATCCAGTCATATGCCATTCTCCCATTTTTCACTGCAGGAACCTTCTTTTAGCTAGGTGATTATATCTGAAATCACCAGGGCTTATATATCTGAAACCCGCCTTGCCTACCCTACAAGGTTCCATCCCAAAAAGGTGCCGGAACTCCGTTTTGAGCGTTCTATGAGAAAAAAAAGCCCTGGCAATCAGATTGAATTTAATAGTCCAATTGTGAAGTCCCATTGGACCCAAGATACCAACTTCAGAGAAAGAAGATACACTGCTCCCCATAATTTACTTTATTCTTGCCTCCATCATTGTACATTCTATAACAAAAGTTTAGAGAAAACTGAATATGAAAAAAAGAAAACTAATAGTGATTATTTCTCAGTATGCTCACTATCATTCTCTTGTTTCCCAAATATTGCCCAATTTCTAAAATCCAGTTTGGGCTACATTTGTTTACATTGGTATTGGAGAAGGACATTTATATACATTTTTGCACACATTTTTTTCTTAATCCACACTTCACTGTGTGCACTTTTTCTGAGTTTTCCATCTAATGAAATGTGTTCGTGTGCATACTTTAATATAATTACTCAAGTTCACTAAGGACCTTTTTCAATACTCGCATTATTCTATATATTTATGAAACACGAAGAATTCTGAAAAATACATTTCAGCATGCACATGTTTTGGGTTGACTTATCATATGGTAAATACAAATTGGATATATTTCTAAGGGGAAAAACAATTGTCACCCGTTTTCACTTGGACATACATTCCACCAAGTTTGATTCCCATAGCTGGTAATCATACAACTGCAACCTAAATATTCCTGTCCTGACCCTCTAATGTGAAAGATTTCTGATGATAACATGGACCTTTCATTGCTAAATGTATACTGATTTCAGCTCGGGAGCCCTTTTGTTTTACCCCTGTCTGCTTGATGGGAAACAAAACATTTTTGCCATGCAACAAAGACAAATTGCTTGCTGAGCCAACAAGCTATTTTCATATTAACTTGCCAGAGGATACAACTTTATTAACTTCAAATGACAGAAGCACGTGGGAGAAGCATCTGCAAATTGCAAATAAGGCAATTACCCTATGGCTTTCTTGTTTATTTCCTCACTGTGGCTTTTTCTTTTTTTTTTCCTGAGGAATGAAAAATGGAGCCCATTAAAAATATTTGATTGGACTTGATTAAAGTTATCTTCTCAGGTAACGTCTATACCCAAAAGCCTTAATATTATTATTTTTTTTAAAAAAAACTCTCCCATTCTGAAATTGGTTTGTTTAAATCAATGACCGGATTGGTCATGACTGAAGACTTGCTGGAACCCCAGCTGCAGAAAATGGAAAGAACAGTCCTTTTCAGGAGAACTACTAAGTGAGGAGTCAGTAGAGGAACACTATGCCAGTGGAATGGCAGAAAGAGGGCTCAGATTTTTTTTTATTGTTTCAAGAGCTAGGAAATCTCTCAGAGGTGGAACGAGAGAAAGATCTTTCCAAAAGAAGTATTTTCCATCTCTTTATTTCTGCAGCCATGCTTTCTCAGTGTCTTGTAATGGGGATTGAGGCCTGAACATTGGCTCAATTCTTTTGGTCTTCCATTCCATGATAACCAATTGCACATGTGCAATCTAGCTGTTACCTCATGATCTTTTATTTTTGTTGTAAATTCCATTCACAGACTTTTTAATAATAATAATAATAATAATAATAATAATAATAATAATAATAATAATAATAATAATAATAATAATAATAATAATAATAATGCAGTTGGAAGGGAGCTTGGAGATCTTCTAGTCTAACCCCTGCTCAGGCAGGAAACCCTATACCATTTCAGATAAATGGTTGTCCAGTCTCTTAAAAATTTCCAATGTTGGAGCATTCACAACTTCTGGGAAATTCTTCTACTGAGTTCGGTCCCATGTTGTATATTTTCTATGTAAGCCAGGACGGAGGCCCATCTCATGACCATGATGGAATAATCTGATGGGGGGAGGAAGGGCTGAAGTAGAATGACGTACTGTATCACTTTCTTTTCCAGTGTTCCTAGGAAGAATGCAGCTGACCTATACAACAGGTCCATGGCACATATATTCCAGGTTTTCAGTGTCACAAAATGGATCTGGGAATGGGCACATGCGCTGCTGGGCAGGGCACATTTGGCATGTGTAAGTAGACCTAAGTGGGGTCAGTATGGGAGCAAGTTGCAGCAGGTGGAAGCATTTAGATGGTCATGACTTATCTCAAAAACAAGCAAAACCATCAGATTTAATCCCAGAAGTGTAGAATAGATTAGGCAATTGAAAAAAAAATCCCTGAAAACAGCAATGGCTACTGTTTCTGTGTTGTTCCCAAGAGAACTATTTGGATATCACTTGGTCTCAATGAGAGAATATTTATATTTTTGTATACCCAGGAAGTTGAGTATTGACTCCTTTCCTCAAAGAGTCAGGTCCATGCATATAAAACATGAGCAATCCCTTCCAATTAGTGCTCCTTTGCTATGCTCCTGGATTCTATGGCTATGTATTGGGGAAGACAGATGAAAGTCCTAGGACAGGGGTGTCAAACTGCTGGCCCACGGGCTGGTTGCATCATACAGAGACCATGCCCACCCCAGCTCCGGCAATGCAAAAAAAAAAGTCACAATACGTTGCGACACATCACGTAATGCGGCGAGTTTGACACCCATGTCCTAGGATATCTAACGTGGTACAGTAATTAGGCTCCTGCTCTTTGGACTTTGCAAGGTGTGCTGAAGATTTGGGAACCGTCTCTCTTTATTCTCCAGTGTGATTTTTAAAGAGAACATGGGGATGTTCTTCCTGGGTGGAGTCAGAGTTCTACATCTTCCGTTCTGAGTCCAGAGAACCACCAGGGATTGCTTTTATCAGGGACATTTATGGCAGATTTGCTAGTCCATCCCACCATGGTTTCTTGTCAAAACAACATTTTCATCAATGGGCTATGGGGTATCCTGTCCAAGTATCCTCCCTGCTGAGTTACATGGATCTCAAAACTTATTGGCCAGCCTTTCCAGTATTAATGTTTTGCTAAAAACAGAACAAATAAGAGGTATGAATGTTTTAAGAGAGGCTTCTGTGCTCTCGGAGTGGGAGTACTAAGGTTGTTGTTGGTTATGTACCTGGGTGTAGAGTGGAAGCAAAGCAGAAAACTGGGACATACACCCTGTAATCAGTTTGCTGGCAGCTCCAGTGTAGACAGTGATGGAGATGTGGTTAATATCTCCAGAAACACTGAAAGCATGAATATGTTTTTCCTAGAAGTCATCACTTTTCCTCCCAAGCAGAGTATGGATTTAAATTGGCAGCCAGCATTAACACTTCAGCTCTAAAGTAATCCTCGATCTGCTCTGGTAAACCCATCATTGTGAACCTGTGAATCAAAGTAGCTTTAAGTATTTTGTCAAAATAAGCTATATCAGAAAGAATGCATTTGCTGAGATTGCATTACACTGTGACACAGTGATTTCTTTAATTAAAGGATTACTGCATTAATAAACACAATTGTCTGAGTTTATATTACATGCCAAATGGTAAACTAGGGTTTGCTCACTGTGGCTGGCTCAAAATGAATTGTGAATTGGTTAACCATGGTTTACTGAACACATTTGTATTAGTTGTATTCATACACTACACTAAGCCAATATCAAATCAACTACCTTATGTCTTACCATGATATGTGAGCCAGATCAGAGCACAACAAAAATATCAGCCGTCAGAGAGGGAGACTGTTATCCAAATCTTTCCCCCAAAATGTTCAAAAACAAAATCAAGAAAACATTTTGAGCTATTATGTTCATACAATTCTATAAAACACTACAAAGGATAATGCTGTGCAGGTGATGGGAGAATGAGTACATCCAGACTACTTGGCATTATTCATTATTGGCTGTATTCACGTATGTTACTAAGCCAACATTTCCGCCTGCTGTGAACACCTCCATTGTTTCCACTTGGCTTCTCCCAAGAAGCTCCTTTTGTGGTTTGTTTAGCATGCCATCAAAAGAAGAAAGACTGCAGTGTTACTTCCTAACAAGCTTGTTAGGAGAAGAACAAGCCAGAAGATGTTAAGCAAACCTTGGAAAGTACTTCTAACACAGTTTGTTTAGCCACTCCCCCTTATAGGAGGAGCCCCTGAGTGAAAAACCAGTTGCTTAGTCATGGTAAGTCAGAGTTCTTTGTGTGTAAGATTTCATTTAATCACAGTGTTTTGAATCAATTATCAGGGACCAGGAAAGCAGTCTAATAATTTGCAGGTAATATGTTTAAGCTGCATGGTGATGTTCCTAAGGACAAGGCAAATTAATCAAGCTCTCACGCTGTTAGTAATTTTTTTAAAGTAGTATTCAAATCACTTGTGCCTATTTAAAAAAAACCCCGGGGGGAAAACATTTTCTACTACTATCAAAATATTGATTCAAAGCATTCTCTTTTGGCTCAGCATAAACATGTGCCTAGTTTACACTACTCTCTGCCCTCAGAATAGGGATGGAAAATGTGTGTGTCCGTTCCCAGGCAAGTCTAGCAACCTAGATACTATGCCAGTCTGTTCTAGCCCAGGACCATCTAGATGTGGTTCCAGATGTTGAAACTAGAACTCCCAGAATTTGAGAATACAACTCTCTGTCAGCAAGGCTGTTAACTCTTCTGTACTATATTATGCCAGCTTTCCTAACATGTAATTACTAGGAAGTACAAGGCAATTGACATTTAGGACAAGAATCTTTTCAACACACATACACACACACCACAATAGCAAGTTTAGGGTAACTACAGATCACCACCAGATCATTCCTATCAAAATTTACCTTGTCAGTGTCTATACTAGACAATGCATATAGATAATGGCCTTAAGTTATAGTTATCCAGATTTTAATACAAGGAAAAACATTGGCAGGAACATTAGCAAAACACTGGGACTGTCTACCAATCCTAGGTCATTCTTTTCTGCAAATTGCAAGGGGTTGGATTACCTAGCTTTGTTGTCCCTTACAGCCCCATAATTGTCCCTTCTAGCCCCATGATTCTATGATTGTACTTCCCAAGTGCAGTCCTGGCTTTTGCGAGTCGACTAACAGGGCAGTGTAAAAGGTGGATTGCAGCCTTTTCCCTGTATCCTATTTTCTTGAACACAAAGCCAGCCCTAGCATAGTGATTGCAAACAGCAAGGTGCTCTGACTTTGGCCCAGAACAGGAAGAGTTAAGGAGTAAGGATGTAGCAAATGAGAAAGCACCTGCTGCCACTTTAGGAATTAACATTAGTCTTTGCAGCTCAGGAGTTGGAGCCAGACATTGATCAGCTCAGCTGCAGGAAAGCTGCTGAAAACTAACACCACTGTGGGTACACAGGAACACAATGTGGATGCCTACGAGGACAACCTGTGGAGTAAAGTGGAATGGAGTGCTCATAAGTTGCTGCTTCAGCTTGCAGAGCGAAGTTCTGTCTGAACAATCTTAATGAGAAATAGGAAATGGAGACAGGGCTATCCATCATTTTTTCCCCCCAGTGGGATTGCAACACTTCTGCAATTGTACCCTACAAACACCCATTCCCAATTATAATACTTTTATTCAGACACAAAATATTGACACTTGAGTGAATAGAAATTGAAATAAGGAAGAACTACTGGAGAGTGATAAAGCAAGTCTTTTACACACAGGAATTCCCAAGTTTCACACACATACATTTGTTCAGATATAATTTTGTGTGTGTGTGTGTGTGTGTGTGAGAGAGAGAGAGAGAGAGAGAGAGAGAGAGAGAGAGAGAGAGAGAGAGAGAGAGAGAGAGAGAGAGAGAGAGAGAGAGAGAGAGAGAGAGAGAGCTTTCCATAGAAGACTGGGAAAATTGTTAGCTGGACTCTTTTTAGTTAAAGAAGAGGAGCCAGGACTGAGTTAACTAGACCAATAGACAGACTCTTTATAAACAATTTCCTAGGCTCTTAAAGACATCTGGCTCTTCGTAAAATGAACATCTGACTCCAGTATCAATTATTGATTGAAAACCATATGTCCCAACCCAAGGAAAGTTAATAGTGTTTGGTTTTTACTGAGACAATTGATTAATTTAAATTTTACTGATTTCAATTAAATTCTCTAAACTGGACTTTACAATCCTTAGATAGTTTGGAAAGTAGCAGAAATTTTCTGCAAATGTTTATTTTACTGTTACTCTGAGTATCTTAAGAGAGCAAATAGCACTGCTGAAATATTTACAAGAGAAGAAAGGCGTTTAATTGCACTAATTTCTTACCATCTGTCCAAATGTTGTCCAAAGCAGGGGAGGGGGTGAGGGAGATCAGGCACATATACTTGAAATGATAAATTAATTTTTACACTTACGGTTTTTAAAAATCAGCAAGCCTTACTTAGGATTTTTAAATCTAGGAGTAAAAGTCAAATCATATAAAACTTTTCTATTCCACTAATAGGAAGGAAGGAAGGAAGGAAGGAAGGAAGGAAGGAAGGAAGGAAGGAAGGAAGGAAGGAAGGAAGGAGTCACTAACAACAGTATCTTTCTTGCAGAGCAGGGCTTTTCAAAGTGGTACGGGCACCACCTGTGGTACATTGGCACCTGGCAGGTGGTACATGACCATCCTAAAAAAGTGGTAGCAGCGGGGGATGAGCTGAACTGGTGGCAGCACTGCACAAGCCTGAGCGAGAGATGGCTGGAGCTGCAGGGCTGTCAGGGCTCACCGAAAGCCCCAAGATCAGCGCTTCTTCGGAGCTGTCAGGGCTCAGTGGAAGTGCCAGGATCAGCGCCAGGCTCCAGCTGGAGCTCGGCGCTGATCCTGGCGCTTCTGCTGAGCCCAGAAGAAGCACCGATCAGCTGGAATGTTGCAGCATCTCCAGGGTCTTGTGATTTACATTCAGATGCTTGGCAACTGATTCATATTTATGATGGTTACAGTGTCCCAGGGTCATTTGAAGTGACCAAAACCTGCTGCAGCCACCCAGCAGACGGGGAGATAATAACCAAACACCCCCCCCACCCCACCCCCGCTGCCAATCCTCAACAGAAATGCTCACAACAATGAAAACCTCGGACAGGAGGAAGAGCGCTGCCAGGCGGGCAGGCAGGTGTCTTGCTCAGCTGTGGCTTGGGGGGCACTTTTTTCAGTGCCATTGTAATTTTGAACAGTCACTAAGCAAACTGTTGTAAGTTGAGGACTACCTGTACTTCATCACTTTTTTCCTTTTTTTTTTTTGTCATCAGGTTTTTGACACCTTGCTAGGCGGCTGGTGGTACTTGGATATTGCCATATCCTAAAAGTGGTACAATGGGCGAAAAGGTTGAAAAGTCACATAGCTCATGAAATGCAATGCACATTTTAGCTGACTGCATGATTCAGAAATTGGTCTAATTGAGCAAACTATGGGTAATTTGAGCGATGTGAATCTAGGTGCTGATGATGTAAAATCAGATTTCTATATTGCCTGCCTCTCAAAATGTAAACATATATGGACAAATATTGGTTCATTAGAATACACATCCAAATTAAAAGCATCTCTCTTCAATCTCCTCCCAAGTACTAAGTCATTTCATACAGGCACTCACTAAATTGTTGGTGAAAACTTCCTGCACTGAAATATTTGTTTAGTACCTATCTCTTTTTCTGCCTGTTCCCTTCTCATCCCAATGGAGACCTTGATTAATTCTTTTTGTTGTTCATGCTCACACACCTCTTCTTTACCTCTGAAGATAAGGATGAAGGCACTTTGGGACAGATACAGTGCAAGGTTACTTCCAATGCTGATGCTGAAAAAAGTCAGATATGAACAGGGTTGATGGCTTGTGGGGGCAGGGAAAGTAGATTCATGGAAGGAATGTAGTTTACTTAAGGATTTATTTACTGGAATGGACAAGTCTGCAGGTCAATTTAATTTGTCTGCAGTATTTATACAAGATGATCAGAGTAGGTGAAAGAGCCAAGCTGACAATCTGAAACCAGTTGGACCACTTCAGCTGGTAAAACTTATATATTGGAATCTATACAGTTTGTTCAAGGAGTTTGTGGAGCCACGGGCTTTTTTTATTAGTGCTACCAGCTCTGTGCCCCAAAGTCCAAATCTCCAGTAAAGGGCAAGATATAGATAGATAGATAGATGATAGATAGATAGATAGATAGATAGATAGATAGATAGATAGACAGACAGACAGACAGATACATAGGTAGATTTATATACATATACTATATATATATATATATATATATATATATATATATATATATATATATATATATATATATATATATATACTGTATATATATATATATATATATATATATATATATATATATATATATATATATATATATATATATATATATATATATATATAGATATATATATATATATATATATATATACTGTATATATACTGTATATATACCATCTCATGATTAGATTATTATAGCCCAGGTTTGGTAGCCCTAATATCAAGAACTAGTTTTGGAAGATATTTGGAGTGGCATGTGTGTGTTTGTGTGTGCAGGGAATGCCATACTGGGCACAAGAATGAACTAAGAGCCATGGGTTGAAGAGTTCACAGACAGGGATGAGGGTGGTAGTTGGGGTTGGAGAAAGCAAGTTCTAAACATGCTCTTACCTCTTAATTCATTCAACAGAATAAAATAAATAAACTCTGCCTACAGCTTCTTTCTCTTCCTGTAGAATATCATGGACCAAATAGCAGGCTTGACATGAGGGTTTGGGATAAATGTTGCAGAGAATTTCCTCTTCTAATATTTTATAAAGGAGGTTGCTAGATAGGAAGATGAAGGTGAGTTTAAGAATGGGTCCCAGGACATTACAGCGCTAGGGGGAGGGCTACTGCTTAAGGGGGGGGGCAGAGGACAAGAGGACAAAGAGAACTGAGGGAGTTGAATTTAAGGGAAGAAGTAATGAAGTTATATGTGTGGGGTTTTTTTGTGGGGAGGGGTTAGAAATCAAGGTGGACCTTAATGATTGGGATGATTTCTTATCCACTTGATAAGAATAAGAGATAAGAGATCATCCCAATGCAGAGGCTGCCCTGGCACTATAGGAAAGAAAGGATTACAGACTTAATAACCCTAGAAGGAAAAAGGAGGTGGTGAGTATGTAAAATACGAGGGAGTGGAATTTGCTAGGACCGAGTTGTAAAAGGTAGTTTTCTACTGGATTACTTGAGAATACACCCTGTAAGAATCCCAAAGACATATACCCAAACCCAAGATATTTAGAGATCCAGATGCCCATTTCTCCCTGAATACCAAGCTTATTTCAACGCAGGAACACATACCTACATTTCCGAACGAGACCAAAGATAAACTTTGCACGTGCTCAGAAACGATCGCACTTCCCATCACTTCACCCCTTGGTTCCCTCTCAGCCTGCTCGGTTTCGCCTACCAAGAAGCCAACAATGCCCGGGATGCACAAGTTTAGTGTGGATATTCATCGGACAGAGCTGAAGAGAATCCCTCCCAGATGCGTATCCTGGCTTCTTCTCTCTACTGGATGGATGTGTGAGGCTGGCTGTCAACGAAGCTCTAAATTTAGAGCTGGGCAACTGGGAAAAGCAAAAGGGAGGCCGCCGCTGGTTTCCCAGCGAGTTTTCCAAGCTATCCCAACCACCCAGGGAAGGAGAGGAAGGGAAGCCCGGGCGCCCTTCGTGCCGCGCCCGGCACACCCAAGGAGGCCGGGAGCCCTGCCCTGCTGGCGCCATTCGCGAGCAGCCGGAGCCACGTACGTACCGGTACCAGGCGAGTCCCCGGCCGTAGTTGCGATCGAAGAAGTGGGGCTCGGCGCCGGCCGCCCTCACGTCCGGATGCACCCGCAGAAACTCGAGCAGCGCTCGGGTGCCGCCCTTCTTCACGCCGATGATCACCGCTTGCGGCAGCCGCTTGTCGCCTTCTCCCCCCGGCTGGGCTTGCAGTAAGGGATCCCGGGGCGTGCCAGCCGCCTCTTCGCCTTGAGCGACGGCAATCGGGGCCGGATCCCGGGTGAGGACGCGCGCTGCCCCGGCTAGGCAATAGCTGGCGTAGAGAGACATGAGCACGGAGCCCAGCACCAGCAGCAGCTTCCGCAAGGCGCGGCGGGGCAGGGGCTCGGGGCCAGAGGAAGAGACGGGGGGCGTCCCTCCCCGGGCCATGCTAGGCGGGCCCCCGCGCCGGGGCCATCGCCCCCTCCTCTCAGCCGCTTTGCGCTCGGCGGGGAGCGGACAGCCCCATGGACGGGCGATCTGGAGCCGGAGCCGCCGCCGTGAGGATGGCGAGGAGAGCAGGGGTGGCCCCTTCCTCCCAACCGGGGGAGTTCACGGGCGCCTCATTCCGGCGCTCCGGCGGCAAGCCGCGGGCTTCTGCTCCGACGGCGAAAAGGGCCGAAGGGAAAGGGGAGGGGAAGGCTGCCTTGCGGGGATTAAGCCAGGGCCTGGCAGCGACGGGAGCATCGCGCTCCAGCTGCGGGGGCCCGGGAGGAGGGTCTCGGCAGGGTCGAGTTGGCCGCCTGGATACTAAGCCAAGCTAGCCAGAAGCTTAACGCAACTCAGCGGGGGGGAAAATTGGCGGCCGCCTTCCGAGCGGCTCTCCTGCTCTAGCTGAATTCGCAGCCAGGCGGAGGAGATCCTGGGAAGTTAAGAAGCTGCTGGATCCGGAGAAGCCGGCGGATCGCGGAACTTCAGTACCTGGCCGAGGATCTTCAGCTGACACATCTCCCCCTTTCTCCGGACCAGCCAGGCGGAGATCCGGGCTGCCGGGCTGATCTCTGCATTCTTGAAACGCCAGTCCAGGGTGGGATGGGACCGAGCACAGGCTTGGTACTCCGTCACCAAGGTCCCCCCAAGGCTGGCGGGACTTTCTGGATTTCGGTGGAAGGGAAAAGACGGAAGACAGATGGAAAGACTCGACGGCCGGTCGGTTCCAGGAAGCCGGCAGAAGCTGCCGGCTCTCCCAAAAGAGGCTCTTCTGCAAAGGAGTGCGGCGGGAGGATGTCCTCACCTTGCGCGAACGGCTGGACAGGCGGACGGGAAGTCCTTCTTCGCCAAGCGCTCGCCTGTCACCTTCCCGGTGGGATCCTCTCTTCCCGGCTGCTCCGGCGGCTGCCACACGTGGAGCTCTCGATTGGAGCTCAAACTTCTCCGAATGGCAAACTCGGTCTCCCCCCCCCCCCACCCACCACACACCGGGTTGTTAACGACGTGCCCAGAAACCAATAAGAGCTTGAGAAAAGAGAGAGAGGCGGATCTGCCTTTCAGAGGGGATTCTGAACAGAGGCGGGGGCAGAACTAATGAGGACACGCCCCTTCGCCCGGTTCCGGAGTGGCTGCTTTGGCGGTTCAGGACTAGGGAGGTTTCGCTACGGTTGAATGTCACTTGTGTGAAGATCTCTGGATCTTCTTGTGCAGTCTCACAAAAAAAAAAAAAACTTGCTCAGGGTTATTATGCCCTCTGAGCATACATCTACTCACACCGCTTCCCATCTCTGGAATCGGATTCACCCTCAAAGATGCGGAGCACCCAGTCTTTTAGCCCGTTAATACCGAGTGCTCCACATCTTTGACGGGGAGTCCGATTTCAAAGATGAGAAGCGGTGTGGGTGACGGCTTGGGATAAAACTGGCTCTGAGTCTGATGCTGTTCCGGCAAACTGTTTAGAAGAAGCGGTGGAGCAAGCAAAGCCTGGCCGGGGGTGGGGTGGGGGGTGGAGCTGCCTAGTTAGTGGACTCATGTGAGTGGAACCGTCTTTGAGGTTGACTAAATGCAGTGAGGAGGAAAGAGGGTTGTTGTTTTCCCCCCTCCCCCGCCCTTCTGGGGGTTGCTGAGAAGAGAATTCTTCACTCCCAGCTTGCTAGACAGGAGTGCAATCTGTTAAAATTACCCTGATCTACCCACATCTAGTAATGGTCCTCCTTTAAAGTTGGCCACTTGTGGGAACGTATGGAGAGTCAAGGGAAATTTAAGTCTGCCGTCTTTAAATAAAGACAAATGAAACGAGTGAGAAATGAACACAACAAACCTGAATCTTTAAACAAAGTGTACAGCAGAGTTAAACAGCAAAGTAACCACAAATATTTAGAATCAAAGCAGTGCCCACAATCTATAGAAAGAACCTTTTTTAAAAAAAACAAAACCTTGTTTTTCCAGATTAGGATTATACTTCCAAGCAGGGGTCCTGTCTCTTTAACATTTTGTGTGGTAGCAGATGCTGGTAAGTCAATAGGAAAAGCTTTCTGCATCTTGGCCAAATGCCTATCATAGAACAGCCCAGCCAGAAAGACAAAATAGCAATGGGCACTTCAACAGAGTTTGCACTGCAGATGGAAGCAGATGCTTGTGTAAACAGTGACACAAAACATCTCACACATTTTCCCCCGAAGTGGTGTTGTTCTTCAAGCTGAAAATAAAATTTTGCAAGTAAAATGTAGAATCACTTTGTTGAGGTTAAAAAAAACCTTAAGTGAATCTATACATATTCATAGATTTACATTTTGCTTTGACTTCTGGAGTGTTTTACAATGTAAGCTTCTCTCAATCATATATTAATATATATAAAATCACGATATTTTCACAAAGCAGTTCATTGTAGATTCCCTGCACATTCCAGGATTTCATTCTTAATCCCTGCAATAGACTAGCATTTATTAGAGCTGACACCATTTCTTAATCTTTTCTCCAAGAATCTTTTGCATAAATTGGTCAGATCCAAAAGAATTATAGGATTATATTTGTAAAAACCTGTAAAAACACAGACAAATCATTGCACCTATAAGGCAGTTCCTATACCAGTACATGCATGCTCATACACTCAGTCTTTAGATTTTTCTCATTGTTCAACTATTCTTCTTGGAGACTGGATGATCTATTACATTTAACTGCATTTTAGATTCAGACTAAGTGTATCAAAGCCTACAGGAAGGTCACTTGAAATGGTTCTAATAATTTCTGGAATTGTAGGCAAATGATGTTTATGAAACTTGTTACCCCAGATTATATTTTTCTCCAAAAGTCTGCATTCAGCTTCAGTTTCTCAACATTTGAGGGGCTGCCACAAAGAAGAGGGGGTCAAACTATTCTCCAAAGCACCAGAGGGCAAGACAAGAAACAAGGCTTGGAAACTGACCAAAAAGAGAAGCAACCTGAAATTAAGGAAAAACATCCTCGCAGTGAGGAGAATTAACCAGTGGAACAGCTTGCCTCCAGAAATCATGGCTGCTCCATCACTGGAGATTTTTAAGAAGAGGCTATACTGTCACTTGTCTGAAATGGTATAAGTTCTCCTGCTCGAGCAGGGGGCTGGACTAGAAGACCTCCTAGGTCCCTTCCAGATTCTATTCTATTCTATTCTATTCTATTCTATTCTATTCTATTCTATTCTATTCTATTCTATTCTATTCTATTCTTCTATTCTATTCTATTATTCTATTCTATTCTATTCTATTCTATTCTATTCTATTATTCTATTCTATTCTATTATTCTATTCTATTATTATTCTATTCTATTCTATTATTCTATTCTATTCTATTATTCTATTCTATTCTATTCTATTATTCTATTCTATTCTATTCTATTCTATTCTATTATTCTATTCTATTCTACTATTCTATTCTATTCTATTCTATTATTCTATTCTATTCTATTCTATTCTATTCTATTCTATTCTATTCTATTATTCTATTCTATTATTATTCTATTCTATTATTATTCTATTCTATTCTATTCTATTCTATTCTATTATTCTATTCTATTCTATTCTATTCTATTCTATTCTATTCTATTCTATTATTCTATTCTATTATTATTCTATTCTATTATTCTATTCTATTCTATTCTATTCTATTATTCTATTCTATTATTATTCTATTCTATTATTATTCTATTCTATTCTATTCTATTCTATTCTATTCTATTCTATTCTATTATTATTCTATTCTATTCTATTATTCTATTCTATTATTCTATTCTATTCTATTCTATTCTATTATTCTATTCTATTATTATTCTATTCTATTCTATTCTATTATTCTATTCTATTCTATTCTATTCTATTCTATTCTATTCTATTATTATTCTATTCTATTCTATTCTATTCTATTATTCTATTCTATTCTATTCTATTATTCTATTCTATTATTATTCTATTCTATTCTATTCTATTATTCTATTCTATTCTATTCTATTCTATTATTCTATTCTATTCTATTCTATTCTATTATTCTATTCTATTCTATTATTCTATTCTATTATTATTCTATTCTATTATTCTATTCTATTCTATTCTATTCTATTCTATTCTATTATTCTATTCTATTATTATTCTATTCTATTCTATTCTATTCTATTCTATTATTCTATTCTATTAATCTATTCTATTCTATTCTATTCTATTCTATTCTATTCTATTATTCTATTCTATTATTATTCTATTCTATTCTATTCTATTATTCTATTCTATTCTATTCTATTCTATTCTATTCTATTCTATTCAGTTTCAGTTTCAGTTTCAGTTTCAGCTTCTACACTGCACACATCAAGTATCACCTCAGCTTCCCGGTGGTCTCCTTGAAAGGAGTACCAGAAAGAGCAGTGATACAGTGCTCTAAACCTTTTTTGCAATCTTCCACTCCAATGCCATTGTGGTTCACACAATTGTTAAATACCATGTAGGACAAGAAAGAATTCTCTGTGACATCCTCATCTCATCCTGAAGAACTTTTTGCCCTTAGGCCAATGAAACCAACAGAACAGCCCAAGCTCAGGTCCGTCCTTTTTCCTGAAGCTCTACCTCTTAGCCAAACTTGCTGTCCCTCAAAAGAGGAAGAGCCATTCTTATTTCCATTCAGCATCTGATATCAAAGTAGAATTTTCCTCTGACCTGCAAGTCTTTTAAATAGCCTCAGTTGTTGTCAAAAGAGGCTATTTGAATGCTTCATTGCTGCACAGGGAGCAATTTTTGAGAGGTTTTTTTTTCATTCTTTCTTTCTTTTTACTGCTCAGAAGGGAAAAGCTAAACATCCTTTCTCTGTCAAAGTGACTCTCAGCTCTGCAATATATCAGGATCAGAAAGGGCAGAAATAGGGGCAAACTTTGCTGTATATACTGCAATAGTCAATTTATTAATTCTTTTCCCCAGAACATATTTTGCTTTTCAGGTCCTAAAGAAACAGATGGAAACAGGTTTTTAGCTTTTGTTAAAGTTTTGGCTATGGCTGAAATTGTACTTGGACATTGCCCAAAGCATCTGAAGGCAAGACAAGAAGCAATGGATGGAAACTAATCAAGGAGAGAACTAACCTAGAACTAAAGAAAAAATTCCTGACAATTAGAACAATTAATCAATGAAAAGATTTACCTCCAGAAGTTGTGGGTACTCCAACACTGGAGCTTTTTAAGAAAAGATTGGACAACCATTTGTCTGAAATGACATAGGGTTGTCGGCTTGAGCAGGAGGTTGGACTAGAAGACCTCCAAGGTCCCTTCCAAATCTGTTATGTTACTATTCTGTTATTGTTATATGGGACTTACTGTTCTTCTATGCTGCAGCCAAGAAATCCTTGTCAAAAACTTTAACTCTGCAATGTTAAATTTGGGATTGCATCTATGTTCTTTTTTCCCATTGGAGTGGATGGGACGATTGGCTTTTTATCCATCGGCATGCGTTTTTCTTTGTTGTTTCATATCCGGAAGCATTCTGCCGCTCAGTTCACTGAACTTGCCATTTGTAGCATATAGCCAATTGTGCTTCAGTTAAAAAGAAAAAAGAAAGAAAGAAAGAAAAGAAACCAGAGTGGCTTTTGTGGCTTGGACCACATGCTTATCAGCATCCCAGAGTATTTTATACTGTTTTGACTTTATGCATTTGCCCTATGCCGCACTCTACTTAGACCCCTCAGTTCATGCAAAGTTGCACCGGTATTGAGAAATCAGATAAGTCCATGTTTCATGAAAGGCATACATACACATGTGCTTCTTCCCCCCCACCCCCCAGATGGCTTTTCAAAGTCTGACCTTCACTCTTCAGAAAGCAAGAAAGTAAATGCCATTTTGTGATTTCTTTTTGTATTGGATTTCTGCTTGGATATAATGAAACAATAAAAATTTAAAAATAAAATAAAAAATAAAACAATGCTTCAAATACAAAAAAGAGAGATTTCAGTTCTTACAACTAAATAGAAATTTGGATGATCAAGGCTCTTGTCTGTAGCACTTATATGCTTTTTGAATTGAAATTAAAAGTAAAATACTGTTGTGCAGGAGTCTGGGAATTGAAATAGTGTTTCAAATCAAGATTCAGGCACAAAAACCACTTATATACCTTTTGGAAAATAAAATGCTTCCAAGAGTGGATACTTAAATGAGAATTTGACAATGGAAATGATATGTTATAGGTAGAACTCTTGACTTCAGTCCTCTGCAACCTACCACCCAAATCCCAAACTACTACTTCTACTATAAAACTATAAATCCCAAACTGCTACTTCTATAAACTATACATATCTATAAATATCCTGAGTATACCTATCAATATGTGTGATCTGTTTCCTTTCTCCCCCTAAGGGCCTTACCCACATTCTTTTTCACATGTGCAGGCTAAGCCACAGCAGGATGTGACAATGTTCTTACATGTGGGAATAGTGGTTTCATAGTGGAAGTACTGAGTAGATGATGTCACACAATTATGCAGCTACCATGGTGACAATCTGGATGAGAACAAGCTGCAAGGTCAGAGAATGGTCTTATGCTATCCTCCAGAATCTGGAATTATTTGGAACACATTTTGCAGAGGGATGGACAATCTAGAAACATGATAGTGTTGACCAGATCCAGACAATTTAGCATATAGGGGTGTGCTCTTAAAAACAACAGCACCCATGTCTGTCTATATCAGGCATGTCAAACTCACGATGTCATGTGACATCGTGTGACGTATCATGACTTTTTCCCCATTGCCGGCAATGGGGCGGGTGCGGTTTCAGCTTGACACATCCGGCCCACGGGACAGCAGTTTGACATGCCTGGTCTATATGTATTCAATTGAAATGGCCACCCATCTCATCTGAATGACTCTGGGTGGCTCATAGCAATTAAAAATAAATAAATAAATAAAAATAAGTTCAAACAGATATATAACAGATAAAACCATTATATATACATATGTATGCTTCACATTTTATGCCCAGAGTTGTTCCTTGTTCAGGACCAAAATAGCTCCTCCACCCCTGTTGTAGGTCAACATTCAGGCGAAGGAATAACAATCTCCTTCCATTTTGTTTTCTGACTTTGATTCTGGTCATACAACCATTGAATCAAGAAGTTTGAAAGAACCAGGGTAAATATTTGTTGCAGTTTTGATGGTTACCTGACGAAATCTCCAGTTGGTTAGAAAGTTGATTTGAATTGTCAAGTTGAATCAGGTTTGTCTGAATTAATTCCGGACACATGTAGAAATTAGTATTTTAAATTAAATTTTAATTAAATCATAACACTTTCCCAAGTGAAATTAATAAGTCATTTAATAAAACTGCTGCTCCTGAATAAAGCAATTTTAATCTGATTTTGCCTGATTCACAGAGACCTGCCATTTGGGCCCCTGGGTCTGATCAGTGCAAGATTGTCTTGAAAGCATCTCCTATAGATGGATGTCCAACTCCTGCTTGATCGTATCAGTGAAAAGATGTTCACTCTCTCACTTGTTCAGTGGTTCTGCTACTGAATTGCTCTTCCTACGATGATGGATTAGAACTCCCATTTCAACTAAAGGAGACCGGAAAGATGCCAAAGTTGGTAGTATCGAGCGTTGCTGTATACTACTGTAGCAGAACCATCTGAGAACCTGATTTTAATTAAAGCCAAACTGAAGTTAATCTCATTTAGGAACACAACATTTATGTTGGGGTGAGTACTATACTTGGTTTTTTAGTAATTTGTATAGACTACCAAATTTCCTAAAGTGGGAATGGTCAGGAAAACTTTGAGTGAAAATGAAATAAATATAAATAGTATGAAAACTGCACATGGATTTAATAACAGTGTTAGAATTAAAGTTTAAGAGCAGCTTTTGTAGAAACTTTGAGGATGATACTGAAGGCTTGCTCAGAGGGCAAGATTTCTTGGGGTGTGGCCTCAGCTTCCTAATCTCTATAATTCATACACTTCATGGAAAATTTGGAGTCAAAATCCCCCCCCCCAAGAGCCAAAATATTCAACTTTGTATGGTTTAGTGCAGGGGTCTTCAAACCTGGCCCTTTTATGACTTGTGGACTTCAACTCCCAGAATTCCTCAGCCAGGCATGCTAGCTGAGGAATTCTGGGAGTTGAAGTCCACAAATCATAAAAGGGCCACATTTGAAGACCCCTGGTTTAGTGTAATCTCCAAAGAAGACATTTGCCACTATCCTTGACTCCTCAGATCATTTCGGGTACTTTTTATCAACTAGAAAGATCATGGGGCAAATTCAGCTGTGGTTGTAGTCACTTACCTCTCCAAGACCATTCTTTTATAAAAGTGAATTTTAACTGAAAGGGAAGCACTGATTAACACAGGCAATGCTGCATGAGAATTAAACTCATATCTCCATATTTGTATAACATATTCTTCTAATTATGGAATTCACTAATTATTTTGAGAATTTGGGATTTTCCAATGAAAAATTCTGTATTGCTTGCTCTTGCACTCTTCACTGTTTGACCCACTATTAACCCAATGGATTGCACAGCTACAAGTTGTTTTAAACTCTGTGTGAAGTTCTATTAAACTGAACTATTTGTACTTGGTGCCCCCTTTATTAAAAATCAATATACTGAATCTGTTTAACCCAAAGGTAGTTTATCATTTTGGCAGCTTTTTCCCAAATGGAAGACACCAGTTTAGGCTTTGCATATGGGTTTGGAATATTTAGAAGAGCCAAATCCCTGGACACCACAAAACCAGAGGCAAAAATGAGATATTCAATTTATTGCGCTCATTGCACTGATTATTTTGCTCAGAAGAGAGCATTGCTACAGAAATGGTAAAGCACCATGATCCTTATTCCTTCTCCTACAATGCAAGGGGACCTTTAGGCAAAAAAAAACCTGCACAAAAGGGCTGGATGCTTACATATTCCTCTGTAAACTGCAAGGCTTTCTGACTGCAATAGTTGGTCAACTTGGGTAACTAAAATCTGGATGGAGAATTCACTTTTCAGCTTCAGAATGCTCCAACCAGCATGCTGGCTTAGGAACTCTGAAGGTTGAAATCCCCACAGCTTCTAGCTGCCAAGGTTTAGAAGCACTGCCCTAGAGGTTAAAAGTGAAATTTGGTGAGAGGGCACTTTTGCTAACACTTCCTTACAACCAGTTACAAGGTCAAAAGCCAAAGGCAGTCACCTCTATTTGGGGGAAAAAAACAGAAGAAAACATGGCATTGTTTTCATGCCGCAGTAAAAAGGGAAAGAAACTGACATTACAGAGGGGGGGCGAGGAAAGGGGGAGATTGATCAGCAAGAGGCTATCTGACACATTAATGTTTATGCAACAAAAGCTCCTTTGTCATTCAAACTAAATGGGAACAACAGCAGCAAATGAGAAGATCCAATGGCCACACAATACACAAAAGTCTACAGCAAAGGAGTCAGTGAAAATTCATAGCCACCTTTTACAATGGACAGTTTCCTGAACATTTCTGCTTCAAATCTAGCAGGAGATTCAATTTTTTCCCCTCCCCTTCTTTCAGAGATGAAATAGGCTCTCTTGACTGTGCTAAAAGAATATAGTTCATATTACTGCAGCTGTCTAAAGTCAATTCAAGAAGTTTGGACTGCAGGAGTAGGAAGCAGCTTCCTAAATCTTTCTCCTTTGCATCCTGGTAGTGCATCTATTCATATTCTCAGGCGCTAAAGCAGGGGTGTCAAACTCAATTTCATTGAGGGCCGCATCAGCATTGCGGTTGCCCTCAGGGGGCCAGGTGGGTATGGCCAGGGTGGGCGTGGCCTACTGGGTGGGCGTGGCTAGAGTACGTATGGCCTACTGGGTGGGCGTGGCCAGCTCTACATCGTTCGCATCAAGGGTGCCTATCAAGGGTGCCTGAGCAGGAGTGGGACAGATCTGAGGGTCTCTGGCAGAAGGAGGGTCTCTGGGCCAGGGCCAAGGCAGCAGGGGCCGTTCCCTCACTGTTTCCAGGATGGCTTTGCGGGCCACATGAAACCACTTCGCGGGCCGGATCCGGCCCCCGGGCCTTGTGTTTGACATGTCTGCGCTAAAGGAAAACAGATCACCTCATCCCCCCCCCAAAAAAATCAGGTTCAAAACCTCATTACTAATTACGCCCCAGAGGTTGTCTGGTGTTATTTCTAGCACATGTGAGGAGGTTTTAGAGGTGAAACAAAACTTGAAGAGACACCTTTGGAAACTGGCTGTACAATGTAGCTGATTCAGATGTAAATGTGAGCTCTACCAAGATCAGGTGGGTGACCTTGCTAAAATTTCTCCTTCTGTGAAAAGATTAAATCACTCTACTAGTGCTTCCTCCAATCTAAAATAAGAGACGTGATTTTGTTCTAGGCTGGACAAGCAATGCTTAGAGCTTTCTTTTTGAGAAAATATTTGGTATGATTGGTAGATTGTACTATATGTAGAAATGAAAACAATGAAAGGGAAAAAAGCATTTAAAGGGACTGATCAGTTGTCACATGGAGGAATATTTATTTATTTATTTTATTTATTTTATTTTATTTTAATTCCATTTATATCCCGCCCTTCTCCGAAGACTCAGGGTGGCTTACAAACTTAGCAGTTTATCAGAATTATCAGAATCCTGCTTCACAGCCACTTAACTTCTACCACAGCAGAGTCCTTTAGGAATCCAAAATACATTTATTGCATTATAAGAAAGAAAAGATAAAGGGATTGCTTTACATACACTAGAAATGTTGATGAAACTTTTCCTAATTTATACCAGATAATTGTTGGAAACCCTTGGTGGAGCCTTGGTGGAGCAGTGGGCTAATGCCTCCTTAAGTAACACCAGCTGCCTGCAATTAGTGCAGGTTCGCATCCCACCAGGCTCAAGGTTGACTCAGCCTTCCATCCTTCCGAGGTAGGTAAAATGAGGACCCAGATTGTTGGGGGCAATTAAGCTGACTTTGTAATAATGCCGCTTGGGGGCCCCCCGAAAGCCCTAATAAGCAGGCATATACATAGAATGAAGGCTATTGCTAAGCACATTGATTTGTGCTTTAAATTGTAAGCCGCCCTGAGTCTTCGGAGAAGGATGGGATATAAATGGGATTAAAAAAAACCCATTTTGATTATTAATTTGTCTAGCTATGGAGGCTGTGGAGATTTTTAAAGATGAGCTTAGATAGTTACTTTCTGTGGATAGTTAAAATGATTTTTCTGTACTTTTGGAGACTATTAGTTTATTATTACACTTATGTGCTGCTCATTTCACTCTGAAAAGTTACTCTGGGTAGCTTCTTGGTAATTAGACTAGACTAGATGATGCTCGTCAGTACTTATAACAAAAGTTCTATGATTTTGTGAAAGTGATGAATGATGAGAAAGAATGGCAAGATAAAAAGGGCTGTGATTCTTTCAGTTTCACTTACAGTCTGTTAACCCCTTTCAGTGACATCATCTAGATTCCTGAGGCATCTACGGTAGGTTCTGCAAGCCCCTGTTTCCTCAGACTGATCTTCAGCCTCACATCCTTAACTGCCCTCATCACACTACATAATACACCAACACAAACACATCTAAGGGTAGGATTAAAATGGACAGCTAGGTGGGAATACTGCTGGCATGACAAAAAAGATGGAAGAAGATAAACACAATTAGATTATTAATTTTCCACGCAGTAAAATGAAACTGTATGATACTTAATAAATGATTGTTAAGATGGGAAAAGACTACAATAAACTAGTACTTCTAAAAGTGTATTGACTTAAAACAAAAGAAAAAAACTGCAGGAAGGGAGAAAAATAAACAACCAGGAAGTTTAGATCAGGGCTTTTCAACCTTTTCACCCATTGTACCACTTTTGGGATATGACAACATCCGAGTACCACCAAGTCGCCTAGCAATGTGTCAAAAACTTGATGACCAAAAAACAAAAAGGAAAAAAGTGATGAAGTACAGGGAGTTCTTGACTTACAACTGTTCACTTAGTGACTGTTTGAAGTTACAGTGGCACTGACAGCTGAGCAAGACACTTGCCTGCCTGCCTGCCCAGCAGTGCTCTTCCTCCTGTCCAAGGTTTTCATTGTTGTGAGCATTTCTGTTGAGGATTGGCAGTGGGGGTGGGGTGGGGTGGTGTTTGGTTTTTATTTCCCCCATCTGGTGGGTGGTTGCAGCAGGTTTTGGTCACATCACATGACCCTGGGATGCTGTGACCATCATAAATATGAATCAGTTGCCAAGCATCTGAATGTAAATAAATCACAAGACCCTAGAGATGCTGCAATATTCCAGCTGGCCGGCACTTCTTTTGGGCTCAGAAGCACCAGTATCAGTGCTGAGCTCCAGCCGGAGCTCGGCGATGATCCTGGTGCTTCCGCTGAGCCCTGACAGCCCCGAAAAAGCACTGATCTTGGCGCTTCCGCTGAGCCCTGACAGCCCTGCAGCTCCAGCCGTCTCTCGCTCAGGCTTCTGCGGTGCTGCCACCGGTTCAGCTCATTCCCCTCCCCCACTACCACTTTTCTAGGATGGTCACATACCACCTGCCAGGTGCCAATGTACCACAGGTGGTACCCGTACCACTGGTTGAAAAGCCCTGGTTTAGATAAATAAACCATTTTAAGGAGAGTTTTAAAAAAAAACAGTAGCAAGAGTTCAAGCACCATTACATACAGAAGCCACACATTGGAGGGAGAAGCTAGGCAACTGGGATGATTGGAACAAAAAATAATATTTATTTATTTATTCAATTTCTATGGCTTCCCATATCAGTCAAGACTTTGACTCCGAATATATAATTCCATTGTTTGAAAGATTACAAATGAGATGATCGTCTCAAGGATTCCTCTAATTTAGGCAGATCTATCTGTCAATCATTGTATCTAATATTTTTATTTCCAACCAAAATATTTTTTCATTTTTTTTAAATGCTATGTCAGGGTGAAAGAGAGCATGTATTTGGATACTAGTCTCTAAAGAACAAAACAACAGAGGCCCATCATATCCACATCCTGTTTAAGAAGCTACAAATGGCAACCAAATTAAAAAAAAACAACCACAAGTTTCTAGATAACTCTAATCTTCTTAACTTCCTTCTTCCCTTACAACTGTACTGAGAGAAAAAGAAAGCTGGGAGAACAGATTTCAAAGGTTTGGATATGTAGGGAAGAATTTAATAATTCCCATACATCTGTCCATTTTACTTTCTACATTTGGAATGATGAGGATAAAGATAATTTCACTATCACTGAAATTGGGCAAATATCTAGATAAGTAAGAGAAAATTGGAATATTACTTTTGACTAAAGACTCCTAATTTGGAGCTGATTCTTAGAAGTTCAAATCCTCTCCTAAATTGCTTATATAGAGATTTTTCATTCAAAAGTAGAATACACACCAGAATTCTTGTGTTCTTACTTTAACTTTGACTTACAAAAAAGTCAAAAAAGGGAAAAAAATAGATCCAGGAAACTACAGACCTATCAGCCTGACCTCAATACCTGGGAAGATTCTGGAATAGATAATCAAACAACAAATCAGCGAACACCTTTATGTGAACAAAGTTATCACTAAAAGTCAACATGGGTTTGTAAAAAACAGATCATGCCAGACAAATCTTATTGCATTCTTTGACCAAGTGACAAAACTAGTGGACCAGAGGAATGCTGTAGATATAATTTACTTGGACTTCAGTAAGGCATTTGATAAAGTAGATCACAACCTACTACTTGATAAGATAGAAAAATGTGGGTTAGATAGCATCACCACCAGATGGATTCGTAGCTGCCTGACAGGCCATACTCAGCGTGTGGTCCTCAATGGAACTGCATCTACGTGGAAGGAAGTGTGTAGTGGGGTGCCCCAGGGCTCTGTTCTGGGCCCAGTGCTCTTCAACATCTTCATCAACGATTTGAATGAGGGGATAGATGGGGAATTCCTCAAATTTCCAGATGACACCAAGCTGGCAGGAATAGCCAATACTCCAGAAGATAGGCTTAAAATACAGGAGGATCTGGACAGACTCAAACACTGGGCACTATCTAACAAAATGAAATTCAATTGTGAAAAAAGTAAGGTTCTACATTTAGGCAGGAAAAATCAAATGCACAGGTATAGTATAGGTGGTACCTTGCTCGATAGTAGTAACTGTGAGAGAGATCTCAGAGTCCTAGTGGACAATCACTTAAATATGAGCCAGCAGTGTGCTGCAGCTGCCAAAAAAGCCAACACAGTGCTAGGCTGCATTAACAGAGGGATACAATCAAGATCACGTGAAGTACTAATACCACTTTACAATGCCTTGGTAAGGCCACACCTGGAATACTGCATCCAGTTTTGGTCACCACAATGTAAAAAAGATGTTGAGACTCTAGAAAGAGTACAGAGAAGAGCAACAAAGATGATTGGGGGACTGGAGGCTAAAACATATAAGGAACAGTTGCTGGAATTGGGTATGTGTAGTTTAATGAAGAGAAGGGTGAGGGGTGACATGATAGCAGTTTTCCAATATCTCAGGGGCTGCCACAAAGAAGAGGGAGTCAAGCTATTCTCCAGAGCACCTGAGAGCAGGACAAGAAGCAACGGAAGGAAACTAGTCAAGGAGAGAAGCAACCTAAAACTAAGGAGAAACTTCCTGACAGTTAGAACAATTAACCAGTGGAACAACCTGCCTCCAGAAGTGGTGAATGCTCCAACACTGGAAGTTTTTAAGAAGAGACTGGCCAGCCATTTATCTGAAATGGTATAGGGTTTCCTCCCTGAGCAGGGGGTTGTACTAGATGACCTCCAAGGTCCCTTCCAAATTATTATTATTATTATTATTATTATTATTATTATTATTATTATTATTATTATTATTATTGTTGTTGTTGTTGTTGTTGTTGTTGTTGTTGTTGTTGTTGTTGTTGTTATTGTGATTAATCTTTTTAATTAATCTTACTAATCAGAACTTGGAAAATATGTTCCTGGGATACTTCCAGTTCTGGTTGCTAGCAGAAACCAGGCAATGGCTTAACAGGCCTACTTAGTTGTTACATAGTTTCTTTTGTTATATTTTATTTTGACATAGACCTGCAACATAATTGATGAGTATTCTGAAATAAAATAAAAAGGATACTAATCTCTCTGGGCTTTAAATATGAGAGACTGAGCCAGATTTGACATTTTCAGATGCAGTTGAGCAGTTTTCTCTGCAGTTTCATTCTGTTGACTTCTTCCCAGTTCTCAAATTACCGAGAAAAAGGACTAAAGGAACTAATGAAGCTCCACATACTACCAGTTTAATTTTTGATAGCCTTTGAAAATTGGTAGATAAGGGAAATCACAAATATATATACATATGGAGAAATTAGATATCTGGTAGCTCCATCCTGTTATCTGTAAACTACTTCTCTTTCAAATAAAATGTTTAAAAAAAGCCAAATCATTCAATTTGATGTATCTTGTAAAAAAGGATTTAGCCATGCTGTTTTTCTGGCCTTATCTCTCTTTTCATTCCAATGTTTGTTTGTAGAGGAGACTTCATTTTATAGCTTTTCTTTACGGGAATCAATTTTTTTTAACCATTTGTTCATGTTATATAGTGGCTCATGATTCAGAAATACAGCTAAATTTTCTGTCATGTGTGTGAGCTTCCACAATTCAAGAATTTCTTCCCGTTAAAGACACGGTCCCCTGATCTTTACATCAATAGCATCACCATGCACTTTAGCAAGATTTATCAAGGGGGAAAAAATTACCTATCATGGATCACAAAGGACTTTGAATCGTATTCAGGTTTTCTTTTCTTGTTATTTTATTTATTCACATTCAGGTGCTGCTGTCTGGGTGGAGGATGGTTACCAGATGGTTTTTATTCTTTCTTCAGTGCCAGCCAGTTGGAACACATTACCCTTTTTGTTTCCCAGTGAGACTATGAAATGCAGAACTTTATTATTTGCCATAAAAATTCCAAGGTAAAGCCCAACTATCTTTCCACTATCAACCTCATACTGTACTTCAAAAACTCAGGCCACAAATAATGAAGGCATTTTGTCCTGAGCGGTTGATTTTTCTTTTAATAAGGATATTTTTTTGAGCTCCAAATAACAAAACAAAACAAAACAAACATTGCACTATCTAATGCCAAACAGCAAATGGTCTGCATCCACCTTTCCCAATTAAGAAAACTGGCCCAGTTATTTTAGGATATGAAGCAGAAAATTCCCTTTCTCTGATAGAAAAAAAAATGCAATGGTCAGAAAAAGCTTTCATAGCACTTTGCTAAGTAAGACTTTCATCTCCTTCTGCCTTATGGTAGGACTAGTCCTGTCCATTTTGATTTTAACTGAAATTTGTATGCATCCCACAAAAACAGGATGTCTTTCAGATCTGGTTACAAGTTTGATTGCCTTACTTTGGGTAAACAACAGACTTTTCTCTAGCATAGGGGAGAGGTCACCAGCCCTTTGGGCATCAGGGACCGGTTACGTAGAGAGAGGTTTTTCCATGGACTAGAGGGGTATGGTTTTCTCTACTGCCTGCATCCTGCAGATGGGGCTTTGCTTGTTTGCATGGCCCAGTTGCTGGCATGCTGTGGCCTGGTGCCAGTCCACAGACCAGGAGTTGGGAACCTCTCGCATAGAGGGCCTAGGCCCTAGGCTGCATTGCAAAGCTGCCATTAATCCTTTTATATGTGATATTCAGCTCAGAGTGTCATTGAGTATGCATTCCAGCTGCCATCATCCATGCACAAGAAGGATGTATTAATACATGATGTCACTAGCTATATCCCAATCACTAGCAAGTCTTCAACAATGAAAATATGCTGAAGTGTTAATTTATTTTCACATCAGTTTTTCATTTTTCATTTCTTTGTTTTTTTCTTTCTGGTGATACTCTACATTCTAGGGCCCCTGGAACCCTATAACCATTTCATTGGGCTAATGCCTCCTTAAGTAACACCAGCTGCCTGCAATTATTGCAGGTTCGCATCCCACCAGGCTCAAGGTTGACTCAGCCTTCCATCCTTCCGAGGTAGGTAAAATGAGGACCCAGGTTGTTGGGGGCAATAAGCTGACTTTGTAATAATGCTGCTTGGGGGGGGGGGCGAAAGCCCTAATAAGCAGGCATATACATAGAATGAAGGCTATTGCTAAGCACATTGATTTGTGCTTAGATTGTAAGCTGCCCTGAGTCTTCGGAGAAGGGTGGGATATAAATGGGATTAAAATAAAATAAAAATAAATAAATAAAATATCATGGTGGCTGTAAAGCGGATCTTCTTTTTGACTCTTCCCTAAATATTTTGTCTCCAGTATACATTGGGGTTCACATAAGCATGCTAGTAGCATCTTTTTCATTTTTTTAATGTCTCACACTCAATTTTGTCAGCACTGCAGGATCTAGTTGGAGTCAGTTACCGGGACCAGAGATTTTGTCTTCCAAACTTTAAGACTCATGCTGGAGCCCATCCTTAGGGAACTTCTCTCTCTGTGTGTATAGCAAACATAGAAAGGAAAGTTCCCTGAGAATGGCCTCCAGCACAAGTCTGAATGCTTGGAAGACTAAATCTCTGGTGCCAGTGACCGACTCAGATTGAATCCTACATTATCCTGGAACATTGCCTTCATTCTGTCAGCATTCAACAACCCAGGTTTGGTACACTGTTCATATTATTGTGTTGTACAATTAGATCTTGTAATATATTTTTATGCTGTTAGCCATTTTAAATTCTTTATATTAAAAATGAAACTGTGTGTTCCAAGGTACAATTGGAGCTGAGATCAGTGAGAACAAAGGGCATTGGAATAAGCTAACTGTGGAACTCCGGATGGCCCCCAACCTTCGCTTGTTTCGCCGGGACCTAAAAACTTGGCTATTCGAGCTTGCCAGCCTGGACTGAGGGTTTTTGGGTTAAGGTTTTAATTTTTAATTATTTTGGGGCTATTTAATTTTATTTTATTTTAACCTGTGTATATTGTATTGTTTTAATTTGCCCTGTAAACCGCCCTGAGTCCCTCGGGAAAAGGGCGGTATATAAATTGAAATAAATGAATAAATAAATAAATTGATGTTGGAATGTGTCATTTCATTCCATGCATTCTTTGAAAATAGTGGAAAATATCTGAAGAAGATTTGAAGTGTAATACAGATTCATATCAATCCCGTTTTTTTTAAAAAGGGCTACTTTAAGATTAGTTTGGCTCCCTGGGCCACCCTTTCTGTTTCTTGAGCATTCCATTCCACGTTAAGCATCTGTGTTTGGCTTCTGGCCAATTATTTTTCTATCTCCTGGTGCAATTTCTCATAACAAGTCAACACCAAGAATTTATGGTGCTAATAAACTAATGCACCAAACAAGAAAATCACTCCCTCTGACATATAAACCAGGAAGATTTATAGTCTAATATCCTGAATGTTTCCAGTGTCATCTAAAGACTATGTTTCTTTTACATATAACTTGACACTTTCCTAGACCAACAACCTTGTCATTAAAGTGCCCAGTTTCTAATTATGAAGGCATAATTCCAAGAATTTGGAAATCAATCAGAATAAAGAAAGAAAATGGCACAGTATATTCTTGTTATACCAGGCTTGCTTGATATTGGGTGCTGTCCAACAGAATAGTATATCTATTATGCATTCCCACTTAAATTAATGGATTCTCTTGATTCTTGCTTATCTTCCCATTTGTTTCATTGATGGAAGAAAGTTGTAATGAATTGTGACCAAAGAATATGAAAAGATCTCACCCAAGCCATAAAGAGCAGTCAATGAAGATCTCACACATATGGACCTTTACCATACTTAGTAACAAATCTTTGGGATTAAGTGATTGCCCTCTATTTCATCTTTAAAAAATAATAATAAAAGCTTTATGTACTGCTTAACAACCTCTCCAAATAATAAAAGCAAAATACAACAAAATTGTACCTTGAGAAAGCAAGGTTATCTTGATAGCAGTAAGAACATATTATTCAACATTCTTTCTACCAGGTACTTAAGACAATTAAATTCCCAAGTTTTTTTTATGAACGCTGATGCTCCTCATATCATTTGCCATTTGCTTGATTAGAATGGTGCTCCTGCTACAAAACCCTTTGTAAATCAAGTTCTTAAAGGAATTTTTTTTCAAGCCCTGCACATTTGTGAAACTTCTGCCACTATATTCATTGCCTATATCTCTTTCAATAACATAAAGCTTTTCTAGCTTAGAAAATGAGAAGGAAAAAAGTAAAACATGAGCACATATTCCGAAGTTAAAATAAAATTCAAATCATAGCTTTGTTTGGAGAATGGTGTACTTTTGATCTCTATAATTTGCATTAGGGTGTTCACATACAGTAGTAGATGAATCCTGCTTTGAATTTCTACTCCCCTTCCCCCCACCCCATACACATGCACTTGTGATTTAAAAACCAGAAACCAACACAGGCAAGAATTCATTTAGAGACCGTTCAAAGTTACAACAGCACTGAAAAATGACTTCTGACCATTTTTCACACTTATGACTTTTGCAGCATCTCCCTAGTTGTGTGATCAAAATTTGGCCACTTGGCACTTTTATTTAAGACAGTTGCAGTGTCCTGTGGGTGGTGGTGGTCATGTGATCCCCTTTTGCAAACTTCTTACAAGCAAAGCCAATGGAGAAGCCAGATTCACTTAACAACCATGCTATTAACTTAACAGTTGCAGTGATTCACTTAACAACTGTGGCAAGAAAGCTCATAAAATGAGGCAAAACTCACTTAACAAACATCTCACTTAGCAACTGAAACTGTGGGCTCAGTTGTGGTCATAAGTCAAGGACTACCTGTATAGTCCATACTTAAGTAAGTAGATGAAGTATAATTATGGGATAGTAAGAATGTTCTCTTCTAATCCAACTCCTATTAATTAACAACAATCAAGATATTAATTAAGTTGGACATCACAGTGGAACAGGTGCAGGAAGATGGGGCTTTATTTTTCGCGTTTGATTTTGCCCCACTGGGGACCCTGAAAAGGGTCGAATGTCGCCCCATAGAGGCATCAAGCAAGGAGAGGACCCTCATTGATCGTGGGAGAGTGGTGGCCCTTCTGCTTGATCTGAGGAAGCCCTCCAAACTGGTGGGGGAAAGACTGGCTACATTTGTGTAGCCAATCAGAAGCTGCTGACAACGGAAGACAATAAGCACCAACAAGCAACCTTTCAGCAACGTGAAGAAAACTAGGTGAGACTCTATCTTCTCTTTATGACTTCTTCCTGAAAAAAAATTCCCAAAGCATCCTCCCTAATGAGAGAGGGAAGGGGAATTTCCACCTCATTTCCTCAGGAAAACAAAAGCGGCAAACTAGTTACTTGGGGGAAACGGAGAAAATTACAAGATTAATTTGGAATTAATATACATATATGGCTTTCAATTTTTTTAAAAAAATTTTATTTATATACCGCCCTTCTCCCGAAGGACTCAGGGCGGTGAACAGGGCAAATGTATAAAATACAAAAAATACAAAAGTTAAAAGGAATTAAACATAATGCCCAAGGTAAAAAACAATAAATACAAATATTAAGAACAATAAAAAACCCAACCCACCCCCCATCAGGCCAAGCCGGCTTGTTCAAATAAATGCGTTTTCAGATCATGTCGGAAGGAGCGGAGGTCGGGTGCTATCCGGAGCTCAACCGGCAACCAATTCCATAGCTCTGGGGCGCCCACAGAGAAGGACCTCCCCCTGGGGGCCACCAATCAACATTCTCTGATCGGTGGCACCCTGAGGAGGCCCTCTCTGTGGGAACGGACAGGGTGGAGGGAAGTTGATGCCGGCAGCAGGTGCTCCCTAAGGTACTCCGGACCCATGCCATGTAGGGCCTTGAACACCATTACCAGTACCTTGAATCTCACTCGGAAGACAACTGGGAGCCAATGCAGCTCACGGAGTAGAGGTGTAACATGGGAGTATTGGGAGACTCCCAACATGACTCTCGCGGCTGCATTCTGTACCAGTTGGAGCCTCCGAGTGGTCCTCAAGGGCAGCCCCATGTAGAGAGCGTTGCAGTAGTCCAAACGAGAGGTCACGAGCGCATGAGTGACCGTACACTTTGGGGACTAAAAGTGCTTTTGAGACTTTTTTTTTTTAAAAAAAAAAGATTTGAAAAGCTTGCAATTTAACTTTGGATTTTAAAAGCTGGAAAATGTCACTTATGACATCTAGTGGCAAGTTATGGCACTACAATTTGTTATGCCTAAAAGAAACTTGGCTTGAAGCCCAGATTTAGATAATACTCTTGTCCTTGGAAACTTTCACTTTTGAAGACTGCAGCTGTGAAAAGGGGAAAAAACCCCTTTGGGGCTGCATATCAGTGTGGACAGAGACGATGAACTACTTTGAAACCGGCCTGCCTGAACTATGAATATAAATATTAACTGACTTTCAGAGCTGTGGAACTATTTCCCTGCAGGAGAAACACCCATCATTGCTTGAGATGATGGAATATTTTGGATTACAAATTTTTGATTGACAAACAATTTTTATTTTAAAGACCACCTACAAAAAATGAAATGGATGTCCCATACTCAGCTTTAAATGGTAAAAAAACCATCTCTAACACCTGTCTCCAAAGTCTTCAGTTTGATATACTACCAAGAAAATATGGATAAAGATCAGAAAAAAATTCTCTCCATGTTAAAATCAATACAAGAGACTATTGCTTTAGCTCATGATGAGATTAGAAATAACACAAAGGAGATAAAAGAACAATTTTCTAATCTAAATTTACAAACTCAGAACATGACTACAAAGAAGAAATTAGCAACCTAGAAAATAGAAGGAAAACTAGAGGAAGCAGATCCAAAGATGGAGGACCTAAAGGAAGGAACTAACCAACAGATTCGGACAACTAAAGAACTAGAAGATGGAGCGATAATATCAGAAATGGAAAAGACATCGTACCAATGAAGAATTCAGAACACATTTGAGGAAAAGGAAGAAGAACTGATTGAATGGAAGCTAGAGCTGTTAGGAGAACTGTGGGGAATTGGAATCTGTATAATGAATATCAGTGGGTTCATTCTTCCAAAAATATTTTAATCAAATGGTCTTTTGTAGTCCAAACAATATACACAAAAACTGAGGAAAAATTACTTGATGATTCAAATGTATTGACTTGGAAAGTTAATTGGCAAAAGAAAAAAGCTAGAGTAAGACTGAAGAAAATAGAGGTTTTAACCCATTAGGTGGGATATTATATTATTAACTAGATGTTTGAATAAGGTGGAGAATAGATAATTGCTAGAAATAGAAATATCAAAACTAGAAAGATAAGATTTGTAATTAGAATATTAGATTTTGGTATGAGAAAGGAAAAAGGAAATGCTAAGAAGTTTGAATAAGAGAAGCTTTTGGTTACCCAAACATAACTTACTTTGAAATTATAAACAACAGAGAAATTTTGAACACTGATGGGAAATTAAAATTAAAATTAATACTGATTGAACATATAGATATTAAGTGCAAATGCAATTAAGATATGTTTTGGTTAAAAAAGTTGTCTAAAACTGACATTATTGATATTATGAGAAAAATGTAACAAAGATGTTGATATTCAATTGTATATTTATTAATAACAATATGAATTGTATTTGCCTAGTGTGGGAAAACAAGTACTCCTGGAAGAAGAGAGGAAACATTTGATGGTGTAATATTGCATCTAGACTGAAGAAGTTAATGTATACCACTGAGTTACTAATGGACCGAGACAACACTTTGTCTATTAAGTATTTGACTGTAAAACTAGAAAATTAATAAAATATAAATTTAAAAAGATAGTAATTAGGTTAGTTGTTATAATCATTGTTAGGGATTGTTGTGCAGAGGTCTCCTTGTGCTACCAAGAAGTTGCACAGACAAGGAAGGGTGCTGAGAGCAGTAAGAGTCACACAGTAACCACAAGAATACACTGAGTTGTGAAAACAAAAAGTATTTTACTTTTGAGGTGGTGTAAAAAACAAAAATGCATAGTCAAAAAGAAAACAGTCCAGGTCATACACAATAGTAACAGTCCAAGGAGTATTCCAAACACAAAATCTTCTTACCGGTCCAGAAGTCAATACACAGTTCGGGTTTATCACAGTAGTAAACCAATAGTACAGCAAAACAGTAATAGTAGAGAGAGCAGTGAATTCAGAGAGAAAGAAGCTAGTTCCTAGCTCCCTTATATGGCCATGAGAACACTTATACACCCATTGGCCAATTAACATCTTAAAGTCACAACATCATGGTTTATATATTTTCAACCCAACTATGTAGGCTATCACCATATGCCTAACAATCATATTAATGTATGTATTATAAAATTTTATGTACATTGCTTTTGGAAGCCAAATCAATTCTCTCTCTTCTGAAGAAGGGAAACAAACAGCTTTTAAAAGATTAAAGAAAAATAAGCTGTGGCAGAGGAAACTCCCATTTACTTTTTATTTTTGAAAATAAAGCTAAGTGACCATGAAAGTTAAGTACATCCTGAAATGGCACACAGAAGAAATGTTTAGTTTCTGAATGCACATTCACTGTACACTTTTCTCACAACAGATGCACAACCTTGAGAGAAAATGTAATTAGCTGTTTTCAATGTTAACAAGCACTCATTTATTGTCTTTAACATCTGGAAAGAAATTATGTCACTTTAAATTGGCTCAATGTACGTTTATAATTGCCAATAGTTATTATAATTAAACCTATAACTATATTTTGATATGAGTTAACCAGTAGAATGAGAAAACAAATTGGTTTATTCTTAAGCCATCTTACCTTTATAGCTGTTTTACGCATTCCAGGACTGTGCAAAATAGCTAAAAATTAATTTTAATTAAATTTGTCTTGTTCTACATTCTCATAATCGTCATTTTTGCTGCTGAGAACTGTATGAACTTTGCTTCTAACGATTGTTTGTCCTTTTGCCTATGACTTTGCAACCCAGCTTCCAAATCGCTGGTTTCAAAATAAACATCCTGCTCATGAACCTTCTGGATGAAAGATGTACTGGAGCAATCTTCACCATGAACCCTCCCTCTGCCATCTCTTAGCATCTGATGTATGACTCCATATTTCTTAGACATCTGAACTGTGATGAGAATCCTCAAGACACAGTAGCCTCTTTCGTGTTCATTTTGGCATGATTATCTTGTTAAGCCCAACTGTAAGTGTTGTGACAGTGAACATTCAAAAGTATTTTTTCTTGGCGGTTTTTTTTTGGGGGGGGGGGCTTGGTTTTGTTTTGTTTTTCCTGATTGCAGCCTGGGTAGAGAAATCCATTCTTCATCTGGAATGCTCTGACACTAGGATGCTTCTACAGTTCCCAGGAAGGAAGAATTTAAGGCCAAGAAGACATCTGCTTCTCCTGATCTTCTTCCTGAGGTGATTTATTAAGCTGTTTCTCTCACACTGCATATAATGGGGGGGGGGAAAGTATTTGGATCAATTTCTCCAAGTGGAGGATGAGATGGGGCGGAAGGGATTTATTGGATCTGTGCTCCCTGCCTCCTGTTTCCATTCTAGCTTTTGGAAGGATTTAATGACCCTAACAAGAACCTACCACAGGAACGGAGGGGAAGAGGAAGAATTTAATATTGACTTTCCCCTCTGACACCATTTTTTTCCTCTGATCTTAAGAAATGAAAAGCCCACCAATTCTTTGACTCTTGAGACAACTGCTGTTATTGGTGTTATTTCAATACTTTACTTCCTACATTAATCATCTTCCTTCTCTTATTTCTTTGTATGAAACTGTTTTGCAAAAAAAGAAAAAGTAAGAAGTTTTGTTTTCCTATTCTAATAACTTTGGATTCCTTTTTGCAAAAAAATTGGGCTATCTATATGTTAGAAAAAATATAGGTAAAATTGCACTTCTCTTCTTTCTCCCAGACAATGGCAGACAAAATCTTCTGTCTGGTATATGTTTAGCACTGGATTGTTTTTATCATTCTGTTGCATTTTATTTGTTCTATGCCAGGGGTGTCAAACTGCCAGCCCACTGGCCGGAGCATCATGGAGAAACCGCGCCCATCCCATTTTCGGCAATGGGAAAAAGTTCCGATACGATCGCGAGTTTGACATGCCTGTTCTATGCTGTTTAAAACATGTTAAATGCTGTATATCTATCTATCTATCTATCTATCTATCTATCTATCTATCTATCTATCTATCTATCTATCTATCTATCTAATCAGCGTACATTCTAATCATGATATTTATAATTTTTCCTAAGGCAAAGGGTATGCATGACACCCAGACTGGTGTAATGGTGAAGGTGCTGGCCTAGAAAATATGAGATTAGTCCTGCCTTAAGTGTGACAGCCATCTGAATAACCTTGGACCAATTATTCTCTCTTAGCTTAGTCTATCTCACAGGGTTGTTGTGGGGAAAATAGGAGGAGAAATATTATATCTGTTTGCTGTCTTGAGTTAGTTATAAAAGCAATAAATATGGGAAATAAAACATATAACAAATAAATTTTAAAAATGGATGACTCGCTACGTATAAGGGAAAGAAAACAGAGCAAAATGGGATCTTTGTTTGTTTCTCTGTCTCAAAACTTGGAAACCTCCTCTCTCCCCCCCCCACCCCCCAAGGCAATGAGATTTCCTGATCACTGCCAATAGAGAAAACACACATGTCACAATTAAATGGTCTTTTCAAGGGACTGGGTGTCTGCTGCAGCCAGTAGTTCAACAGTTTAAGGCAACAAAATGTCGATGCAATTTCACGCCTGATTTGCATATGCAGCATCCATGACTTTGTGTTCAATTGGTTGATTTGTGCAGGCAATTGCACACTGGAATGTTTTGAAAATCTGGCCCTTATTGCTTCACAAAATAAAATCACAATAATCATAATGTCTCTGTATGGATGGGCAAGCATTTAGCTGAATGACTGGGTAGCAAATGATTTCTCCAGCTGTTCCCAGTCTTCCATATCACAAGATTTGCTTCCCCATCTTTCCACTTTCTAGCTTCCTGCTTTTGCCCCCCTCTTAAAAGTGCGCATTCTCACATTATCTCATCAGAGATTAGAAGCACCTATCTTGCACTTCTTCAACTGCACATATATTTACAACAGTGATTACAGTTGCAATTCTTAACACATTTAGTTGAGACAGCCAGATCTAGTAAATTCAGTGGGTCTTTTCAGTAGGCATGCTTAGATGTATAGAGATGCCTAGACAATAAGAAACATTTCAGACAAACATTAGTATTATGCAGGAGCCATAGCTCGTGCTATTATTTTAAAATGTGTTCCTAAAATAATTTCAAGTTCTTGTTTTCCATTTCCAGTTTGATAATTTTAATTTTATAAGTCTCATCAGGAAACCTGTTTCATTTAACCAAAACAATTGAAGGCATTGGAAGAGTATCACTTAAATTGCCTTGTATATTTTATGTCCCCTTCATGGATTACTGCCTTGTCGTGGCGAAGGGGCTTGCGTAATTCAATGAAGCTATGAGCTATGCCGTGCAGGGCCACCCAAGACGGACAGGTCATAGCAGAGAGTTCTGACAAAACGTGATCCACTGGAGAAGGAAATGGCAACCCACTCCAGTATCTTTGCCATGAAAACCCTATGGACAGTACCAAAAGGCAAAATGATATGACGCTGGAGGATGAGCCCCTCAGGTCGGAAGGCGTCCAATATGCTACTGGGGAAGAGCAGAGGGCTAGTACTAGTAGCACCAGAAAGAATGAAGTGACTGGGCCAAAGCCGAAAGGACGCTCAGCTGTGGATGTGTCTGGTAGTGAAAGGAAAGTCCGATGCTGTAAAGATTTTTTCTCCATAGGAACCTGGAATGTAAGATCCATGAATCAAGGAAAGCTGGACGTGGTCAAACAAGAGATGACAAGACTGAACATCGACATCTTAGGTATCAGCGAACTAAAATGGACAGGAATGGGTGAATTTAATTCAGATGACCATCAGGTATACTACTGCGGGCAAGAATCCCTCAGAAGAAATGGAGTAGCCTTCATAGTCAATAAAAGAGTAGGAAAAGCGATACTGGGATACAATCCTCAAAATGACAGAATGATCTCAGTTCGAATCCAAGGCATACCATTCAATATCACAGTAGTCCAAGTCTATGCCCCAACCACTGGTGCTGAAGAGGATGAAATTGACCGGTTCTATGAAGCCCTACAGCACCTTATAGAACTAACACCCAAAAATGATGTCCTTATCATCATGGGGGATTGGAATGCTAAAGTAGGAAGCCAAAAGATAACCGGAATAACAGGCAAGTTTGGCCCTGGAGTACAAAATGAAGCAGGGTACAGGCTGATAGAATTTTGTCAAGAGAATACGATGGTCATAGCAAACACTCTTTTCCAACAACCCAAGAGACAGCTCTACATATGGACATCACCAGACGGTCAACACAGAAATCAGATCGACTATGTGCTCTGCAGCCAAAGATGGAGAAACTCTATACAGTCAGTAAAAACAAGACCAGGAGCTGACTGTGGCTCAGACCATGAGCTTCTCAGTGCAAAGTTTAGGCTTAAACTGAAGAAAGTAGGGAAAAGCACTCAGCCACTCAGGTATGAATTAAATCATATCCCTGTTGAATATACAGTAGAGGTGACAAATAGATTTAAGGAATTAGATCTGATAGACAGAGTGCCTGAAGAACTATGGACAGAGGTTCACAACATTGTACAACAGGTAGCAACCAAAACCATCCCAAAGAAAAAGAAATGCAAGAAAGCAAAATGGCTGTCTGAGGAAGCTTTGCAAATAGCTGAGGAAAGAAGGGAAGTGAAAGGCAAGGGAGAAAAAGAAAGATACGCCCAAATGAATGCAGAATTCCAGAGAATAGTTAGAAGAGATAAGAATGCCTTCTTAAATGAACAGTGCAAAGAAATAGAAGAAAACAATAGAATAGGGAGGACCAGAGATCTTTTCAAGAAAATTGGAGAGATGAAGGGAACGTTTCATGCAGAAATGGGCATGATAAAGGACCAAAATGGCAGGGACCTAACAGAGGCAGAAGAGATTAAGAAGAGGTGGCAAAATTACACAGAAGAACTATACAAGAATGAGCTTAACGTCCCTGATAATCACAATGAGGTGGTCACTGACCTTGAGCCAGACATCCTAGAATGTGAAGTGAAGTGGGCCTTAGAAAAGCTGAGCAACAACAAAGCTAGTGGAGGTCACAGTATTCCAGCTGAGCTATTCAAAATCTTAAAAGACGATGCAGTAAAAGTGCTACACTCAATTTGCCAGCAAATTTGGAAAACTCAACAGTGGCCACAGGATTGGAAAAGATCAATTTACATTCCAATTCCAAAGAAAGGCAGTGCCAAAGAATGTTCAAACTATCGCACCATTGCACTCATTTCTCATGCTAGTAAAGTTATGCTTAAAATCCTACAAGCTAGACTCCAGCAGTATGTGGATTGAGAACTACCAGAAGTACAGGCAGGATTTCGAAGAGGCAGAGAGGAACTAGAGATCAAATTGCTAACATACGCTGGATCATGGAGAAAGCTAGAGAGTTCCAGAAAAACATCTACTTCTGCTTCATTGACTATGCTAAAGCCTTTGATTGTGTAGATCATAACAAACTGTGGCAACCTATATGTGGGCCAAGAAGCAACAGTGAGAACTGGACACGGAACCACTGATTGGTTCCAAATTGGGAAAGGTTTCCGGCAAGGCTGTATACTGTCACCTTGCCTATTTAACTTATATGCAGAGCACATCATGAGAAAGGCAGGGCTAGATGAATCAAAAATTGGAATTAAGATTGCCGGAAGAAATATCAACAACCTAAGATATGCAGATGATACCACTCTAATGGCAGAAAGTGAAGAAGAACTAAAGAGCCTCTTGTTGCAGGTGAAGAAGGAGAGTGCAAAAGTTGGGTTGAAACTTAACATTAAGAAAACCAAGATCATGGCATCCGGCCCTCTCAATTCCTGGCAAATAGATGGGGAAGAAATGGAGGTAGTGACAGATTTTATTTTCCTGGGCTCCAAGATCACCACAGACGCAGACTGCAGCCAAGAAATTAAAAGACGCTTGCTCCTGGGGAGGAAAGCCATGGCAAATATAGACAGCACACTAAAATGCAGAGACATTACCCTGTCAACAAAAGTGCGTATAGTCAAGGCTATGGTCTTCCCAGTTGTAATGTATGGCAGTGAAAGCTGGACCATAAAAAAGGCTGAGCGCCAAAGAATTGAAGCCTTTGAACTATGGTGCTGGAGAAGACTCCTGCAAGTCCCTTGGACTGCAAGGCGATCAAACCAGTCAGTCCTAGAGGAGATCAACCCTGACTGCTCTTTAGAAGGCCAGATCCTGAAGCTGAAAATCAAATACTTTGGCCACCTAATGAGAAGGAAAAACTGACTGGAGAAGAGCCTAATGCTGGGAAAGATTGAGGGTAATAGAAGAAGTGGATGACAGAGAATGAGGTGGCTGGATGGAGTCACTGAAGCAGTAGGTGTGAGCTTAAATGGACTCCAGAAGATGGTAGAGGACAGAAAGGCCTGGAGGAACGTTGTCCATAGGGTTGCAATGGGTCGGACACGACTTCGCAGCTAACAACAACATATTTTATGTTGTGGTGAGGATCTATTGACCCATGCACCAAATGCAGTCTGCAGAGTCTCTTTTTTGGACTACAGACCACCAGATTTAGGTAGCTCATAGTGTGCTTGATTTTACCCAGAAGGCCAAAAGGGGATCTGATCCTCACAAGACTGGTGGGAAAATTTAACAAAATTAAAGACTATGTCAACTAGCAAGGGATAAAATTAAATCAATGGAGTGTATTATTTTACACCATGAATTCTTCTCTTCTCAAAGAGATTTGGCTAGTCTAAAAAAAGAAGAAATAGGGGGGAGATGATAGCAGTGTTCCAGTATTTGAGGGGCTGCCACAAAGAAGAGGGGGTCTCATTATTCTCCAAAGCACCAGAGGGCAAGACAAGAAACAATGGTTCGAAACTGATCAAAGAGAGAAGCAACCAGGAATTAAGGAGAAACTTCCTGACAGTGAGGACAATTAACCAGTGGAACAGCTTGCCTCCAGAAATCATGGGTGCTCCATCACTGGAGATTTTTAAGAAGAGGCTAGATAGTCACTTGTCTGAGATGGTATAGGTTCTGCTGCATAAGCTGGGGGCTGGACTAGAAGACCTCCAAGGTCCCTTCCAGCTCTATACTATTCAAAGATTCCTGCTTTTCTACTTTATTCTGTTTATGTGGTGTTATTAAGATTACCTTATTATTCAAAGATGATAGAGGATGCTGGCCTTGCTGATCCTTCTAGTTAGCATGTTATCCTTCCTTCTGAAGCTTCTCTGTCTGGCCATGTACTGTACAGTATTTTGAATTGAAAACTGCACCTGAGTTGAAAGCGGGAAGTTAGAGAGACTGCAAGATGAAGAGACTTTGTAACTCAAGCAAATCCCAGAACTCCATTTCATCTCACCCATGAGAATTTCCTCTGCAAGGTCTTTCCTTGCCATCAGATCAAATACAGACAGTTGAGAAACAAAGGGTCCCTGGTGCTCTCTGAGCTTGGTTGTTTTCTTGCAGATGTTTCATTACCCAAATTAGGTAACATCATCAGTGCACTGATGATGTTACCTAGTTTGGGTAATGAAACATCTGCAAGAAAACAACCAAGCTCAGAGAGCACCAGGGACCCCTCATTTCAACCCTCAGTTACAAATATTGTCCTTTATTAACAGTTAAGAAAACCCGCACAGATATGAATGGAGCCACTAGCTCCCTTGCAGCTTAAACCAGGTTTTCTTCATATAATTGGCTGCAGCAGCAGATTTGCAAACTGTGGAGATCCAATGCTACTGAATATTCACATGGGATAGTTTTAATCTTCTAACTCACAATAGAGGGAATTAATCCGTGGGTCTCCCCTAGAGTACACATTGTGATCAAAACTGCTCAGCTTGTTCATAAATGATCGAAATGAACACATATGAAGCTAAAAGTGAGAGGGAATGAACTGATGAGAAGTCCTTAAGTTTGCTAATAAAGCAAAATTACCTGGAGTGTTTAAAAGAAAGAAGAGAAATGGAAATTTCCAAAGAGAGTGTGTATTAAAATGGTGGATGAAGGAAAAAAGAACAAACATATGCATGCTAGAACAAAAAAATACACCTATTTTCATATATGATGGCATATCTGAACTAGCAGTGACTGACCAGAAAAAGCTTCTAGGATTGTAGCAGAGGGCAAAATGCAAAATTTAATTCAATGAATAGCAGCTATAAACAAGGCAAAATTCATGGAATGGTGAGAAATAATGTGGAAAAGATAGCAAGTAATTAGAGTGATAGTGCCTTTATGCACATTATGATCCATTTACTCTTCACACACCGTACATACTTTAAATCACTACCTTTCATAAAGTGCAGGAAAGGATAATCAAAATTATTAAGAGGATAAAGCCATCTCCTAGGAAGAAAGGTTGCAACATTTTGAAAGGCAAATTGGGGCAGAGGTAAAATCTATCGCATATGAATTTAAAATTATTTCTGATATTGAGAAAATAAATAGATGTTTTTCCCCACTCCCATTATATTGAAATCTGAGTGAATTCACTAAACGTGAATAATAGACTAATCAATATGGTATCATAATCAAATGGTACCGTTTGCCAATCTATATTTTTTATGAAAGCTGCCTGGACTTCCCTACCACAAAGAAGTTAGAGGAACAAAGACCTATAGGATATCAAAGGGAAATCTTTGGAGTCAGTCACTGGAGATTCAGTGACAAGATTCAGTGACGAGAAGAATGGTATTCAGCTACATGAGAGAGGCAAATGGAAGAAACTTCTTGGAACGTGGGCTTCTTTCTGCCCAACTTTTGAAATATGCTGACATTTCAGCACAGTTTCGGAAAAGTAACAGAACATTTTGACCATTCTTCCTCCACCCTTCCTCAGCTGCATAGTACTGCAAGTCCCATCAACCATTTGCAAATCTCAAGTCTCTGAGAATGATGGCGGCGGCAGGCCAAGCCATCTAGAGGAGACCAGGTTTTGGTGTGCAGCTTCATTGCAGTGTTTGCCCAGCACTTCAAGGAACTTTCAGTCCTTCATTAGCCTAACCCCTCAAAGAGCAGAAGAACTAATCATGCAAGGCTGCTAGCTCTGGATCTTGTAGCAGCTGCTGGCTGTTTGTGGAGACCCTGAGAGGCACTGATGCTTCTTCAGTAGGAGGAGGGAGTTGGACTCTCCCATTCATTGAGTAATGAAGCAGCCCAGCGCTTAAATGTTTGTTTTCAAAAAGCACTTTCTTTTGTTCCAACTTAATAAGCTACATTTCTCGCCAAACCCCCTCTTTCCGCCCCCAGCCTTCTCTTTTGGCAGCTCGATTTTTGTCAGACATCATTATCCTTCTGGTGAAGCCGATTAGCGGATTGCTATCAGGCTGCAATTTGAACATAATTAATTCTACTGAAGAGTCCCAGTGCCATAGTGCTAAAGAGCTCACAGCTCCCTGCTTTAGGATACTGTAAAAGCTGGTTGGAAGTGCAGCCTGTAGCAGATGCCCTGTCCAACAGCCCAGCACACATCCTTGTCTGTTACTTGCTCCACAGACACAGTTACTAATACATAGCAGAAAAAAAGGAGATGAGAACATGTTTCAATCTCTCTTTTTTTCTTTAAGAAGGATTATATTGAATTTGCACAAAAATTATTTTTGCAGTTTCCTTCCTTCCCCCTCCCTCTCTTCTTCTCTCCTCTCCTCTCCTCTCCTCTCCTCTCCTCTCCTCTCCTCTCCTCTCCTCTCCTCTCCTCTCCTCTCCTCTCCTCTCCCCTTCCTTCCTTCCTTCCTTCCTTCCTTCCTTCCTTCCTTCCTTCCTTCCTTCCTTCCTTCCTTCTTTCCTTGAGTGCAAATAGAATCAGTTTATTGAAAACAAAGAGAGTGGGATTAGCTTGTTCAGATGATCTTCAGGAAAGGATAAAGCCTTGGTGGAGCAGTGGGCTAATGCCTCCTTAAGTAACACCAGCTGCCTGAAATTAGTGCAGGTTCGCATCCCACCAGGCTCAAGGTTGACTCAGCCTTCCATCCTTCTGAGGTAGGTAAAATGAGGACCCAGATTGTTGGGGGCAATTAAGCTGACTTTGTAATAATGCCGCTTGGGGGGTGTATGAAAGCCCTAATAAGCAGGCATATACATAGAATGAAGGCTACTGCTAAGCTTGTAAGCCGCCCTGAGTCTTCGGAGAAGGGCGGGATATAAATGGAATTAAAATAAATAAATAAAATAAAAAAAAATCCTTGCTTGGGTGCGAAGACAATAGCAATAGCACTTGCAATTTTACTTAGATTTATATATTTTACAATGGTGGTTTACAGTGTAACCATATTTCCCCCAACCAATTGGGTCCTCAGAAAGGTGGAAGGTTGAGTCAACCTTGAGTCCTGTCAGGATTGAACTCCAGGTTGTGGGCAGAGTTAGTCTGCAATACTGCATTCTAACCACTGTGCCATGAGGGCTCGTGGTATTGAAGTAATGCTCCAATAAATGAGCAGTATCCTTAAAGCAGTGCACAGGGTACTTAATAATCATGCTTATTGATTGTGGAATGCTGCATTACTTTGTGAGGAAGGTGAGCCACAACCAAAATCAAAAGCAGGTGTATTATATCTGTAAACAGTTTAATATATATATACATTAACAAGTTAACCGGTTATACGATGAGGGAAACAAATCTGACAGGAGAACATGCGGGAACTTTGACAGCTGTCAAAGTTCTCCGCACGGCGCAGGCGCAACCACTGACAGCTCACGGCTGTCAAAACACCGAGCCATGCGGAAGCCTGAACTGTCAAGAACTGATGACGTGGATTGGTCCGGATAGACGCGGCGCCAAAATGAATGTTCCTGATTGGCCCTCACTGACAGCTGCCGGCTATAAAAGCCGGGCGAGTTATTCTGTTTGTGCCTTGCTCTAAATAAACCTTTAGTTAAGCAGCCTGTCGTCCCGAGTGGTCCTTCGGCTACTTCACTGGCGACGAGGATGGGATCGCTCCTGAGCTGAAGTCACGGCTGAGGAAGAGAGTTCCCGGCCAGAGCTGTCACTGGAAGTTTTAACTTCCAACGGAGGGAGACCTAGGACCGGACGATATGGCAAACTTCGGACGTGTGAGGGAATTCGATACCCGCCATCCCGAGAGATGGCAATCACACCTGGGGCAAGTCGAGGGATTTCTCCTCGTCAGCAAAATCACCGATGACAGAGCAAAGGCCACCGCTCTTCTATACATCAGCGGACCCCCAGTATACGACGCTGCCGTTGGGCTGTTTAGCCTGGTACCCATCACCGAGGTCTCCTACGCGGACCTGGTAGACCAACTTACTAAGCATTATATGCCGGCCCGCTCAGAACTGTACTGGCGGGTACAATTCGCCCAGAAGAAACAACGACCAACCAGCAAACGATTTCATTGCCGGGGTCAGACACGCCACGCGGAACTGCCATTTTCCCGACCTAGAAGACCGCATCAGAGACCAGGTGGTGATCGGGTTGAGGGACGAACGTCTACAGAAGAAGCTGACATCCAAAACCGACATGAGCCTGGCAGAATTGACCCGAGAAATCATGGCCTACGAATATAACCACAAGAAGAAATCAACTACCATGACCTCAGAGAGCCCAGCGACCGTATACCAAGAGAGCGCGACGCTCAGCGACAGCGACGAGTCGGTGGACCTCACTGACGGGGAAGCCCTTCAGCGCAGGATGGAACGCAGACAACAGAGAAGAAGCGACACATCGGATCGCCGAAGAACCAGGAACCCCCCCCGCCACCGCCACGTTACGAGCAACGGGCCGCCTGCGCCAGCTGCGGGGGCAATCATGCCCGAGGAAGCTGCCGGTTCAGAAACGCTAAGTGCCACAATTGCGGGAAGACCGGCCACATCAAACCGGTGTGCCGCAGCCGGGGCCGCGACAACGTCAATGATTTGGAGGCCAATTCCCCAGGTAGGCCAGCTACCCGGGCCAACAGAGAAAAAACGCCAGGGGCCCTAGTAGAAACAATTGACAGGGTAAACAGCCTAAGCTCAAAGGTGAGGATCAGGATCAGGGAGTGCCCTGCCTCATGGAGGTGGATTCCGGGTCGGCAGTCTCCTTAATTTCATTTGAAACGTATCAGGAGATCTGCCAACAAAGCAAGGGAAAAATTCCTCTGAGGCAAACCCAGGTCCACCTAGCAGATTTTCAAAAAACCCCTATTCCTCTGGAAGGGAGGGCTAAGGTTGCAGTGGAGTACAAAAAATTCAAAGGTCCCTTGGAAGTTCTAGTGACGCCAGGGAACCGCGCCAGCCTGATAGGGCTAAACTGGTTCGGCCCTCTAGGGATCGCCATAACGGGGGTAAATACAGTCCAATCACCCAGCCTTGAAGCTGTTTGCAATAAGTATGCAGACGTCTTCGATGGCACGCTAGGAAAATACACCGGTCCCCCCCATCTCGTTACAGTTAAACCCAGCCATCCAACCCATAAAAATAAGAGCTAGGAGAGTACCCTTTGCCCTTAAAGAAAAAATAGAAAATGAACTTGAACGCCTCGTAGGTCTCGGGGTGCTCGAACCTATGGAGGGGGGAAGCTGGGAAACCCCAATTGTCACCCCTGTTAAACCTAACGGGGAAATAAGATTATGTGCGGACTATAAGGCGACCCTCAACCTAGCTCTCAGCCCCCATGCTTACCCGGTGCCAGCGGTAAGGGACGTATTTGCTTCCATCCGCTCTGGCGCCATTTTTGCTAAACTTGATCTTACGCAGGCGTATTTGCAACTGCCTGTCACAAATGACACCGCGGAAGCCCAGACAATTGTCACCCACCGTGGTGCCTTTAAAGTAAAAAGGCTCCAATTCGGCATATCGGCAGCCCCGGGTATCTTCCAGGGTATCATGGAGAAAACCCTGAAGGGAATACCCGGGGTCTGCCCTATTTCGACGATGTTCTCATCGCCGGAGAAAATGAAGCAAATTTAGCTGACAGACTGTCAGCTGTGCTGAGCCGGCTCAGAGAAGCCGGTCTCAAACTTAAACGGGAAAAGTGCTCCATTGGAGTCACATCCACAGAATTCCTAGGGTACAAAATAGACGGCCAGGGCATCCACCCCACCACAGAAAAACTAAGGGCCATTCAAACAGCACCAAGCCCAAGGAATAAACAAGAACTCCAAGCCTTTTTAGGACTATTAAACTTTTATCACGCCTTCCTGCCCCACAAAGCCACCATCGCAGAGCCTCTGCATAGGCTCCTGGACAAGGGAACTGCCTGGTCCTGGACCAAAATACATGAAAATAGCTTTCAATCATTAAAAAAGATTATTTGTAATAGTTCAACGATCACCCTTTTCAGAGAAGACACACCAATATGTATCGCTTGCGATGCATCTCCCTATGGGATTGGGGCAGTGTTAAGTCATCCATACCAGGACGGCACCCAAAGACCCATAGCCTTTTATTCACGCACTCTGTCAAAAGCAGAAAGGAATTACACACAAATAGACAGAGAAGCCCTAGCAATAGTCGCAGGGGTTAAAAAATTTCATGACTACCTCTATGGGAGACCCTTTACTATATTCACAGATCACAAACCCCTACTGGGAATATTCACGTGGAACAAAACAACACCTCAGATTCTCTCACCGAGAATACTTTGGTGGTCCACATTCTTATCTGCCTATTCTTATCAGTTAATCCATAAACCAGGGAAGGAATTAGGACATGCAGACTGCCTCAGCAGACTGCCAATTCAAACCAAGGACCCAGACCCAGCTCCAGCTGGACTGATTCTAGCAATCTCTCAACTTCCAGACTGTCCCCTCTCTGCAAAGATTATAGCTAACAACTCAGCTAAGGACAAAATACTCAGCAGAATTCTCAGGTGGGCCACGACAGGGTGGCCAGCACAAAACCCACACTCTCAATTCCAGCCATACTTTCACAGGAAAAATGAAATATCTTCACATAGGGGATGTTTGCTATGGGGAAGTCGAGTCATAATACCTAATAAGAACATAAATCAAATGTTAGACATCTTACACGAAGGACACCCAGGCATTGTCAAGATGAAAGCTATGGCCAGAAGTTATGTCTGGTGGCCAGGCATAGATAAAGAGATAGAAAAATATGTGTGGGGGGGGTGCTACACTTGTCAAACAACACGAAACGAACCACCCCAAGCACCAATTCACAAATGGGAAACTACAAAAAACCCATGGTCACGCATACATTTAGATTTCGCAGGACCTATCCAGGGACAGAGTTTCCTAATTGTAGTGGACAGCTATTCTAAATGGTTAGAAGTCACTCCCCTTAGAAAAACAACATCAGGAGCCACTATACAAGCCCTAAGGGAAATATTCACCACACACAGCCTCCCAGACACCATAGTTTCAGACAATGGACCTCAATTCACTTCTCGTGAATTTCAGATGTTCGCTATGAAGAATTGTATTAGGCTCATCACGTCTGCACCGTTCCACCCATCGACGAACGGGATGGCTGAAATTATGGTGCGTTCCACAAAAGAAGCTTTGAAAAAATTCGTCAAAGGGAACTGGCAGCGACGACTCAGCCAGTTCCTAATGTCACAACACGCAACTCCATGCACAACAACGGGCAAATCCCCTGCAGAACTAAGATGGGGGAGGAGGCTGATAACGCGGCTCGACAGACTACATCCTGACACATATCCGGAAGAAAACGAGCAACCCCCCCAAACCGCACATTCAAACTAGGGCAAATGATATGGGCACGGTCATACACGGATAAAAACAAATGGGTCCAAGGGACAGTGCTAAAACAAACAGGACCCATTTCCTATCTAATAGCCACACAAACTCATGGCAATCTACGCCGCCATATCGACCAACTCAGACCCAGACAACCACCTCACAACCCAGAACCCCAACCAGAGGAACACGACCTGCAACCCCCCCCAGAAATACTGCCGATACCAAACCGAGAGGAAGAGGAGCAAAGAAACGTACTACCGGCAGAACCAGACATCGCCCCACTGCCACGTCGCTCCAACAGGAACAGAAGAGCCCCCGCCTACCTAAAGGACTACCACTGGGCAGGTACCAACAACCAAGGGGAAGGAAACGCTCCAGGGGAGGGGTAAGGGGTGTATTATATCTGTAAACAGTTTAATATATATATACATTAACAAGTTAACCGGTTATACGATGAGGGAAACAAATCTGACAGGAGAACACGCGGGAACTTTGACAGCTGTCAAAGTTCTCTGCACGGCGCAGGCGCAACCACTGACAGCTCGCGGCTGTCAAAACACCGAGCCATGCGGAAGCCTGAACTGTCAAGAACTGATGACGCGGATTGGTCCGGATAGACGCGGCGCCAAAATGAACGTTCCTGATTGGCCCTCACTGACAGCTGCTGGCTATAAAAGCCGGGCGAGTTATTCTGTTTGTGCCTTGCTCTAAATAAACCTTTAGTTAAGCAGCCTGTCGTCCCGAGTGGTCCTTCGGCTACTTCAGCAGGTCATGGTGAAAGATGGCACAGAGCATTGGAATAAGAGGACAAGGTTTGCTGGCTGGCAACATGAGCAGCAGCACTTCAGACAACAAGAGTTTGTTGCAAGGCAAACTCTTCCCCCCCTCCTTCTTGCCTTTCATGGAACTCCCTGCATTCACAGTACAGCCTCTCAGTAAGACATTTCAGGAAAGCCACTAATTTACTAATGCTGCTAGTACAGGAGGTAAAAAAAAAAACCTTTAAAATATGCAACAATAGGAGTCATTCCCACAAATGAAGAGTAACAGTGCTGATGGTGCTTCATAGAAGAACCTTCAATCCACAAAGCATCATTCTTTTTTCATTTCTTTTAAAGAAATGTCCATTCAGATGCACATTTTATTTGGCCCCATTAGTCATGACTAGATGAAATATCTACACTGAGAGGCTACATAGCCGCATGAACACCCATCCAGTCACAGAAACAATAGTGGAGGCATTACAGAAAGGCAGAGCAAGGTGCTCTCTCTATATTTAAGCCACAAAAGCTTGTTCTTGAAAAGCAGGAAACTCTTCTGGTTACCCGAAATAATCTGAGATAGAGACAAATATAAATATAGATCTATTCACAATAGATGTTTGTTTGTTTTTTAATTCACTGGCTTGGATGCTGTTATTCAAAAGCCAACATTGAATGTATTCAGAAAGTAAGGAGGGTCAATCTGAAATGAGCAAACTGTGAAACTCAGCTAAGATTAGTTTTAAAAATGATACCGGTTTCTTGACTTGTCAAACAAGGAAAGTAGCCTCAGCCTAATATTGGAGTGGAAAGCCCACATTTCAATTCCTTTTTAATTTCTTTTTGAAGTATAGATTAGCAGCAATCAACGGAAAGTCTATATTAGGCCTACATAAGTTACAAGCATGAGGGAAGTCAGGAAGCATAGTTCCTTAGTCTCTGGATCTGTAGACCTATATAGATAATCCTCGACTTATGATCACAATTAGGACCAGAATTTTCATCACTAAGCAAGACAGTTGTTAAGTGAGTTGCAGCTGATTTTACTACCTCTTTTGTCACATTGAGTGAATCACTGCGTTTGTTCAGTGAATCACACAGTTGCTAAGTGAATCCAGCTTCCTCTATTGACTTTTCCCATCAGTAGCTAGCTGCAAAGGTCGCAAAGGAGGATCATGTGACTCAGGACACAGCAACCATCATAAATACATATTGGTTTCCAAAGACCTGAATTTTGATCACATGACTGTGGGATGCTTTGACAGTCAGAAGTGCAAGGACTAGTCGTAAGTCACTTTTTTCAGTGCCATTGTAACTTTGAACATTCACTACTTTGAATGGTTGTGAGTTACCATTTGTTGAATGAGGACACTTTGACATTAGAGACACTCTGGTAAAATTAATTTTCCAGCTTCCCTGCTGCCACTTCAGCAGTTAAGTAAGTGTTCATGGAGGTGGAAATTTGATACTAAGATGCACCCATGTGGAAATTTCTTCAAAATCTGAACTGATCTTGGAACAGAGCTCAGAGTTTATCTGATGTCCCACTTTGCCTTGTTTTCCTGGTGCCAATAATACTTTGTATATAGTAGGACATGGGAAGATTATATACAGGGCTTTTTTTGTCATAGAATGCCCAGAACAGAGTTCTGGCACCTTTTTTGGATGGAACCTTGTAGGGAAGGCAAGGCGGGTTGTATGACATGTGTGAGTTCCGGCACTTTTTTTTTTTTTTTTTTTTACAAAAAAAGCACTGATTATATATATGTGTGTGTGTGTGTCTGAAAAGACAAGGAGGAACTCAAGGCTGTTTCCACTTTTCAGGGGAAAACAGGATGCTGTTGTTGAAATGGTTAACAACAAACTCAGGCACCATATAGACCAAAACATACAGTAGACATAAATAGAAGATTAAAAACTCCCACTGTTGTTTCATCTTAGCCAAAAGTCTGAGTGGGAGTTTACCAGCTCTTGCAAGCAGCAACCCTTTGATCAGCCACATACCAATCAAGTAGCACTTTTAAAGACCAGACATGTCAGGTCTGAGATGGGGCAGACTGGGAGAAGCTCTGCTCTCCAAAGATTTAAATTGTGACGGCAATTCAATGTCCCAATAGAAGAAAATACTCAATGTCCCTTGGAGACAAACACCTGAGGTAGACCATTTGACTGAAAGAGTATAGAGAGAACGACATGCACTTTTACTTCTTGCCAATTTAGGTGATCTCTTTTTTTAATGATTGTAAAAATAAAAGAGAGGGGGGAACAAAATCATAACCTGACATCCCATCTCTGTAGTGAATTGACAATTTATATAAAGTAATAGAACTATGGTGTCATAACTAGAGCGAATATCACTACACTCAAAACTGCTTCTTTCTCCCTGTCCAATGAGTCATGAAGATTGAATCTTTCATTTTGATCCCATCTGATCATTTTGTGTCCAGCTATTCTGACAAAATTTGCCCGTGTTACCATTTCAGCTGAAAATATGCTAGCTATTCTTTGATTGACAAAGTCCTGAGTTTTATACAACTGTTTTAAAAATTTAATAATACATGAATTTTTAGAGAAGAGGATATGTTTGCCGTTAGTTTTATATCACTCATATCTCAAACAATGCCTTTAAGGGAAATCATACAGGAGATACCCTAAAGCTAATATTATCAGGATGAGATGTGAATAGCGTTATGATTAATGGTCCACAGCTTAGCCAATGCTAAGCATTGTTAATATTCTGTTTACATCTCTGGAGAAAGTTTATACTTTATCTTGGTTCTTCTTCTGAGAGGAAATGTGGCATGTATTTATCGCATCACAACAGTTTGGGAAAGCAAATCCTACAGTTGATCGTGTGATCGGGAACCTTTCTAGGTGTAAAAATGTGTTAACAAGAGGCAAACCCCCAAACAGTTTGTTCATAAAAATACAGGGTCCCCCCCCACCACACACACACACACACACACACACACACACACTTCAGGCTTTAAAAGGCTTCTTTCTTCATCCATTCCTGACTGAAGTCCATGGATGGATAGATAGATGGATGGATTGGTGGATGGATGGATGGATGGATGGATGGATGGGTGGGTGGGTGGGTGGGTGGGTGGGTGGGTGGATGGATAGATGGACCAATGATGGTGAATTATGAAAAGGAAGCTCACTTCTAGCTTAGTGAACTTTTAAAGCAATTTAGGATCAAAAGGAGGGAAAACATGCCGGAAAATCAAAATCACACTACCTTGAGAAAAATAATGACCTGATTAAATGAAAAGGCTTAGGTTAATTAAAGTCATCCTTTTCAACCCCTCAAAATCATATAAGTTGGTAGTTAACAAGGTTCCCCAAGGGACATCCCTTTATGGGTTTTGGGGAAGCAGATGACACTTTAAACACACTTGTTGTTCTCCCCTGCCTTAGGACAGTTATGATATTTTAGCATTTCTAACAAGCAAGAAAGAAGAGATTTCATACAACCTTCTGTGTGTTCCTTCTGCCATTGTGGCTACTGATGAACATCCCTTGCAAGTAGACACACAGGAATGTTAAACATAAGATATCCAAATGGGTTGATTTTAAGATATGTTTTGGATACAGGTTATGTCATAGAGGAGGAAAGTTTGAAGGAAAGTTTATCCCCCACTGAATGCCTTTCAAAGGCAGAAGCAGCTTAATAGAAGTCTTCATCACATATTTCATCCACATGTCCTGATGTTTTGTTTTTTTTAATCTGGCCATCAAAAGCAGCCTGGGAGATCATACTATTCCCAGGGTCTATGTGGAAAAATTAGAATATTCATGTTTTTAAATAAATACTCTCAGCAAATAAGGAGAGGCAGGCAAGAAAAGCATGCCTGAATTATACTGCCTGCCCATGTTTGTTGAGTGAAGGGGGCTTAAAAGCTCAAGGTCCCCACTAGGAAACTAACGAAAACATTAAGAACTGTGCTGTGCCCCACTGTCAGTAATGTTATTGTATTTCTTAGCAAGTCAATTAGCTCCAATGAGTAGCTCCATCAGGCAACTGCCATGTCTTTCTTTCCCTGCATGGCTCATGGCTCACCATCCAAAATTTATGAACTCCCTTGGATGACATCTGTTTGCTGGTTTGCTTGTGATATTTGTAACAGCGATATGCTCTGCAGAACATACACTGTCCCCTTCGATGCTATAATCAGCTCTGGCCATGATGCTTCCGGGGAAGGGGGCAAAAAGGCAAATAAACCGATCCCCACAGCTGAAATATACCTGGTGGAAACAGCTGTCATATCAATCGGCTCTTATTTCCTACAAAATATAACCTGGGAAAGGTTATTGTGAATTGGAAAGATCCTTCCTAAGCAACTAGCTATAGTTTCTAGCTTCCTTTCTTCACTTTTTTCCAGTGGGCCAGCAAGAAAGAAATGAAATTAACACTGAAATTGGGGATATATTAATTTAGCCAGTTCTTGCTTTTTTGTGTCCCTCTGGGCCCATATGTGAATGCACCAAAAACCCTCAAGTTTGCTAGAAACAAATGGCTCCTACCACTGACTCTCTGGTGTCTTGTGAAATCAGACAGCAAAAGTAAGAAATAAAGCATGCTAAGTCTTCATGTAGCTTTAGGTAAAGGTAAAGGTTCCCCCAGACATGCGTGCTAGTCGTTTCCAACTCTAGGGGCCGGTGCTCATCTCCATTTCAAAGCCGAAGAGCCAGCGCTTGTCCAAGGACGTCTCCATGGTCATGTGGCTGGCATGACTAGACACCAAAGGTGCACGGAACGCTGTTACCTTCCCACCGTAGTGGTCCCTATTTTTCTACTTGCATTTTTACGTGCTTTCGAACTGCTAGGTTGGCAGAAGCTGGGATGAGTAACAGGTGCTCACTCTGCTACGTCAAACTGCCAACCTTCTGATGGACAAGCTCAGCGTCCTAACCCACTGAGCCACCGCGTCATATAGCTTTAGCTTGCCTTAAACTGAATAAATCCCTCTTTAAAATGGGTGATTCCTCTCAGATCTTCTTATTGCATCATGTCATTTCATCATTGCTCTATCCTATTGTGTCCCCTGATCATTAATTAAGAAAGAAGTATTTTAAAGAAATTACTTCCTCCAATTTACGATAAAGGAAGATTTTTCATAAATGCTTTGCTACAGATATACAAATCTGCAAATTTTCTTTCTTTTTCTTTTTTTTTTGGTTTTTCAAATTTTCCAACTTTTGCTCAACTTCTGTCACTTAAAAACAAAAAAAGGTTTTATATGCAATTTTGTGTACCTGCATTTCCATTTGCACATTTCTTTACGCATATTTTGAGAAGCGGTTTCTCTGATACAACACATTTCATATATTAGTTCCATCAAAATAAGCATCGCTTTGCACATTTTCCTGAATACATATATTTTCATTTCCTTTTTTTAAAAAAAGTGTTGCAAAATTTGTCTTATCAAAGACACATTAAAACTTCACATTAACACGTCAATCAAATCTATGCCTCTTCATTCCCATTTTGCACAGAATTTTGAATTTGGTTAACTAGATAAAGTTGTCATCAGAGCCAGTTATCTATTCATAGGTTTTTGCTGGGCTCCTCTTAATCCTTGTAGTTGAAAAGGATAATACAAACCTCTAACAGCATTCATCTGATACTCATATTCTCCAGCAATGCCATGTGGACAGATCACAATTTCAAGATTTCTTCTACCTTCCCTAGTGATAGCCTTAGGATAAACTAAAAATAAATATCCAATGGCTCTTTTGAGATGATCTCAATAAAAGGACACTTTATTTTCTTTTAATACTTATGGCAACTTTTTCTACACCAAAAATGCATAGTCTGTATATATATAATCTTCCATATGAGTTCAAGCCAAATGAGTTCTGTTACCCAGTTCTATAATTCCTCTGACAACAGCATACAATGGAATGGCCCATTTTATTCTGAATGGATTCATCTCACTCTCTAGCCTAAACCCAAGGCATCATTTTTGTTTTCTTTCCATATTGCAGGCACTATGACAAAGAAGCTCTACCTCATCAGATAACATTGCTTCATCCTGGGCTGTGAGGTTTACCTGCATTACTGGATCTCATGGGTAGTCCAGAAATTAATTTGGCCCCATGCTGTGAAGGGTTCTATAGGCAATAACCAACACCTTAAATTTTACTTGGAAGTTTATAAGGAGCCAGCAAAGCATGCAAAATAGTGGTGTTACATGTGCTCACTTTGTACATATTTGCACCAGTGCATTCTTAACCAGTTGCAAAGTGTATTGCAATATTCCAAAGGAGAATATTCCAAAGGCATGAATAACTATAAACAGGGCCTCTTTATCTAGGAACACATAATAATGGCACACACAGTAGATCTGTGCAAAGGCCCTTCTGACTTAGACCCTTCCAGCCGGACCTGAGAGTCCAGAGAACCCCTACCTTATACACTAGTTCTTTCTGAGGAAGTAAAATACCATATAGAACTAAAGAAAACATGTTCCTAGAACCAGGAAACCCCAAACCCACAGCCACTTGGTTCTTGTTTGGATTGAGCCAAAGCCTGTTCTTCTGCATTCAGCTCTCCCTTGTCTCCAAACTCTGGAAAGAATGTTGATTGCATCACTTGGTTGGCTTAGGATGGAGATGTATAATAGGGTCTCATTGGCTTATTGATGATATTTGACTCCATACCAATGAATGATCTCTCTCAGCAGTTTCATGTATGTGTTAAATGGAAACATGGAGAGAGTAGGTAGGTCTAAGGGACCAACAAAGAAGGGGTTTCAAACAAGAAACACTGGATGGAACTAGACCTGGAAGAAGAAGAACATTTTTTAAAAAATCCCATTTATATCCCGCTCTTCTCCGAAGACTCAGGGCGGCTTACAATCTAAAGCACAAATCAATGTGCTTAGCAATAGCCTTCATTCTATGTATATGCCTGCTTATTAGAGCTTTCCCCCCCAAGCGGCATTATTACAAAGTCAGCTTATTGCCCCCAACAATCTGGGTCCTCATTTTACCTACCTGGGAAGGATGGAAGGCTGAGTCAACCTTGAGCCTGGTGGGATGCGAACCTGCACTAATTGCAGGCAGTTGGTGTTACTTAAGGAGGCATTAGCCCACTGCTCCACCAAGGCTCTTTTATACTATCATGCCTCCAATCCTAATCTCAATGCTGTTCAGAAGGCTATCTTGATTGATAGTACTGAAAACCACTGAGAAAGTACAGATGACTCTACCACCCTAGTCTTGCCAAAAGTCATCTCTAAGTATGATTAAGCTATGAATTAAGCTCTACCTTCTGAATAATTTTCCATTAAAAGGGAAGGTTGGAGACCAGACAAAATGGTTTTAGTCAGTGCTTTTTTTTGTAAAAGAAAAAGGTGCCAGAACTCACACATGTCATACAACCCGCCTTGTCTGCCCTATAAGGTTTCATCCAAAAAAGGTGCCGGAACTCCGTTCTGAGCATTCTATGAGAAAAGAAGCCCTGGTTTCAGTGCTTTTGGATCCAGGGATGACTTCTTGAGAGGCAGACCACCAACTCTTTAAGAGCTTTAAAAGCAAGGCCTCAATCAAATCATGTATCAAAACTTCAGAAGTAAACTCCCTCTGAAGCCCAACAGAATCCTCTGGGACTTGAGATGGATCGATCAAACAGAGTCTTTTTCCTTGTCATGATGACTGCCTGCAGAGAACTCTAAGACTAAGAGAGAATGATCTGACCATGTAGGGATTGGTGCAGTGGTGGGATTCAGCCAGTTTGCACCAGTTTGGCAGAACCGATAGCTAATTTTTTGTTGCCCAGGCCAAAAATGAACTTCCGGAAGTGGCATGGAGAACCAGTTGTTCATATATTTGAATCCCACCACTGGATTGGTGGTAATAACACCCAATTCCAAGTCAGATTATTACTGCTCCAAGAGAAAAGAACAAGTCAGATCTGAAACAACTTGGTACCGATTCATGCTGGCCATTTATTTATTTATCAGATATATATGGCAACCCATCTCTGGGTGGTATACAATAAAATGAACAATTAAAATATAAAACCACTTGAAACAATTAATTACATATACATAAAAATTAGATAGCAATAGGGTTAAAATCAAACTGTTTTGCATGATGCTGCCTACACACAGGCTTCCTGCTGCTAGGAAAACCTTGTCTGATGGGAAAAAAATGTTTTGAGAGCCATCTCTCAAATATTATTTATTTACTTTGTTAAATTTGTTATGGCCTCCCCTCTAGTAGACTCTGCCTTAGAAGATCCAAGTTCATAGTTAAAACAGTTAAAAACAGAAAATGAAATGGGACAGGTCAGACTAAAAACAACTATAACAATGAAAACACAATAGGAGCCCCACAAATACACCAATCTTAGGCCTAGGAGCAGAGTCTTAAGAACCTTCTGGAACACCAAGTAAGTGGCACCAAATGTATAATGCAGGGGTAGGCAACCTTGGCTCTTTTATGACTCGTGAACTTCAACTCCTAGAATTCCCGAGCCAGCATAGCTGGCTGAGAAATTCTGGGAGTTGAAGTCCATGAGTCATAAAAGAGCTACGGTTGCCTACCCCTGGTATAATGCTATTCTAGAGGGTGGGGGCAGCAACAGAGAAGACATTTAGTTTCACATTTTTATGGCCATTTTAATGATTTTTTTAAAAAAAATGTAAACCCAAAGTTGAAATGTAATTTTTTTTGTTAATGAAATTAGCTTCACAAATTGATAAATGACTCCTTTTAGTATTTTCAAGGTTTAAACTGTTTTTTTATTTGTTTCCATTTTCCATTATTTTTAGCTTTACTAATTTTAAACTGGCTAGATACATTTTTTTTTAAAAAAATGGCAGTATAGTAGAAATGAATGCATACACACTGCTTGGTAGACTAAATACATCTGCTGAAACTTTTCTTTGGCATGTAAAAATAAAAACCGCTTGCAAAAATTCTATACATTATTCAGGCATTAAAGGTAGCTTTAATAGATGAAAAAATAAATGATGGTTAACTTTTTGTTAGAATCATATTTAGTGTCATCATTTCTCACTGTGGGACATATACTTTTTTTTGGGGGGGGGGGTAAGCTAGTTCCTTTCTGTATTGCCAAAATTCAGAAAAGGCCAAAGTTTTAGAGAAGTTTATTTACCATGTTCACCTTTTTTTTCACTAAGAGTTCTTTAATAAACTTGCAAAAACTCCTAGGTTTCCTGGAAGACAGCTGGAAAAGACTTGCCAAAATACTACATTTGACAACATTTAAACATTCACATATAATATTTAACATACATACATTTGGCCACAAAGCAAACATTTTTGAACTCTAGTTTAACCATAGTCATTTTTCAGCTATAGTATAGTCATTATTTTTTGGGTGGAGGGGATATCATCTCTCCTGTTCTAAGTAAGCTTCTTCTCTTTTGGAGAAGATCTACCAATCCATGCCATGACCTAGCTATTCCTTTCTCTTACTGGGAATCTCTCCTTGCTTGTCTGCAAAATGTTATCACAGCTGGATTGATACACTCACCAGAGCCTGTAATATAATTGAAGGGTCCCAGTTGGACGGGAAAAACACTTATGGATACATTATGCTTTGCTAACTGATCTCTCAGGGGGAATACACACACAAGCACAAGCGCTCGCACATGCGCGCACACACACACACACACACACGAGAAATCAGTAGAAACTAATCCTACTCATACACTGTTGGCATATTTATTGTTACCACAAGGTGCAATGCAGTCATTTTTCCCCTTGTCAAATGGGGTTTTGCTTATTGCAATGTGTGAACGAGCCGTTCTATTAATTCATTAATAGAGAGAGCTGTCTTAGTAATGTATCCGAGAAACATTCTTAATTGTAGATGTTCTTTTTATATGCCTATCTTATTTGTAAGGCTCATAGAGCTTGTTTACATGCTGTCATACTGGAGGGTATGGTCATTATTGTCTTTTTCCAGAAGCGTATTATTTGGCAGTAGATCAGACATGTCAAACACAAGGCCCGGGGGCCGGATGCGGCCCGCAAAGTGGTTTCATGCGGCCCGCAAAGCCATCCCGGAAACAGTGAGGGAACAGCCCCCGCTGCCTTGTCCCTGGCCCAGAGACCCTCCTTCTGCCAGAGACCCTCAGATCTCTCCCACTCCTGCCCAGGCCCCCATAGGCACCCTTGATGCGAACAATGGCCACGCCCACCCAGTAGGCCATATGCACTCTAGCCACGCCCAGCCAGTAGGCCATGCCCACCCTGGCCATACCCACCCGGCCCCTTGAGGGCAACCACAATGCTGATGTGGCCCTCAATAAAATTGAGTTTGACACCCCTGCAGTAGATAGTCCTCAACTTAATTGAGCCAAGAATTATGGTCGTAAGCCTTTAAGCAGTCATCATGTGACTGTGCCTGATTTTACAGTCTTTTTTGCAGAGGTCATTAAATAAATGCCATTTTTGTTAAGTCAACAATGTAGTCATTAAGTGAAGCCATTTCTCCCAATGTTTTTTTTTTTGCTGGAAATCAGAAATAAACACCAGAAATTGCAAAAAAAAAAAAAAAAAAAAAAAGTTGAAAACTGCAGCTATGTGACTCTGGGATGCAACAAATGGCCATAAATATGAGCTGTTTGCCATGCACCCAAAATGTGATCATATGACCATGGGGTAGCATAGGCAGCCATCAAAACTTCAAAATCAGTTCATAAGTAGCTCTGGAAAAGTCCTTCATAATTCAGAATGGTAACCAGACAACTAATTATTAAGTGTGGACTATTCGTAAGGTCCATTGATTTTGTTTTATAAAGGAGCCCAAAGCAATTTTGGCCTATTTACAAGGAATGAATTTTAGTGGTTGAAGTCTTGGGAAGTGGACAAACTGTTTGTCCAAGTCCAGCCAACTATTTGTTTAATTCTCTAAGATGATTTTTAAGATAATTAATATACTTCCAGTAAGAAGGTGCCCTCTAGAGCAGTAGTCCTCAACTTTTTGGTTCTGCGGATCGGCAGCAGCAATGGCAGCGGTGGGGGAGAAGGTATAGTTTGTGTGCATGCCCACCATTTGCGCAAATAGCATTTCAGTCACTCACACACTTGCCTGCCACTTGTGCAGACTGGATCCCAATTGGTCACAGATTGGTGCCAGTCTGCAGACTGGGGGTTGGGACCCCTGCTCTAGAATTAATTTTATTCATGTTCTGGAAAAAAGCAGCCATAAATTTATTTCAGATTCTTTGTAAAGGATAAACATGTATTTCTTCCGCTGAATAAATGAATTTAATAGACATTAGACAACCCATGCCGCACTGGGTCATTGTTTCATATACGTATATTTCCTTACCTAAACAAAGAAACAGAATGACCACAGGGTTGTTGTTAAAAAAAAAACAAAAAAACAGTGGGCGCAGGAGCAATTTCCAAATTCCTGCCAGCTTCCCCACTGAGTTTCCTGATGAGAAGCTGGCAGAGAGCCTCAGAAATTTATTTCCTTCCTTCCTTCCTTCCTTCCTTCCTTCCTTCCTTCCTTCCTTCCTTCCTTCCTTCCTTCCTTCCTTCCTTCCTTCCTGAGTTACTGCGAGCTTCCCCATTTACTTTGCTTAAGGAAAGTTTGCAGGGAGAAAGTCTGTGGGGAAGCCAGCAGGAAGTTGCAAGTCTGAGGTAAGTGACTGCTACTGGGAGGTGTGTGGGAGTGTGGGTGAGGAATGGTATGTGGGGATGCACAAGAGGTACTATGTGGGATTTCAAAGAGTGTGTGGGCATACACACATAGATACTGCATCAGGGAGGGTGTGCAGGTCAATGGTGAAGTTTGAGAAGGATGCACAAGAGTGTACAAGAGGTGTTTTATTGGTCAGGAAGGGCACATTGGGTTGGCGTTGGTTGGAGGGAATTGGAGGTAGTGAGCTATTGTGAGATTGGCTGGGAAACTGTCATGGAATATTGAAAATGAAGATCACATGACCCGGCAGCAGCCAGTAGCACTGAAGCAGCTGCAACTTTCCCAAATTTCATTCCCTCAGGAGACAGATGTCTTGGATTTTGGATACATTTTGTAAGTTAGCCCATTTGAGGCATTTGGCCCTATGATGCACTGTTTTGCCCAGTTAAAGATCATGCCAACTAGAGTTTTAGTAGTATATAGATTATTTATTCAAGAGGAAGAGATAGACTGAAAGGAATGTTGATGTGAAGGTCTTCAGTAAGCTAGAGAAAAGTACATCCCTTCCCCCCCTTTCACTCTCTCCGTTTTCCTTTCTGAACCATCTGGAAGCTGATGATACAATATTAATAACCACACTCAATTAAACGGGTTGTCTCTAGGGATGCAGAGTTTCAACTGGGCAATGTCAACAGAATTGATGTTATCCCAGTCTTGTTTCCCCTGAGAGCAGCTGGCTTCTTGAATGATGTCTCTGTATATGCGTGTGTGTGTGTGTGTGTGTGTGCGTGTATTGTGGGGAGGGAGGGTGGATGTTACGTTTTGTGTGCACACAAATATCTTTCCTTATTATTTCTCTGAAAACCAAATTATCTTGAGAAGGATACAAGCAAAACAAGATGCCAAATATTTTTTATCAGTCCTTCAGTGCAAGAGAAAACACTGTTAGTCATGTCCCAAATGATCATGTTTAAGGGTACTTTTACATCTTTTTCTCCCCAGTACTTTCTCTACCTTTGTTATGTGAGAAGTCAAAGCCCGAAGGACACAATGGGGCTTATTTCCAAGAAAGACTAGTTGTTGTAACTTTGTCAATTATTCCTGAAAATTCAGGTAATAGTTTTGCCCAGGTAACTGTATCATATCATCTGGATTGGACTTATGCTGCAGATGGAAAAAAATATGTTCTCTCTCTCTCTCTCTCTCTCTCTCTCTCTCTCTTTTCCACACTTCATTACTTCTTTCAAAATACTATCCTCTACCAATTTAAGGCAAGAAAGAAAAAAAGAACTAGATGACTGAAACTGAGAAGACACGTATCAGGTATTAATTTGACATGAAACCTTCTTCAGTAAGGGTGTGTGGATCAGTTCCACAGCAGTTCAAATGGTCAACTTCACTCTTGTTGCCAGTCCAATCCTATTCAATTATTTAGAAAAACTGAGCCAATTCAACACTCTGATTTGCAGCACCAAATCAGATTAATATAACTCAGAAAAGAGAGCTTTGTACATGCGCTCAGAGGCTCTTCCAAACTGTTGAATCACTTTGGCAGCGTCCAATCTGATGCGTCAGACTGACTTTCTGATTTGATTTGGCAAGTTGATTTGAGGCTGCCATTCAAATGAATTGACTTTGAATCAGATATCCAAACTGAATCTTTCTGCAAGCCAAGAAAGTAGTTGCATAGCTGAAGAAAGAGAGAAAAAATATAATTTCAAGCCAAAATACTATTGCTACAAAGCTTCTCTCTAGTACTGGCATTGTACACTTTGCATATACATACACATTTAGAACTGATATTTCTCCCAGCGAAACATCAATTTCATTTGGGAGAAACTTAGTGAATTATGACTCACCCACTAAAGCATGCTTTCTAGAACTTCTGTTCTGAAAGGCACATCATGTCATTTTCACCAAATATGCTTAATCCTCGAAAGAATGAGTGGGGAAAAAAAATCCTCCACATACATACAAAACTTTTTTATTATCAGCCTGGGAAAGCTTTTCAAATCCCCAAAGGCAGCTTTCTTCCTGAGGGATGTGCAGGAGACTCATTATCAGTCTATTTTTCAGCACATTGGATTGACCGGGCCCAGGAAATGATTTATAATGCAATACCATATAATTCCCCTCCTACCCCAACCACTACACACACACACACACACACACACACACACACACATTTTGGAAGGGACACAAGGTCAGTTGTTCTTATAACTGTGGCTTGTGGTCTGTCTAGTTAACAACTGAATGGAGTCTCCATTCTAGAATGGAAGGAAATAAGATCTGATGGGGAGGGGGGAGAAAAAGGTTCTGTCCTCTGTTCTCATCTTATCCTGCACCATCAAGGTTGTGCTGGAAGTTTGAAGTGGTACTATTTGTAAGGTCCTGTTACACCGCAGGATCGACATAGGGCCACCCTGATGCCAAAGAGACTGTGTGGTGCAGCTGTGATGAATGGCAGCAAAGGAATTATACAACTGCAGGAAATCTGTTCACATTTGCATACAGCTCTTTCTACTTGTAACAGTGAATAATAGGGACACATTCCCTCCCAGTTAATTGATTATAGTAATTAACTACAAGCCAGTTATCGGAGAAGTGTACCGGTGTTACAGTACTGACATTCACAATGAACTGTGAATCTTCAGGCTCGATATTAAATGTGGGTGGGTAACTCTCCTAGAAAACCATATATCTATCCTTGTTTGAAAATTGGTCCCTGGAGAGGGCAGAAATGTAGATGGCTATGATGGGTAGTTGGTATAAATACTTCTATGAAACAGCCATCAATGCGGATAAATGGAAAGGCAGACAGATGGATTAGCAGATGGTTTGCTCATGATATGAGGATAAATAAGATTAAAGAACAGCTCATCAAGGGGTCTCTTTATTCTAACGAGCAGGGATGGGTGGACATTGTCACTTTATTTTTTTTCCAGCCTTTTAAGTATCATTTGCAAATTCTATTTTTCACAAGCAATCAGGACTTTGAAAGGTCTTGGTGCTCACAAGTCTACAAAACCCCAAAAGTCTGTGAGAGTTGAAAAAAAAATCAGAAGAGAGCCTCCTTCTTATTTCTTGATGAATTCTTCTCCTCTTGGTTCCTCTCGTCTGGCCACCCACTCTGTTCCCCAAGAGTACAGTCTGTTTATCCAGCTGCCCCAAGCCTACCTTGCATTTCTGACCTGTTTCCATCACCTACAGCCTCATTACACTTTACAACCTGCCACCTAGAATCCTCACAATCCCTCTTTTTTTCATTTTCAGCACCTGCCTTAGGTTAGGGGAAATGATATGCAGAGAAAGCAGAAAGAAGGCACTAGAGAGTTGCTCAATTACATCAAGATGACACTTGAACATAGAGCATAACTGAAAACTAGGAATGAATCTGTACAAATCAAATCTAGGAATCTATCAAGCTGAGTCTAAGAACAACATAGAACAATTCAGTCAAAGTGCAGTTTTTTTATTTGCTTACACACCATTGACAGAATCTTGCCAGACTAAACCCTTATTACCCTTACACTAATGGATAGGTCTTGGTAGATTCTAGGAATAGCTATCCTGAATGTCTTTCTCTCTCTCTCTCTCTCTCTCTCTCTCTCTCTCTCTCTCTCTCTCTCTCTCTCTCTCTCTCTCTCTCTCTCTCTCCTATCCATCTCTAGTCTGCCTCTTGTCTAATTCCCTATTTCTGGAATGCGATTCCCTCACTATAGTGCCTCCTCACTGTAGTTCATCACACCAGCAACTCCTCTGAAGGCACCATCTCTCACCAGTGGCGTAGCGTGGGGGGTGCAGGGGGGGCCGGCCGCACCGGGCGCAACATCTGGGGGGGCGCACTTGACGGCGCCGGGATCCGGCAGGGCGGAGGCACCGGAGCCCCAGCCGGGAAGGGCCTGACGCCCCACGGCGCGCCACACACACACACACACACACACACACAAACACACAGCGTGACTCCTCCTTCGGGCCGCTCCGACCGGAAACTCCATAGGCCACAAGTCGGAGGCGCTCTTCTTTGCCCGGCCTAGAAGGCTCCGGGGAGCCAGGCCCGGCTGGAGCCTGAAGTCATCCGGTCCCTGGGGCGAGCCGAGTCCCGCCGAAGACAGCCTTCGCCAAGGCAGGGGCGATCAACTTACCGGAGCGGCTTTTTTCCCCCCCCCGCCTGGGTTTACATTTCATGGCTGCAAGCCCAACTCTCTTCCTCTCCGCCTCCTCCTCCTCCTCCTCCCCCCGCCCCACGGTCCTCTCCCGCCCAATCGGAACCGGCTTTTTCTGCCCGGCGGAAGCCGCCGGTTGTCCAGAGAGCTCCTCTCCGAGCGCTAGCCCTGCGGAGAGGCCAGGAAGGTGAGGGGGGGGTGGAGACGCGCTTCAGGACAACCTCGGAGCAGGACCGGGCTTGTCTCGGCTTGTCCCTCGCCGTAAAAGGAGCCGGTCAGTTTCCTCCTGGCTTCCGGAGCGCGCTAGAGAAGGGAAGCGCGCCCCGTTGCCGCTCGCCGCGGGTTGGGAACTGCAGCGCGGAGAGAGCTATAATTATCTGGGCCTGGGAAGGGATGAGTCCTCCTCACAAAAGGAGATTCCCCTGGGTAACAGGGGTCGGCAACCTTGGCTCTTTTATGACTCGCGGACTTCAACTCCCAGAATTCCCGAGCCAGCTACGCTGGCTCGGGAATTCTGGGATTTGAAGTCCACGAGTCATAAAAGAGCCAAGGTTGCCGACCCCTGCAGTGGCGTAGCGTGGGAGGTGCAAGGGGGGTCGGCCGCACCGGCCGCAACATCTGGGGGAGCACACTCGCACTCGCAGCTCTCTGCCCTTGCCTGGCTCACTCTCTCTCACAGCAGTGCTGGCTGTGCGAATCCAATCCGAGCCGCCGGGTCACTGTCCACTGTGGAGGGGGGTGTGCCAGGCGTGCGGTGCGGAGAGAGAGCGAGGGACTATCTGGGGGAGGGACAGTGCAGCGGCCGCCCAGCAGGTTAGGGGGCGCAAATTACTTGCCTTGCCCCGGGTGCTGACAACCCACGCTACGCCACTGTCTCTCACAGAATCCCATAATATATAATCCTGTGACTCCCACCATCTTAGCCTACTGCTGTCCTTACACTTAAATATGGCATTTGCTTGCTTGTTCTCCTTTCTGCACAGTATCTTTGATTAAATAGCACATTATTTTCTACATCTGTCCCCATCAATTTTGGGGACAGGGCTGGTTGGAATTTTAATTAATTACCATTAGTAATTGTGGTAAGTATGCATACAATTCGTGTTTGTAGATTTGTAAGGCAGTGCTACCAACGGTGGTGTAATAACATCTGCATTAGTACCGGCAGTAGTAGTTTTAATCATATTGCAGTTTAAAAAAAGAAAAAAAGAATTGCCATATCTGTTTTGTCTTTGTGATGAATGGTATTTAATAATACTGTCATAGAATTAGAGATCACAAAATGAAACACATTATAATATGTCATGGAAAGAAATACTAGATACATTTTGTGCTGAGAAATTAGATATGATTGATGGCAAATATATTATAGTTCAGCTCATGCCTGTCCCTTTTGGCTTCATCCTTGAACTAAGTATATGGTTTCTAGCAAACTGCTCTCTTGTGTTAAAAGAGGAGTGATGTTGCCTCCACTCTAATTGTCAAGCCCCATCACACTTTAGAAGATTAGAATTTCTTCTAGAAATGATTAACATTGCGCTTTAATATGGCAGATACTCTATCCATATAAAATATGCACAAAAAGATTGTATAAACCATCTTGGTTCCTCCCCCTACAGGAGTGTGTCTGAGAGCATTGCCAATCACATTCCTTATGTGCCTGTTTCTTTCATTTTCAGTATCCCAGTAAAAAAGCTTTTTTTGTTGTTGTTTTGCTCACCCATTTAGCATCTCACCCATAACATCTGTACAGTGAAACATAAATCCTCACAATCCCCCTTAACTTGCCGCCTATAACATTATAGTCAGTTTGGGATTTATGCTGCTTTTCCAGTATGCCCACACACACTCACCCACATACACCCATGCACACACAGAAACACATCCCTGGAGAACTTTAGAGTTAAAAGTCATATTCTGTAATCCTTACTGGTGATAACAAAATGGTTGGAGAAAGCTCAGGGGAGTTGCATTTTTACAAGATTTGCTTTACACGATGAAAAACCTGGTTTTTTGCAGCAGACAAAGCAGGGGAGGGGGGGAATACAGCAGTGCAGTGAATCCAACTAAAGTTGCATCCCAAGTGGTCATTCCCGGGGGAGAAAAACTCCATTGGATGCAGTGGGACTCACTTCCAAGCGAACAAGCAGAGGCTTGCAGTGAACAGCTGCATTCCTACACAGGAATGGCCTGGGGCGAGAAAAGGATAACAAGCAGGGGCATCTGTGTGAAAGCCTCACTATAAAGGATTATACACTGCAGAGCTGTTGTAACGGGAAAGGGGATTACAATCAAGTGCAGCTGCCATTAAGAGAATCTGGGTCAGGCATATGGAGAAATGCGCAGGGGGATTGGAGGCAGGGTATTTGCCAGGGTGTCCAAATGACACACTGTTAAATATCATAGTGTGTGTAGAACTAACATTAGACCATTCCAAGCAACCAAGATTCACCACCTCTCTCGTATCTCCTACTCAGCCAAAGGGTGCTGACTTTTAACTTCTTTGGGGGAAAGGGGATGAGATAGGGTGGCTCTGTTCAAATTCAATGCCACACGGGCAGAAAGGAGGAATAGAATACGATATACTTTATTGGCCAAGTGTGATTGGACACATAAGGAATTTGTCTCTGGTGTATAAGCTCTCAGTGTGCATACAAATGACAAAATGATATAAGGGGTCTTTGGTGCTCTCTGAGCTTGCTTGTTTTCTTGCAGATGTTTCATTACCCAAACTAGGTAACATCATCAGTGCTAGTAAGGAGTACTGTTTGCTGTCAGTTTATATTCAAGTGTACGGGTGTCAAACTCACCACGTCACATGATGTATTGCGATGTATCGTGACTTTTTTTTCATTGCCAGAGATGGGGTGGGCGCAGCCTCTGTATTATGCAACTGGCCCGCGGGCCAGCAGTTTGAGACCCTGTTCTAGTATCTTGCCCTGTCATTGCTGGTGGGGATGGTCTGGCTGGGCTGTTTAGATTAGATTAGATCAGGGCTTTTCAACCAGTGGTACGGGTACCACCTGTGGTACATTGGCACCTGGCAGGTGGTACGTGACCATCCTAGAAAAGTGGTAGCAGGGGAGGGGAATGAGCTGAACCAGTAGCAGCACTGCACAAGCCTGAGCAAGAGATGAGTGGAGCTGCAGGGCTGTCAGGGCTCAGTGGAAGCACCAGGATCAGCGCCAGGCTCCAGCTGGAGCTTGGCGCTGATCCTGGTGCTTCTGCTGAGCCCCGAAGAAGCACCAATCAGCTGGAATGTTGCAGCATCCCTAGGGTCTTGTGATTTACATTCAGATGCTTGGCAACTAATTCATATTTATGATGGTCACAGTGTCCCAGGGTCATGTGAAGTGACCAAAACCTGCTGCAACCACCCAGCAAATGGGGGGAATAAAAACCAAACACCCCCACCCCACCCCCGCTGCCAATCCTCAACAGAAATGGTTACAACAATGAAAACCTCGGACAGAAGGAAGAGTGCTGCCTGGCAGGCAAGTGTCTTGCTCGGCTATGGTTTGGGGGGGGCACTTCAAACAGTCACTAAGCGAACTGTTGTAAGTCAAGGACTACCTGTACTTCATCACTTTTTTTCCTTTTCTTTTTTTTGGTCATCAAGTTTTTGACACCTTGCTAGGTGACTGGTGGTACTCGGATGTTGCCATATCCTAAAAGTGGTACAGTGGGTGAAAAGGTTGAAAAGCCTTTTAGATAACCTTTATTTAAACCTTTATCTAAAGATTAGATAACCTTTATTGTCATTTTTTCATGTAGGCACAGCAGCACACATTAAAAATGAAATTTAGTTGCTTGCTCTCAAGTGTACACATACATAACACACATTTAAAACATACTATATACAACATATGTATAGACCCTTACATATAAGTAACATATAAATATTAATTACTGTCCATATTGAATACATAATGGAAGGAAGAAGCTTTAGAGTTCACAAGGTTAATACTGTATGGAACAAAGCTGTGACTTCTTTGGCAGTTTCTTGATTGGGGTTTGTTTACTTGATTGTTCATGTGATGTTAGCCTTGGAGTTAATTTATGCTGATCTGGGTGCTGATTATTGGTGGAGAGGTGCTGGAGTCTTTTTGTTCCCTTTTGGGCTTGGTGATAGTCTCTTTTGCATGGTCTATAGATGTTGTTAATATCTATGTGTCTATTGATTTGTCAGAGCGCCAGGCTTCTAGAAATTCCCTGGCACTTTGGCCTTGGCTTGGTCTAGGATTTCCACATTTTCCCAATTGAAACTATGGCTAAATCTATCTATATGTTGTGAAATTATATGTTGTGGAAGTGATATAATCATAAGAGGTCAATAGGAGAAGATAAAAGGAAAGATGAGAAGGATAATAGTAATAGAGCCATACTACATGGATAAATATCCTAAGGCATAAGACAGTGCTATGGGAATTAGGTGTTAGGTGTCTGTGGAAGGAATGGCTGCCTACTCCATCAGAGTCTTTTATTCTCATTGGTGTTCTAGTTTTCCATGGTTGTTTCTCCTGCTCCAATTAGAAAGCAGGAAACAGCTTCATTGAACTAAGCATTAAGCAGGGATAAAAGCAACATTCTCCCACACATTTCTAGGCAGAAACAGGTCTGAATAGCTCAGCAGAATAATACTAACATGATTGTTTGAAGAAAACAATAGAGTTACAAACTGAATAATGCCTTTTGCAATCAGAAAATCAATCTCTCTCTTTCTCTCCCTCTCTGTCTCTCATTCCAGCAGAGCACATTTTCATTATCTGGGTGTATGGCATTTATAGCAAAGACTAAACAAAAACTCTAGACCGTGTTTTTGTAAATGATTTTTTTTACAAAAGAGCATCCCTCTCTTTTCTCTGTCTTTCCTCGCTCCCAGATGCTCTTCTTTGCTCTATGGGATAGCAGCACAGAGCAAAATCTGATATTCACATTAATCAACATGATTTTGTTCCCTTGATGTACAGAGGCATTGCCATTTCATCCTGCATGCCTTGCATAATGATACCATCCCAGTCACTCCATGATTCTTGATGATGGAAATAGCCACACCATTAATGTGACAGAAGAAACAGGGAAGGAAAACAAAGGCCCTGGAAAATGGAACAAGAGAAGTTGCATATACCAAACTGTAATAATACCCCAATGAACTAACATTTGCTGAATAGATGACATGGTTAAATTTGACAATGAGGATTCCTCTTAGCACAGAATTAGAATTTTTGTAGTACCCAGGCAAAGGATATTCTGCTTGTTTCTAAAGTAATGTAAGGAACAATCTATGCTTTCTACATGAAATAATTTTAAAATAAGTACAAATAATTATTATATACAGTTCAATGATTAAAATTATTACAGTTCAATTATTATATACACCACTGTTATATAAAAAAAAATAAGGGCATCTGCTCTCTTGACCTGATTTTAGACTACTATATTTTGCAGGAATATAAAAGTCCAGTCCTGAATAGATTTCTCCAAGTTACACATGGCTGGAATCCATCCCTGGGATGGATAAGTGTGCTGTTGATGCATCACCACCTGTCATAGGACGCTTTCTCATGTGGCCCACATGAAGCAAGTAAGCTCAAGCACCAGTAGATGGTGCTCCAGAATGTGTAGTGGAATTTCTTCAGTGAATAGCCAACAAAACTATTGTTTTGAACTGCAGGTTAAGCAAGAAGAGATGTTGGCAACCGTAGATGATAGCTTGCTATGGAGCTCTGCAGTGGTCCCACAAAACAATCTTCTAATCCCACCACAAATTTCAAATGGAAAAAAAATTAGTTTTCCAAAACACAATTTCCTCTCCTGATTTTTCCTTATTAAATGTAAGTGCATCATGCACTTACATTGGCTGAACAGACAACAAAACACTGAATGTGCTTCAGTCTCTTCCATATCATTATATGCAATGCATTACATGAACTGATTCAGTGGTGATTTCTGATCATCAGTCTACCCCATCAACTCATTACATTTCTTATAATATTTATAATCCAACCCAATTTAAGTAATCAGAAATCATACAGGTTTTAAAGAGCAACTAACTAACTAGGGAGGAGTGAATCTTTCTGTCCTGCTCCGTTGCTGTTTGCATCCTTCCCACCCATTTCCACAAAAGAATCCATTAAGGAAAGAAAAATGAAAAAGCAAGGCAGTATCTTTTTTTTTATTTGGGAACACCCGGAGCCATCTGTTTGGAAGCATCCTATAAATATCTGATGTTTTCAAAGACAAAGCCTGCCTTTAAGATTTAACATTTTAAAACCTATTATAAACAAGTCAGATTTTCAGATCTGGAATCAAGGTATAAAGGCAGATATTCCACTGTTCTTTATATGAACTCTCCATTTTATGTTTAGCTGCTTTGTGAGATAGAATTGGGATCAATGCTTTTCCCATGGAAGCATGGGAATGCAGGCCTTCTGGCTGTATTTTTGTGGCCAATATGACTCAACAGCTATGTTCAGATCAGAGGAAGCTGGCCCTGAAGACTAAAGATGTTTCTGTAGCACCAAGTTTATCTGCTTCCCATCAGCTCTTTCCATCTATCCTCTGCATTTGCAACTTCTCCATAACTTGGTGTTCAGTTATCAGTTGCCTTCTTGTTCCAACTTGTCTTTATTTAACAAACAGACTCATTCTTACAAAGATTCATAAGTGGAGTTCACAGTTGCCCTTAAGGGAAAGAAAGGGAAGGGAAGGGAAGGGAAGGGAAGGGAAGGGAAGGGAAGGGAAGGGAAGGGAAGGGAAAGAAAGGAAAGGGACAGACTTGGAAAATATTATTTTACAGAAGAAAATAATTAGGACCTCAGAAATGTAACCGAGTCTTTACCGCAGATCAGTAAGTGCCTATTAGGAAAAAGGTGGGTGTGATCTGACCAAGCCCAAATGCTGGTTCTGGTTTTCATTCCTTCTGCTGTTATTGGTTGGCTGGTTGTGATTTTATTGCATGAGTGGAGAGTAAGAAAAATAACACTGAATGTATAGAAGAAGGTAAGGTTCTGAATCTGCTGTGTCATAGCTGTAAACAATGTTTTTTTGTGTCAAACCTACCCCAACCTGATCCCTTAGAAACGAAAGACTATCCACCCCATTTGGCTGAAGTGAAAGGTTTTCTTACTAAAAAGATGTTGGCTGCAGTAGAGTGAACTAGATCTGGATTTCTTGCATGCAAAAGATGCAGAAAAGTTTCCCCTCATCCCAGCCCTTTCCCCATGACCAGTCCATCTTCAGCCAATCGGAACTCGCTGAAGTGTTTTGGGAATGATAAGATGTTTTGGGTAAATCCACATTCTTTCTCAGGTTGTCTGGCCTTGGATACTGGCATAAACTGGTTCTGAGCTTCTCTGGTCTTTATCACCTGTTATTCCACCTCTCCCTATTTCCTATCATGTACACACCCAGCTTTATTGTCCATCTATGCTTTCCCCCCCCCTCTAACCTTTGATGGCAGAATGTCTGTGAGGTGCCAAACTGAACCTGGCAGACCTGGCAGTTTGTTTATTAAACCAATTTATATAACCACCAACTCATACACAGATGACTCCAGGTAGCTTACAACAGTAAACCTGAAAGATAGTTTCTAGATTGGATTTAATTTCCGAAGAGCTGTTTCGATGACTTAAAGGACTGATACTAGAGCACTCATGTCCCTTGGTGTCTTGCCAGGGAAGAAGATTAGAATAAAATCAGAATCAGTTGGCTCTCTTTGTTGTTGTTGTTGTTAGCTGCGAAGTCGTGTTTGACCCATTGTGACCCTATGGACAATGCTCCTCCAGGCCTTCCTGTCCTCTACCATCTTCTGGAGTCCATTTAAGCTCATGCCTACTGCTTCAGTGGCTCCATCCAGCCAGCTCATTCTCTGTTGTCCCCTTCTTCTATTGCCCTCGACCTTTCCCAGCATTGGGCTCTTCTCCAGTGAGTCCTTCCTTCTCATTAGGTGGCCAAAGTATTTGAGTTTTAGCTTCAGGATCTGGCCTTCTAAAGAGCAGTCAGGGTTGATCTCCTCTAGGACTGACCGGTTTGATCACCTTGCAGTCCAAGAGACTTGCAGGAGTCTTCTCCAGCACCACAGTTCAAAGGCCTCAATTCTTTGGTGCTCAGCCTTTTTTAGGGTCCAACTTTCACTGCCATACATTGCAACTGGGAAGACCATAGCCTTGACTATATGCACTTTTGTTGACAGGGTGATGTCTCTGCTTTTTAGTGTGCTGTCTAGATTTGCCATGGCTTTCCTCCCAAGGAACAAGCGTCTTTTAATTTCTTGGCTACAGTCCCCATCTGCAGTGATCTTGGAGCCCAGGAAAATAAAATCTGTCACTACCTCCATTTCTTCCCCATCTATTTGCCAGGAATTGAGAGGGCCAGATGCCATGATCTTGGTTTTCTTAATGTTAAGTTTCAACCCAAGTTTTGCACTCTCCTTCTTCGCCCGCAACAAGAGGCTCTTTAGTTCTTCTTCACTTTCTGCCATTAGAGTTGGCTCTCTTACCATTAGCTATTTGATATTTGAGGAACTGCCTCACCCCAATTACATCTACCTTTCCTGTCAGATTTGGCAGAAAGGTCCCATGTACAAATAAACATCATCTGGTGGCACTCAGGAGGTAAACCTTTTCTGCCAGAGTGCCCACCCTCAGGCCTCCTAAGGTGAGATTAGCCCCAACCTTGATGGTCTTCAGGAAGGGCCTGAAGACATGATTTGCCATCTGGTCTGAGTATCAGGTCATATTGGTGGAGATTAGACCCTGACAAGTGCTTATATCTCTAGGAAATTAATGGTACTCTTTTGCAGATTACAGGTTTTTAAAAAAATGGTTTAATGATTTTATTGCTTTTAATGTTTGCGTGTGAATCGTTGCATTGCTTATTTTTAACTTTTAACTCCTTAAGCCATCCTAGAGCTGCAGCAGTGAGATATGTAGCTATATAAATTATAACTAAATGAATAAATAAATATTATCTACCTTTTCTTTATCTAACTGCAGTTCAGTCCTTACAAAGCAGAATTTTCAGTTCTGGGAGTAGAAGTCCACATTCATAAAGTTACTGAGGTTGAAAAACACTGCTGTAGATCAATGCAAATTATATGAAGAAAAATATGATCTTAGAATACTTTGTGTCCTCATTTAATCGTGAATTTTCTGACTGCTCAGAGATGGTGATTAAAATAAAAGTCTCTGAGGCATTGGATAAAATCTGGATTTTCTATGTTCGGGAGGAAATTCTTGTTTTTATTTTCTGTATAACATCCCTATGTTTCCTTTCCTTCCTGTATACTATTTTGAGTGCTTCTGCTGATAGTGGTTTCCTGCATTCCTGTAGTTAAAAAAATGACCATTTAAAGCACTAAATTTTCCAACCAAAACAATTTGTTCAGCATTTTGCCACTAGTGAAATTCTCAATTCCTGTATTTGAAATAAACTTACTCTTTCTCTGCAATAAAGAATGGTATGACTTAATTTACTTCACTCTTATAGGTAGAAGTAGTTATTTTTTTAAAAAAAAAAAACAGATTTGGAAAGTCATTTTTTTTCACTGATTTTGAAATTTTAGGAGCTGCTGCAAAAAGTAGTTTGAGGACTGATTGAAGATCTTGCTGCTTCAATTTACCTAGCCCTAACTGAGGCTGAAGTTAATTAATCAGAATAGAATTAGAAGAGACCGTGGAGGTCTTCTAGTCCAACCCTCTGCTCAAGCAGGAGAACCTTTACCATTTCAGACAGGTAGCTGTTCAGTGATGAAGCACCCACAACTTCTGAAGGCAAGCTGCTCCACTGGTTAATTGTCCTCACTGTTAGAAAGTTTCTCCTTAATTCCAGGTTGCTTCTTTCCTTGATTAGTTTTTACCCATGGTTTCTTGTCTTGCCTTCTAGTGCTTTGGAAAATAAGTTGATCCCCTCTTCTTTGTGGCAGCCTCTCAAGTACTGGAATACTGCTATTATGTCACCCCTACTCCTTCTTTTCTCTAGACTAGCCGTACCCAATTCCTGCAACTGTTTTTATATGTTTTAATGTCCAGGCCCTTAATTATCTTAGTTGCTCTTCTTTGTACTTTATCCAGTCTCAACATCCTTTTTTTGTAATGTGGTGACCAAAACTGGGTGCAGTATTCTGGGTGTGGTCTTACTAAGGATTTATAAAGTGGTACTAATACTTTATGTGATTTTGATTCTATGTCTCTTTTTATACCAGCAAGAATTGTTTTAGTTTCTTGGACTGCTGCTGTACTTTGCACAAATATATTGTTCCAAAATAGGATTCCAACTGCAGAATATGAGAGATCTCTGTCATTCTGTCCTGGTAATTTGGAATGAGGCAGAGCTAAAGGTGACTACTTATGACAGTAAGGCATTTCAGGAGGGCAAAGGGGATCAATAGTAAGAAAAAATCCACTGGTCATTTCAGAGAGGCATTTATCCTAAAATCAAAAGAACAGCAATAACACTAGGTCTCCCTAATCTGTACATGGCATTCAAAAAAGACAAGAGAGCAAGTACTAAGCTATGGATAAGGAAACAGTCAACAAGGTCAAAGGATTCAGAGACAAATAGTCTAGAAATCAAGAGGTGAGCAACTAGGGTGTAAATGCAGAGATGTGCCAGTGAGGACCTGCTTTATGCTGAAGGGTTGTATGCATCTAGTTGGTATCATTGGCTGAGTATCTCAGCATCTTCTCCAGGAAGCCTTTTGGTAAGTTGATCAACCATATCAGTGCAGAGAGATTTACAGAGCAAGTTTATAGATATTTGTGTTCATTTTTCAATCTAGCCAGTTGTCTACTTCCTACTTAGAACTCAGTCTATGCCCCACTAGGTCTAACTTCATCCTTAATTTAGCAAGGTCACATTCAAAAGCCAACCTATAGCAGTTAGTCTGGATATAGCTGTATAATACATTTGAAATAAAAAGTTGATATAGATGTGTTAGACTAGGATCAGATCTACCTTTATAGTCAGCCATGAAGACCATTGGGCCCAGCATTATCAATCAGCTAATCTAACTCACAGGATTGCTGTATAAATGAAATTGGGAGGAAGGGGAGAACTAGGAAATGAAGATAGGTAATACACACACACACACACACACACACACACACACACACACACACACACACACACACACACACATATATATATATATATATATATATATATATATATATATATATATATATATGTGTGTGTGTGTGTGTGTGTGTGTGTGTGTTAAGTGTTTGTTAAGTATTTAGAATACCTTGCTAGGCCACAAACATGGGACAAATCTTATTTCCTGTTTCAGCCTAACCCAAGGCCATCCACAGGCAGTAGTCACAGCAGTGACAGCTCATGTTTGTGTATATACTGCTCAAAAAATAAAGGGAACACAAGATAAGACATCCTACTATTAAATACAGTACATTGTGTTGTTTAAGTGTTCCCTTTATTTTTTTGATATATATATATATATATGCTGCTTTTGTTCGGCTTCGTGTTTGTGGTGGTGCCATGTTTTTATAGTGGGTGTCAGTTTGCTTATTGTGTGGTTTGGAGGGGTTTAAAGTGGCTGATGTTGCAGCTGTAGTTAGGTTTCTGTTTTGTGGTTGTGCCTCATTATCATTGTGGGTTCGGATTTGCTTTTTGAATGGTTGTGTGGTGGTGATGTCATGTGGTGTTATCATGAGTTTGGGTCTATCATTCTTGGTGGTTGGGACTCGTCTGTCAATCAAGGCGGGTTTCCAAATGGTTGGTAGGCGAGCGGTATCATCTCATTTGTTGATGCTGTAGGGGCGTTTTTCTATCTCAATGGCTTCTCTGATTATTCTGTTGTTAAAATGTTCAATTTTGGCGATAGTTTTGGTTTTTTTAAAATCAATTTCATGTCCCGTGGCTTCAAAGTGTTGGACCAGGGATGAAGTTTGTTCTCCTTTTCTGAGTGAGTTTTTGTGCTCTTCAATGCGTGCACTTATTCTTCTGTTGGTCTGTCCGATGTATGTGGTGGGGCAGGTGGTGCATGGGATTTCGTATACTCCTTGGTTTTCTAAGCCAATTATGTCCTTGGGGTTTCTTAGGATGGTGGATATTTTTCTGTCTGTGTAGAATGCTGTTTTGATGTTGTGTTTTGGGAGGACCTTGCTGATTCTGTCTGTGGTCCCTTTTAAGTATGGGAGGAGGGCTTTGCCATTTTCTTGTTCTCTGTCTTGGGTTTTTGTGGGTGTCTCTCTTCGGATTAAGTTGGTAATCGTGTTTCTTTGGAATCCATTGGCTGTTAGTACATTAGTGAGAGTGTGTAGTTCGGTTTTTTGGTGTTGTTCGTCAGCTATTTAATTTCATATATATATATATATATATATATATATATATATATATATATATATATATATATATATATATATATATGAAATTAAATAAATGGAGGAAATAAACTACCAAATAAGGTGAACAAGATCTACACAGATCAATGGAAAGAAGAGAAGAACATTTACACAAATGTGACCAGGGGGGCTTTTGCCCAGGTTCGCCTGGTGCGCCAGTTGCGGCCCTATCTGGACCGAGATGCCTTGCGCACAGTCAGTCATGCGCTCGTGACCTCCCGGTTAGACTACTGTAACGCTCTCTACATGGGGCTGCCCTTGAGGACCACTCGGAGGCTTCAACTGGTGCAGAATGCAGCCGCGCGAGTTGTGATGGGGGCTCCCCGATACTCCCACGTAACACCTCTGCTCCGCGAGCTGCATTGGCTTCCGGTTGCCCTCCGGGTGAGATTCAAGGTGCTGGTGATGACCTACAAAGCCCTAAATGGCTTGGGTCTGGGATATCTGAGGGAACGCTTGCTGCCGGCATCAAGTTCCCTTCGTCCTGTGCGCTCCCACAGGGAGGGCCTTCTCAGGGTGCCGTCAGCAAAGGATTGCCAGAGGGAGACACCCAGGGGGAGGGCCTTCTCTGTGGGCGTGCCTGCCCTTTCAAACCAGTTACCCGTAGAGCTCAGGACTGCCCCAGATTTTCGTTCATTCCGCCGGGACCTGAAGACCTGGCTCTTTGAGCTTTCCAGCCAGGACTGAGAACTTTTAATTTTTAACCTATTGTAATTGGGGTTTTTTAATTAGAGTTAAGGGTTTTAGATTTAATCAAGGATAATTTAATTTATTTTAATTCGTTCTTAACCTTTGTATTGTTATATTGTCTTAATTGCCTTGTGAACCGCCCTGGGTCCTACGGGAGAAGGGCGGTATATAAGTTTAAATAATAATAAATAAATAAATAATACAAAGGCTGGGTTGTCCAGCAATGTGTCACCTATTCCCACCTTTGCTCTAGCTCTTTCATGTCTAAAAAGATTGCTACAGAAGGCCTTATCCTTAAGCCAGCAGGTGGGACAGAAGAAAAAAAAACTGCGAAGATCCAATGGAAACCATTCAGTTTCTCCTTTTTTTAAGTGGCATCCCAAGCCAAATTGCTTCTCTAACAGATAAGTATCATAAGTACCAGCTCCCATATTGAAACTAGATGTAAAATGTTGCCAGGAGAAGTCATTAACTACAAGCCTTCTAGCATTCCAGCATCACGAGCCAAGTCCTGTCGTCATAACTCTGCAGCTGAGAAGAATGAGACCTGTCTGAAAATCAGAGAATCAATTGAAGGTTTAATACGTATGTTTTCTAAAGTTCATGATGAAATCATTCTTGATCTGAGAAAGGAAGCTGGGGTGTAGCTCTAGCAATCTGGCTGGCTTCCCCTTCTTCTGTAAACATGCCAGTGAGCTTGGGGGGGGGGAGGGGACAAAATGCACATGGATTGGAAAGTTGCAAGGCAGCCTGGAGGTCAGCAGACACCTTTTTTTTTTGCAGGTGTTGCTTTTAGTTTTTGCCAGAAGCTACTCTGGACAATCTGTGGCTGAGAAGAAAGAGAAAACTGGGCAGCTGTAGCTGTAGGCTTGGGTTGATTTGATTTTATGCTTCATGGTAGAAATATTCACATGCTGTGAAGGTTATAGAAAAATTCAAAGGAAGACTGAGCTGTTAGTAAGCCCCCTCCCTCCCTCTCTCTTTTTTTAGGGGGTGCGATGGCTCAGCAGCTAAAGATGTTGAGCTTATCATCTGGAGCCTTGGTGGAGCAGTGGGCTAATGCCTCCTTAAGTAACACCAGCTGCCTGCAATTAGTGCAGGTTCACATCCCACCAGGCTCAAGGTTGACTCAGCCTTCCATCCTTCCGAGGTAGGTAAAATGAGGACCCAGATTGTTGGGGGCAATTAAGCTGACTTTGTAATAATGCCGCTTGGGGTGTGTGTGAAAGCCCTAATAAGCAGGCATATACATAGGATGAAGGCTACTGCTAAGCTTGTAAGCCGCCCTGAGTCTTCGGAGAAGGGCGGGATATAAATGGAATTAAAATAAAATAAATAAATAAATCTGGAAGGTTGACAGCCTGGGTTTGAGACCTGAACACTGCACAAGAGGGTGAGCTCCCATTATTTGCCCCTGCTCTTGCCCACCCAGAGTTTGAAAGCAAGCAAATGAAAGTAGATAAACAGGTATCACTTTGGTGGGAAGGTAACAATATTCCATGTGCCTCAGTCTTTAGTCATGCTGGCCACATAACCACAGAAATGTCTTTGGATAATACTGATTCCCTAGAGATGAGCACACAGATCCTTAAGAGTTCAACATTTTGGATAAGGGAAACCTTTACTTTTAGCTTTAAAGGCCTCTTTTTGGTGATTTTCCTCATAGCATATTCCTAAAAAATTTAACAGGTAATTGCAACAAATGCATCTTCAAAACCATGTTTCAGGCTAGATATGAGCAAATCAATCTGGGGTCAAGTTTTTGACACAGCACAACAGTGATCCTGAAGCAGCAAAAATGAAAAGTGGAATAGACAGAATTCTCCCCTCCCCCATTCCTCCCACCCAAATCTGTTGTCTCATATCATTTTCATACATTGATACAATTGGAGAAAAATGTCACTTGGACAGTTGAATCATTGGTTTGTTGGAGGAGGTGGGTTCAGTCACTAGATCTCTGATTATAATATCTATGACCTCCAAATGGAAGCTTTTTGTTTGACAAGCAAAGCAAAAGAGCCTTGGTGGAGCAGTAGGCTAATGCCTCCTTAAGTAACACCAGCTGCCTGCAATTAGTACAGGTTCGCATCCCACCAGGCTCAAGGTTGACTCAGCCTTCCATCCTTCTGAGGTAGGTAAAATGAGGACCCAGATTGTTGGGGGCAATAAGCTGACTTTGTAATAATGCTGCTGGGGGGGGCGAAAGCCCTAATAAGCAGGCATATACATAGAATGAAGGCTACTGCTAAGCACATTGATTTGTGCTTAGATTGTAAGCTGCCCTGAGTCTTCGGAGAAGGGTGGGATATAAATGGGATTTTTTTAAAAAGTCACTCTTGCTCTTTCACACAAAAACAAACATACACATACACACAAAGAGAGAATTTTGACATCCTTTGAAGATCTTTCAACTTTCTCCAAAGTTTTGGGGGTCTGTATATGTGGCATTAGATTATATGTTTGTGCTAGAACACACCAGCATTTGCATACAAATTCTGTATTGCTGGGGGTGAAATAATCCATTCCCCCACACAACTTGATAAGTCATCAGCTAATTTCTGTTTAAAACTTTATTTTTCATTTTGAGTGAAGCAAAAATATACTGTATAACATAGCAACAAACTGTTTTTGTGAGTAACTTTACCCAAGAAGAGGAAACCTTTCTGGACATAAGGAAAGGAAAAAGGAAATGAAAATGAAAAGAGCATTGTACATCTGATGTGTCTTTGTCTTTCCTAGTATTTTCTGCAAAGCAAGAATGATAACCATTACCTGAATAAAAAATGGAGCCCATCTGCAGTCTGATGTATCTTTCTTGGTGAACAGTTTCCTTCTCTTATCAGGGAAAGTGTAATGATTAAAAATATGCCTGGAATATCACAAATCTCCATCAGAAATCAGGTCTGGTCATTTGGAAAATAAGTAATGAACATCATTTGTCAATGTCACTGTTAAGTGATGAATTTTCTTATGCTTAAGACCCGAGGAATATGTCATCTTTATTCCCAAGTTTGTTTTTGGATCTGTTAATTTAATTAAATCTCCACTGCTGAAGCTTCATAAAAAGTGATGAAGCATGAAAGGTGCTTTGTTTGTTGCACTGGATAATTAAAAGAACAAGGATAAGGTGAGATGGAGTTGAAGGAGTAACTAGATAGAAGTATGTTTCGTTCCTTAGAAGATCAGTATTGAAATGGAGCTTATGAACACAAGCCACTGAAGTTAATCACATTTCTCTATTAAAACTGTTTTATGAATGTATAACCAACTGGTAACCTTAGGTTTATACCCAACTGAATTAAAAAGAAAAGCAAGAATTGTTTATCCTATCTAGCTCAGTATCAAAAACTTAATTTCTAATCCACAAATAGTTAAAAGAATGGGGATGGGGAAAAATTAGTTTCTAGAACTGAAGCAGCTTTGGGTCCAAGCCCTAACATTAAGCCTAAACCCAACAGTTAAGATCCTCCAAGTCTAAGATCTACAGTACATTCCCAGAGGTTGAGTTCCAGCATCTTCATCCCCAAAATCATGTACTCTCCTGAATCTGTTTGCTAGTGTAGACAATGATCCCAAGCAAAACAAATCAAGAAGTCATGATAGAATGATTGGTCTTGCAGCTAGAACAGTCCTTTTTGCACAGATCCTAAGAAGGGTGGTTAGGCCCAATCAGTAGAATAACTCAGTTAAATCTTCCTCTTTACAGTATAGTATGTTTATTCTCTAAGCTCTGTCCGGGGTCCTGAAAGCTTTTTCCAGCTACCACATCCAGGACTAAATCTTGCATCCCTTTCCTCTGCTTTATGCACCGTAATATGACCCACTTGCACCTTCCCAATGCATCCCAGCTACCAAGCCTGGCCAATCAAACTCTATGGAGGCTCGGAGGTCAGTTCTGAGCACAAGACATATTATTGTCTGGGATTTTATTTATTTATTTATTTATTTATTTAATACTATTTCTATACCGCCCTTCTCCCGAAGGACTCAGGGCGGTGAACAGGGCAAGAATAAAAATACAGATTACAAAAGTTAAAACAAGATTAAATAAATGCCCACATACTAAAATACATCTTTAAAACCCAATAAAATAGCCATAACAACCCCCCCAATCCCTTCATCAGCCCAGGCCAGCTTGTTCAAAAAAGTATGTTTTTAGCTCGCGGCGAAAGGAGCGAAGGTCAGGCGCCATCCGGAGCTCAACCGGTAGCTGATTCCAGAGCTCCGGGGCGCCCACAGAGAAGGATCTCCCCCTGGGGGCCACCAGTCGACATTCTCTGACCGGTGGCACCCTGAGGAGGCCCTCTCTGTAGGAACGCACAGGGCGGAGGGAAGTCGATGCCGGCAGCAGGTGTTCCCTCAGGTACTCCGGACCCCTGCCATGTAGGGCTTTGAATACCATTACTAGTACCTTGAATCTCACCCGGAAGGCAACCGGTAACCAATGCAGCTCGTGGAGCAGAGGTGTAATGTGGGAGTATCGGGAGACTCCCAACACAACTCTCGCGGCTGCATTCTGTACCAGTTGGAGCTTCCGGGTGGTCCTCAAGGGCAGCCCCATGTAGAGAGCGTTGCAGTAGTCTAGTCGAGAGGTCACGAGCGCATTAAGAAACATAGTGGTTTCTACATAAGGTTTTTCTTTCTTCTTTTGAAATTTTTTATTAGTTTTTATAGGGTTAAAGAGGAGGGTAAAGGAATGGAGGTTTGGGATAGGGAAAAGGAAAGGTTGGGGGTGAGGGTTGGGGTTTCCCCCAGTAACATTCCATATTTGGCAAGCAGCATATTGTCTGGGTAAATATACATAAATAAAGGTAATAAAGCTAATAATAAAGCTAATAATGATAGGTATACTTATCAAAAACAATGCTAAATTTTCAATGTATGATATCATTCTTACTCAAATAAATTCAAAATTGCATATCACATTCCTTTCTCTCTAACTCGCTTATCTAGCCATTGATAGAATTTATTCCAAGTTCTATAGTAAACTGAATGTTCTTTCTCTTTAATCTCTAAAGTTAATCTATCCATTTCTGCACAATCCAATATTTTCTTAATTAATACTTTTTCAGTCAGTAACTTTTCATTTTTCCAATATGGGGCATACATAATTCTCACTGCTGTCAATACATGTAACATTAAGTATCCGCTCTCCTTGTCATAGTTGGGGCCTATCATTCCTAAGAGAAACAATTCTGATTTAAATTCTATTTGTTTTTTAATCATCTTCTCCAACCATAAATGTATCTTAAGCCAAAACCTTTTTGCTTTAGGACATGACCACCAGATATGGTAATAAGTACCTGGTCTTTGATTACATTTCCAACAAACATTTGAAGTATTTTTAAACATTTTAGCTAGTCTCATTTGTGTCATGTGCCATCCATAAAACATTTTATACAAATTTTCTTTATATGATACAGCTTTGGTTAATCTAATATTTCTGTCCCATAGCTTTTCCCATTCTTCAAGCTCTATAGTATGTCCAACATTTTTTGCCCATATTATCATTGTTTCTTTAACTTGTTCCTCCTCCATCTTTAAGTTAAGCAGTGATCTATAGAGTTTTTAAATCAGCTTTTCATCTGTTTTTAGCAATGTAAGATCAAGTTCTGTCTGTTCCTTATAGAGCCCCGTTGTTTTCACATCTTTTCATATCTTGATTGAATTTGTAAATATGGCCACCGTGATAGGTTAATACCTTATTGTTGTAAGTCTAGATTTCAATCTTCCTTCATTGTCCAGTAAGTCTTTATATGTTACAAGTTTATCATAGTTAATTAAATTTGGGTAAGCAAAGGCTTCCATTGTTGAAAGCCATCCAGGTATCTTAGTATATATTTTTTTATTTTATTTTTTCCCATTCTAAGAGAAGTGCATTTCTTATAGCATGGTTCTGAAAGTATCTATGCACTTTATTCTTTCCATACCACAAAAAGGCATGCCAGCCAATCTGCAGGTCATGCCCCTCTAGGTGCAGTAATCTTTTGTCTCTAAGTGTTATCCATTCTTTAATCCACGTTAAAATAGCTGCTTGGTAATATAACTTCCAGTCTGGAAGTCCAAGTCCTCCCCTTTCTCTAACGTCCTATAGCAATTTCAGTTTAATTCATGCTTTTTTCCCTTGCCAAACAAATTTCAATATTATAGTATTCAGTTCATCAAAGAAGGTTTTTTCTAATTTTACCAGAATGGTTTGAAATAAAAAAAGTATTTTCGGTAAGATATTCATTTTAATTGTAGCTATTCTCCCCAATATTGACAGTTGAACATTTTTCCATTTTTCTAAGTCCAATTTTATTTGTTTTAATAATTTTGTATAGTTGTCCTCTTTTACTGTTATAGATCTTGCTGTTAAATAAATTCCCAAGTGTTTAACTTTTTTAACTATTTGAAGATTTGTTTTTCTTGCAAGTTGTGTTTTCTGTTTTTCTGTTAGGTTCTTTGTCAAAACTTTAGTCTTTTCTCTATTTATTATCAGGGCTGCGACCTCACCATATTGTTCTATTATGGCCAACAAATTAGTGCTTTTGTTTCCAGAGGTTCTTCCAGTATAAAGTCATCCGCGAATGCCTGCAATTTATATTTTTCACCCTTTATCTCCAATCCTTTGTTCTCAGAGTCTTGTCTAATATTTCTGTTCAATACTTCCAAGATTAATATGAATAGCAATGGGGATAAAGGACATCCTTGTCTTGTGCCCTTTTTAATATCAAAGTTTTCTGTGTAGTCTCCGTTTACAATTACTCTAGCAGTCTGTTTATCATAAATTGCATAATTTGCATTCATAAAGTTTTTACATAAGATTTTTCTGTAGGATTCAAATCTCCACGAAAACTTCCATAAACTGCTAGTTCTGCCAACAAGCTCTATGCTGCCATATGATGTTAGCAGGACATATTTGCTTCTTCCATGCTACCCCTTTTTGTGAATCTTACAATTTGATAAGAAGATAAATCTATTCCCACGGTCTCTTTCTCCCCCCCCCACTCCCAATCCCTCTCTCTCTCTTTCTCTCTCTCTCTCTCTCTCTCTCTCTCTCTCTCTCTCTCTCTCTTTCTCTCACACACACACACACAAAAACACATTATTTTTCTGGCAGAAGCATAAGCAGAACAATGATGGCAATAATACTTTTGTTCTGAAATGATGAGAAAGCTCTCAACACTATCAGGTAATGTGGATAGCAGGAGGATTATATATATATGCAGGAAGTGATGATGAACTTGACCAGAAATTCGTCTTGCCCTTTCCAGATGTCTATGTATAAATAGGAAGCAAGGGAACTTTTATAGGTAATGCCAAGCATTCTTTTATTTGAAACATGGCATTTATGAATGCCGGTATGACAAAAACCAGAAGCAAACATATACTGTTCTTTTAAAATGGAATGTACATTGTATCTAATTTAATTTGATCTTCAAATAAAGATAGCACAGCAACCAACTGAAGCATGACTGGGGATGTCTGTGCCATCTAATGTATTTGGATACTAAATCAACAGCACAGACATATCATGACAGATCTCTTTTATGTTTCCCCTTATTGCCTGCCAAAAGAAGGCATCTGTGAAATCTGGAAAACATAAGCAAGCGAGGGAGGGGGGAAGCCTCAGATGATATTTTCTAGTATGTGTACTGATACATTTTCATATATTCTCCTTCCACTAACTTTGCCTCAGTGGTTTTTTGTGTGACTACTGCATTCTACTATAGATAATGTTCATATTTTTAAGGCAGTGAAAATAATTTGTAGATTTTGATAACAATTCTATCAAAAGCCCCTATTAAATCATTGATTCAATGAAGGAGAAGATTTGTAGCTCAGGGTTGAAATGAGGGGTCCTTGATGCTCTCTGAGCTTGCTTGTTTTCTTGCAGATGTTTTATTACCCTAGCTAGGTCACATCATCAGTGCTAGAAAGGACTAGGCACATAGACATTAACAACATCTATAGATTATACAAAAGAGACAATCAACCATCCCCAAAGAGACAAAGACTCCAGAACTTCTCCACTAGTAATCAGCACTCAGATCAGCATAGATTAACTCCATGGTCACCTTCAGACCAACAATCAGGTAAGCAATACGCCAATCAAGAAACTGCCATAGAGCCATTAGTAAACAGCCCAATCAAAGAATCTCTAAGACTGCCCCCACCCACATAGACAGGCAAGACACTCCTTACTATAGCACTGATGCTTCCAAAGGTGCTTTTTCAGGAGGCAACTGGAGTTTCTTGTTTTTCTTTGAAGATGTTTCACTTCTCATCCAAGAAGCTTCTTCAGCTCTCCATTCCCCACCATCCAGTCAGAGCTAAGAATCGTCTTGGATGAGAAGTGAAACATCTTCAAAGAAAAAACAAGGAAGTCCAGTTGCCTCGTGAAAAAAAACATCTTTGGGATAACTATGACCTGGATGGCTGAGAATGTTCATAGACATTTAGCACTGATGATGTTGCCTAGTTAGGATAATGAAATCTCCGCAAGAAAACAAGAAAAAAGCAAGCTCAGAGAGCACCGAGGACCCCTCATCATAGATTCAGTTTGAGTTATTGAAGCAGATGTATCCAATGCCATTTTATCTGGAGTGCTTTTGTCCATGAATAGGCACATTTTTTTGTAAAAACTAAATTGAAGCACCTAACTGGTTTTTTTTTAAATTTCCAAAAGCAGAGTCAATTCAATCAGCATATCCTTGGGTTGTAGCTGAATCTGGCAAAAAATAGCAAAACAAAACAAAATAAAGCAAAACAAAACACATGCATATCCATGAAGTCATCAATGCAGACTTTACCTTCATATATTTGCTTTCACCATCAGTTTGTTTGAATCAGCTTGATCCAGATCAGACAATCAATCCAATTAATGAAAAAGTCTTGAGGGCTTGAGCAGGATCAGTATTCCAAACTGAACTGAATCTTTTCTCCTTTTTGCTACATGTTCATACTGCAGCATGCAAATATATATAATTCAGCTCAATATCCAAATGCATTGATCAAACTAATTAGGGGGAAAGAATCTAGGAGTTTGATTTTATTTTTAGTTTTACAGTTGGAAAACATTTATTTCAGCCTAAGCAAGTGATAACATGCACAATTATGAACTAAAAGAAAAAGAAAAAGAGTCAAGGCAGAGTACAAGAGAGATTTACTATTTCTATTTGACCTATGCTGATCAAATTGAATGGAGTATCATGCTGGTTGTTAAGTATACTTCATTTCTGTGAGGAAAATTTGAAGGAGGAAAGCACAAGGCACACATATGCGTGGTGCATGCACACATACACACACAAACACAAACACACACACACCTGAAATAGAGCACGTGTCAGAATTTACAATGCACCAGCTTGGAGGTACTAATGATCCAAACCTCAGAGGTGTTTCCTCATAAATTGTTTCAATCAGGTTTAATTTTTATGTGAAAATGTATTACAATAAATATAAGGGAATTGCAGGCAATGAGGCCATGTAATTCACTTTTAAAAGCCTTCTAAGATGGCAATCATCTTTGAGACATTTTGCTTCCATATGCACACCAGTGTCTGCAGTCTGAACAAAGAAACTTTTATGGAGGCCATGATTGCCTCCAGCTGACAGTGCTCTCTCCCATAGGGAGTGTCCTTCTCATATACAAATCCCTAAGCATCTAGAATCATCTTTTGACAGAGAAATGACTAAATTATTCAGGATTAGTTTTGTCTGTTGAGAAAGAGGATGTAGGGAAGTTTTCAAGTTCTTCTCCAAAAGAGAGTGAAGTTTATTGTAGGTGTTGAATAGGAAACAGTGTATAAAATAAGAGTGGGATGAAACAGCACTAATCATATAACAAAGATTAAATTCATTTACCAATCCTTAGGGTACAATGATTTAGATCAGCACAAGTGACTAATGATATAGCAATAGCACTTAGACTTATATACTATGCTGCAAAGCACTGTGGCGTGGTATATAAGTCTAAGTGCTATTGCTGTAAGAGGTTTACAGTGTCAGAATGTTGCTCCCAACAACTGGAATCTTCATTTTACTGATCTTGGAAGGATAAAAGTCTGAGTCAATTTTCAGCCCACCAGGATCCAACTCCAGGTTGCAGGCAGAGTTAGCCTGTAGTACTGCATTCGAACCACTCCACCACCATGGCTTCTGGCATTTGCATCCTATTGATTATGAAGAATCTATTTTAACAATTATTACACATTTTTTTTAAAAAAAAATGGGACTACCTGATCCAAGAAAGTCATTAAGAAGATAGAACAAAAATCTTACTTATTAGCTTGAGCTGCTACTGATTTTATTTATATCCCACCTTAACTATGTCTAAACTCAGCACTTTGCTGTAAATGAAAAGAAACCCTGGTCTAACTCTCTACAATGTCAGTAGTGGTCATTGTCAGTTGTACCCTAAAGCTTAAGGAAGAAGAAATAACTAAAAAAAATGTTCCTTTAATAATCAAGAAAGCTTCAGATCCAAAACTGAGAGCAAATAGGAAGAATTTATAGACAAGCTGATATGTACCTCCAGAAATACAGATCTGCTGATTCTACTTCTTCACTTCTTAGCCACAGAAACATTTAAAACATGAGTGATCTTTCTAATAGCTAGATAATGTAGATGCTTCTCTTTGCCCACAGGGCTTTTAAAACCTGCAAAGAAGAATTTGCTAAAGTCTGCTATATTCAAATAATTTGTCAAGCTATGATTTGGCATGATCGTTCAGTGGCCAGGGACAGGAATTCAGCAAGAGATTTTCAAAACAAATGAGTGAAGAAGCCTGCCTTGTCAGTGACACTGGATGACAGGTATTATTCTGACATTCTGAATACAGTGTTGAGTGCTCTGTTTACCAAAGCACTGATCATGCTCAGCTACAACTATACAGTTCATTGCCAAAGGTAAAGAAGGTTGGTGTTATGCTGTTTCCAATGAAAGATGCTTTTGAGCTTAGAGTTTGTGTCTGCTCGGTTTTTTTTTTACTCTACCCGCCAAGAAATCCATTGCTTATGGAAAGTATTATTCCTGCACAGATCTCATTCTTCCATGCCTTATTTGTAGACCGAATAAAATGAACTTCTGTGTTCATTGCTTTTCTGGAACTAATAGCACCCATTTCCAAAAATTATTTTAAACATATTACTTACTCCTATGGCTATACTGTTACTAAATTTCTTCTACTGTTTGTACAAGTAATCTCTTAATGCCAATATTCCACAAATATAGCATTCTCATTTGAGAACATGAGTTTACATAATGCACATTCCTGGGTCCATTGTGCATGCCAGTATTTATGAAACATATAATGTACATACCTGTCATGGATTACTGCCTTGTTGTGGTGAAGGGGCTTGTATAATTCAATGAAGCTATGAGCTATGCCATGCAGGGCCACCCAAGATGGACAGGTCATAGCAGAGAGTTCTGACAAAACATGATCCACTGGAGAAGGAAATGGCAACCCATTCCAGTATCTTTGCCATGAAAATCCCATGGACAGTACCAAAAGAAAAAAAGATATGACGCTGGAAGATGAGCCCCTCAGGTCAGAAGGCATCCAATATGCTACTGGGGAAGAGCAAAGGGCTAGTACTAGTAGCACCAGAAAGAATGAAGCGAGTGGGCCAAAGCCAAAAGGACGCTCAGCGGTGGATGTATCTGGTGGTGAAAGGAAAGTCCGATGCTGTAAAGATTTTTTCTCCATAGGAACCTGGAATGTAAGATCCATGAATCAAGGAAAGCTGGACGTGGTCAAACAAGAGATGACAAGACTGAACATTGACATCTTAGGAATCAGCGAACTAAAATGGACAGGAATGGGTGAATTTAATTCAGATGACCATCAGGTATACTACTGCGGGCAAGAATCCCTCAGAAGAAATGGAGTAGCCTTCATAGTCAATAAAAGAGTAGGAAAAGCAATACTGGGATACAATCCCCAAAATGACAGAATGATCTCAGTTCAAAGGCAAACCAATCCAATATCACAGTAGTCCAAGTCTATGCCCCAACCACCGGTGCTGAAGAGGAAATTGACCGGTTCTATGAAGCCCTACAGCACCTTATAGAACTAACACCAAAAAATGATGTCCTTATTAACATGGGGGAATGCTAAAGTAGGAAGCCAAAAGATAACCAGAATATCAGGCAAGTTTGGCCTTGGAGTACAAAATAAAGCAGGGTACAGGCTGATAGAATGTTGTCAAGAGAATACGATGGTCATAGCAAACACTGTTTTCCAACAACCCAAGAGACGGCTCTACACATGGACATCACCTGTTTAACTTATATGCAGAGCACATCATGAGAAAGGCAGGGCTAGATGAATCAAAAGTTGGAATTAAGATTGCCGGGAAAAATATCAACAACCTAAAATATGCAGATGATACCACTCTAATGGCAGAAAGTGAAGAAGAACTAAAGAACCTCTTGTTGCAAGTGAAGAAGGAGAGTGCAAAAGTTGGGTTGAAACTTAACATTAAGAAAACCAAGATCATGGCATCCGGGCCTCTCAATTCCTGGCAAATAGATGGGGAAGAAATGGAGGTAGTGACAGATTTCCTGGGCTCCAAGATCACCACAGACGCAGACTGCAGCCAAGAAATTAAAAGACGCTTGCTCCTGGGGAGGAAAGCCATGACAAATCTAGACAGCACACTAAAAAGCAGAGACATCACCCTGCCAGCAAAAGTGCGTATAGTCAAGGCTATGGTCTTCCCAGTTGCAATGTATAGCTGTGAAAGTTGGACCATAAGAAAGGCTAAGCACCAAAGAATTGAAGCCTTTGAACTATGGTGCTAGAGAAGACTCCTGCGAGTCCCTTGGACTGCAAGGTGATCAAACCGGTCAGTCCTAGAGGAGATCAACCCTGACTGCTCTTTAGAAGGCCAGATCCTGAAGTTGAAACTCAAATACTTTGGCCACCTAATGAGAAGGAAGGACTCACTGGAGAAGAGCCTAATGCTGGGAAAGGTTAAGGGCAAGAGAAGAAGGGGACGACAGAGAATGAGGTGGCTGGATGGAGTCACTGAAGCAGTAGGTGTAAGCCTAAATGGACTCCAGAAGATGGTAGAGGACAGGAAGGCCTGGAGGAACATTGTCCATGGGATTGCGATGGGTGGGACATGACTTCGCAACTAACAGCAACATAATGTACATATTTTCCTTAAATACATTGCAAATTATCTAGTTGGACTTTATTTTTGAGCATAGAGGATTCAGGTTGTTTTACTGTATTGCTTTTACTGCTATGCAAGTTTCCTAAAGTAGCCCACTTTAAGGCCATGACTACATCCACCCAATAGGATGCTCTGGATGTCAGCCTTTTTAATGCTGACACTGGAAACTAATTCCAAGTGACTGGTTTACTGGTTAACTAAAATCTGGAATCAAGAATTGAAGCATCTTCTGAGATAACTAAAACATTAAATTTTCTTTTATCAATGTGTACATATCAAATATAGCAAAGTGTTTGACAGACCCAGAGCTGGCAGTGGTGAGGAGGAAGAAATCTGAAAAGAGGCAAAATGTAAATTGAGAGTTAAAAATATCTGGAGTGTATACATGCTCCAACTGCAAAATGGAAAGACCAGCTACTATGTTTCCAAAGATGGATATACATACATACATACATACATACATACATACATACATGTATGTACGTACATACACACACACACACATATATATATACACACAGTATGTATGTCTGTGTCTGTGTCTCTGTGTGTGTGTATATGTGGGTGGGTGGGTGCGCCTGTGCGTGCACACTCACACACACACATATATGTGTGTATATATGTATGTATGTATATTTGTATGTATACAGTATGTGTGTCTGTCTGTGTCTGTGTCTCTGTGTGTGTGTATATGTGGGTGGGTGGGTACGCCTGTGCGTGCGCGCGCGCACACACACACACACACACACACACACACACACACACATATATATATATATATATATATATATATATATATATATATATATATGTATATATGTATGTATGTATATATGTATGTATACAGTATGTGTGTCTGTCTATGTCTGTGTGTGTGTATGTATGTATATATGTATGTATACAGTATGTGTGTCTGTGTGTGTGTGTGTGCGTGCGCACGTGTGCGTGCATGCACAGGCACACCCACCCACCCACATATGCAGCTTTACTTGTAAATGTTTGGAGAAAACAGTTGCAAAGTTCCCTGCCCAAATCCGTTTTGCATCATCTGTGTGCTTTACTGAGAAGAAGGAATGTTGGCAATGTTATGCGTTGAATCCTCAATGTGACTGTCTCATTAGCTTCAGTAGAGCTGCCCTCTTTGAGCTGCATAACTCTGGATGACTGCTAGAGAAACAACAGTCACATTTATGATAATTTAAACATTTCCTTCAAGGTATATATTGTTCTTTTTATTATTATTTTGCTTTTTTGTACACCATCCCGAGTCTGGTCAAGTTATAGGGGGAAAGGAAAGGAAAGGAAAGGAAAGGAAAGGAAAGGAAAGGAAAGGAAAGGAAAGGAAAGGAAAGGAAAGGAAAGGAAAGGAAAGGAAAGGAAAGGAAAGGAAAGGAAAGGAAAGGAAAGGAAAGGAAAGGAAAGGAAAGGAAAGGAGAAAGAAAAAAGATTTATTAATGATCATCTGGATTTTTGCAATCCTATAGATTCATTGGATGCTAATGTCTTATTAAGTGGTAGTAATTAATAAACAATCATCCTGTCCTTAATCATAAATTCCTAAACTTGCTTCAACACATAAAGTTGATCTTCCTTCTGTGTTCAGCAGACAGAAAGGCCTGCTTTATAGTTACTGATATGATAATGATATGAGTAAATTGGGTAAATCAAAAGTAGATATATCAATACAGAATATGGAGAAGTTACATTATAGGAATATAGAAGGAATGTAGAAGTTACACATAGAATAAAACATAGGCACTTTTCCCCCAAAGAAAATCAGCCGTTTCTGAACATTTTCTCTTTAGTAACTGCCCTGAAAATTTGCGTTGTCAAAGAGAGTCTGCCAAATGCCACTTTGTAGTAAATGACCATGCTGGAAGGATTACAATCAAAGTAATGCTGTGCCTCTAGGCCCCATAGAACAAGATGTCTCAGAGAGAATATCCTGATCAATAGTAATGCAAAGGGAATCAACTAAGCACTCTTTCCTCCTCTGTCTCCCGGTGAGGGTCAACCAGTGAAAGAACTAAGGCTGTTTCATCATGGCCTAACTATTAAATTTAGAAAAGATTATCGTGCAAGATTGCCATAGGGTACAAAAACAAGGGCGACACCTCAGCTATTTGCCAGGAAACAAGAACGACAGTAATCTAACGCTAAACATTAACTCTTGGTTTTTAATTTTCAGCTGGACCTCTATTTGCAGGTTTTATGTTCTGCTTTCTGGAATTTTTTGAGAAGCATGGAAAGAACTTTCTTAACTGGCCTAGGTGATGGGAACTATGAGAAACAGAAAAGAAAGGGAAGATATTTCCCTTCTGAGCAAAGGGAATGAAGAAATGTGCTTCACCATTTCTGATGGGTTGTTTTTTTGCTTGCACGGGCCATAAACCTTTTAAATAGTGATGACGGGCAAACTCTGATGGAGAATTAATAACCTTTTAACTCAGCTTCATTAATGAGTGAGGTTGTGGCAAATTTTAGACCTTTTAAGACACATTACATCAGCATTCATTGGTCATTAACCACAAGGGCTCAGAGTTGCTTTGTGAAAAGCAGCTTATGCAAGAATGTGTTTCCAATAAGAAGAGGGGACAGGATGCTTCATTTGGGGACCATCTGGTGATCTTAACTGGAATGCTAGCACATTTGCAACTTATTACAATAGTTACAAATATGCTAACATCCCAATGAACATTGCTAGGCAAATAATGAGGTTTGGCAGGGCACAAACTGCCCTAAAAATACTAGAGCACATCTCTCTTTCCGTGGACCAGAGAGCAATAGCAGTGATAACGCCTCTACAGTTCAAGAGTATTTATTTCATAGTTGCTTCATAGCCAGTTGTGTAGCTATCATCTTATCATTCAGACCTGAGCAAGCATATTCAGATGATGGTGAGGTCTCCCAACTGCGTGTTATAATCTTTGCAATCATGCACAATTCAGACATAACAGTGGTATTTCTGGGCAGGGGAAACACCATTTCCAGTCAGCAAACCCTGCTTCAGAAACATTTGACAGGAAGCTCTGTGCTTTCCTTTGATTCTCTGTTCAAATCCATCTCTGGTCCTGGAACCCTATTATAGCATCAAGCTCACACACAGAATTGCCAGCACACAGTCTTGGAAATTTGGAAACTAGTGAAGGTTAGCTGCCACAGTGGGTAAGAAGGTTTTGAGGGGTTTCAATGCCATTGTCTGTATTTTATTGCAGTCCCTCCATTTTTGCTCAACTTCACTTCAAACTATGTCAAGAAATTCATTGCAAAACAAGGGACAGATGTTCACAAATACATGCACAGAAAAATATGGAGTGTAGGAGTGGGGGAAACACTAGCAATTTGTTTTCTATTTTTGAGGAAAGGGTTATTTTAAGACACAAGGAAGCCTGATGGGTGGGCAAAGGCACTTAGTTATTGAACAGCTTGAAAGCACTGCAAGTGAGTGCCGATTGAGTTGCCATTCTTGATGCTCAACTATTGGCCAGAAAGAGCAGGAACTTATTGGTTGATGGTTCTCTGACAGCTATACTCCTAAAAACATATAAACTTATCCTTTTAGTATCTGAAGGGCTCAGCAAATAGTCAAAGCTTCTTAGATTTTTCTTGGATGGATGAGAAGGCTTGGCAGGTGGAAAGGCTGGTCATCAGGAAGGGCCCATGGATACAACTGTAATATTCAAGTATTTGATATTTTTATATGTTATATGTTATATTTTTAATATTTATTTGTTATTTGTTTTCATTTTATTCATTCTACAAGTATTTATTTTAAACGTGGTGATTTGGATCCATGATCTTTTTCTCCAAGGGGAAAATTATTTGAAGGAGTTCTGCCCAGAAGCAGTAACAGAAAGGAAGTAGAATATATATATATATATATATTGCCAATTTCTTCTTTCGCTGCAAATTGTACAATACTCCCTCATAGTTCAGACAAGTGTGAGTGAGCGAGGACTGCATGGATAAACAGAATCCATAAAGGTTAGTTGTTTCCTTATCTTACATGCAGACTTCAAAAATATGTCAAAGAGAAATATTTTATTTTATTTATTTTTATTTTAATTCCATTTATATCCCGCCCTTCTCCGAAGACTCAGGGCGGCTTACAAGCTTAGCAGTAGCCTTCATTCTATGTATATGCCTGCTTATTAGGGCTTTCACCCCCCCCCAAGCGGCATTATTACAAAGTCAGCTTATTGCCCCCAACATTCTGGGTCCTCATTTTACCTACCTCGGAAGGATGGAAGGCTGAGTCAACCTTGAGCCTGGTGGGACTCGAACCTGCACTAATTGCAGGCAGCTGGTGTTACTTAAGGAGGCATTAGCCCACTGCTCCACCAAGGCTCTATTATAGGCTGGTGTTTTGCATTGCCAACTTCCCATTTACAAGAATTCTAATAGAATAAATTTGCATGGGGTAGGAAGTTTAAGGTTTTAAGGAAGGTGCTGACAGCTGCAATGTTGCCTGCCTACTTCTCTTTTAGGATGTATTCCTTTGTATTTCTCTATCAAAATATTTGTGCTTAGTTGGCTCTTACAATCTGATGTAAACTTGTGTTTGATATTTTTTCTAAAAAAAGGATGCACCCAAAACTCTGGCTAATCTATATTCTGCACGATGTGAGGGACATTGCCAGACTTCTGAAGTACTGAAAGATTTGAAAAAAAAGGAGGCCTTTAGACTAAGCTTCAGTGCACAACATTTTGGTTGGTTGATGGATTGCACTGTCCACTATGTTATGCCCATGAGATGGATTTTCAAAATGGGTGGGTTTTTCATGACCACAGCTGTAAAAATCCAGGGCCTCACAGAACATCTGACAGCTCCGGGCATAAAACCCATCTGACCTAAGACTTTTTTAAAAAATAAAGATTGGGATGCAGGGCTTTTTAAAGTTTTCAAATAATGTCAGCTTGTCACTTTTCAGAAACTTTCTAATTCTTTCCAGCTGTATATCAGTCATCCCATTAACTCTTCTCTCCTGATCCCCCACTAAGTTATCTGGGGATTGGCTTATCCTGACTGAAGCATTTTTGGCAAGGCTCAGAGGATAATGTATGCCTTGTAGATAGGCCATGATGTCATGCACACTCACAGCTTTCAGCAAGACTGTTTTACAAAAAAAACCCACCCTTCTTTCCTTGCCACAATTATCTAGCTATTAGAGTATATTATGCTAAAGACTTCTTATATTTTAAGAGTGATATCACCTTTAATGTCCAGTCAGTGGACCAATTTACACTCACTTCCTTTGACGCTATGTTAGCTGATTGGGGCTTGGCTTCTGTAGCTAAGGATAAAGCAATTATTGAAAGGCAAAAGGAGAATAATTATATTGTTCACAAATAAGTGTGACTTAATACTGGGCATTATTCATATTTGAAAAAATCTGTTATACAATATACCCACCTTTGTGTCAGCTTCTTGGTTATAGCCTACTTCCATTACATAGTCATCTCATTTGCCCTGTTTTCTTTGCCTGCTTGACCTGACATTAACTCTGGCAGCCAATGAGGATAATCTCTGACTCCATTCATTGTGCTAAACCATAATGTGTTTCAGCTCAGTGTGATTTTTACTCCACAACCGTGGCTTAAAAATAATGATTTTGTGGTCAGTGCAATTATAACTTCTTCAATAACCATGGTTATCAAGCCATAGCTTTGCATAAGAAGTTGACTTAGTAATTATTGGGTTGTTGTCCAAGATTCATTGTGGTTACTCAGCAACATATTGGGCCTGAAAATAATAGTTGTCTCAAGGGCTTCATTTATTTTCTCCTCAAAGTTTTTTTTTCTTCAACAAAAGAATGCCAGAAAATAAGTGATGGGTCTTCCTAAAAAAATATGTTTTTCCCCCAAAACTACATAAAGAGCCCTAAATTTTGATGTGAACTTGAGTTTCAATTCTCTAAATCAGTTTTGATTCTCTTAGTTTTCTTGTTGTTTCACTGTCAATAAAAGGAATACAAGCAAACTGAAAAATAAAAGCAGGACTGATCTTTCTTCTAGCAGAACATATTCCTGACATAGGTTATATGAAAACAGCCATCTTCCTCACTGATGGCCTTAAGGTTGTTCTTTAAGGCAGCAGAGAGCCATAATTTTTATTTCCAAGAATCCTTTCAGTCCTCAGTTTATGTCCCACAGCTACTTCTTGGAAATCAAAATGGCTGCCAGCTTCCAAAAGAGCATCGTTTAGTATCAATGATAGGGGATTAATCAGAAAATATAGTGACAATCATTGATACTTACAAGTTCTTCATCTTACATTACCTTTTCCAATATCACCAAAATATCACTTGTGAATGAAATACTAAAATTGGAGGTGGGAGGACACTTTGGTTTATGCTTCTTGGGTTTTTTTTTTTGGGGGGGGGGGTACATAGCTTCAAGGACCAAATGGACATAAAATTGCATGCATCATATTCCAGAAGGCATAAACAGAATTGGGTCAGAGTAGAAGAGATTGCAATGCTATTGCTATCTTTCACCAGGTTAATAAGAAAAAGTAAACCAATCAAGAACATCCAGGTTATTTAAAGTGCTTCATTTGCCAAGTAATCTTTACAACATATTAGGTAATTGGTGAGAGATGAATTTGGTTTAGCTTTGTTTAGAACAATGCTATTCTGAATTCTTTGAAAATGAAATTCTGAAATATAAAAACTCTTTATGACCATCAAATGCTGTGGAATAATCAAGCAATATGAGAGAGAGAGAGAGAGAGAGAGAGAGAGAGAGAGAGAGAGAGAGAGGAGAGAGAGAGAGAGAGAGAGAGAGAGAGAGAGAGAGAGAGAGAGAGAGAGAGAGATGATCAATGCCTTGGTAAGGCCACACCTGGAATACTGCATCCAGTTTTGGTCACCACGATGTAAAAAAGATGTCGAGACTCTAGAAAGAGTACAGAGAAGAGCAACAAAGATAATTGGGGGACTGGAGGCTAAAACATATAGGGAATGGCTGCTGGAATTGGGTATGCATAGTTTAACAAAGAGAAGGGTGAGGGGTGACATGATAGCAGTGTTCCAATATCTCAGGGGCTGCCACAAAGAAGAGGGAGTCAAGCTATTCTCCAAAGCACCTGAAAGCAGGACAAGAAGCAACGGATGGAAACTAGTTAAGGAGAGAAGCAACCTAGAACTAAGGAGAAACTTCCTAACAGTTAGAACAATTAACCAATGGAACAACCTGCCTCCAGAAGTGGTGAATGTTCCAACAATGGAAGTTTTTTAAGAAGAGACTGGACAGCCATTTGTCTGAAATGGTATAGGGTTTCCTGCCTGGGCAGAGGGTTGAACTAGATGACCT